>NC_045446.1:76564144-76902924 GCF_002776525.5 Piliocolobus tephrosceles | reverse complement strand
TATCTCCAGTATTAAGGTTTGTTTTCTTTCATCCTAAGCTTTTAAAGTATCCTAAAAACCAACTAACTCCTTGAACCTCTTAAGAGATCATTGTTGTCGGTGGTTTCTCAGCATAGAAAAACCCACAGTGCCTTCCATTGCAGCAACCAAAGTTTTAGAGTTAGGAGTCATTATATGCTCATCTTTTCTGCTTTATTAATTTTAGCATTTCGGTAAATCCTGTTGGGATTTACCATGTTCTGACCCTAATGAGCCAGGCAGGATTATGATCAAATCTGCTTTGGGCTTCCCAGGAACCATGACTGCCTGGAAGAGGCTATGTGGTCCAGGATCCCAGGCACTCTCAGGACGTCCAGGGCAGAAGCATCCAAGGGTTTTCATGTATATACATAATCCACCAATAACAATGATAAGTCAAGAGGATCCATGCCTGACATGGATTATTGAATGTGATCCAAGCATGAGACACATGCATAGGAAAACTTACTTTAAATCTATGTTTTTCGTATTCAGTAATCCTTTTTAAAGCCCTGGTATTATAACAGAGCATTAATGGAAATAAGCCTTAACACCTCCAAGTTAGACAATAGCATTCGCTTTCTTCCTAATGATTAATAAATTGATCCATGCCTGCTGAGGTGACACTTCCACACAATGGGAGAGTCGAACAGGTAATTATAGAACTCTGTCTTTCTAGTTCAGATGTGTCATCTAATTAGATAGCATTTTTTGTTTTGGCTAAAATTCTCACTCAGAAGGATGGTATCTGGTCCATGAGCTACATCTAACTAAGATGCCTGTGCTCAGAGTTCCTTGATCTCTGAACTTCATGTTTTAATATTACTTACTTCTCTTGTCAGTTCTTCCTTCTACTAAATTATCTCTACCCTACAACCCCCTTTCCACGATACCTCCAACCATCCTTTAATGCATAGAAAAGAATAGCTTATTTATACCAAAAATCAGATAATAGGGTTATCTGGACAGATGACCCTATTCTCCAGTTAACTTGAGGTTAAATGAATTTTTTAGGTGTTTCACATCTTGTTGAAAATAGATTTATCCACTCTTTATTTTTTCCTTTTAATGATTAAAAGTTATTAAAGAGGAATTCTCCCTTTGCAGACCTATAACTACTGTAGGGGCACAAGGGATAGGAGAGATTGGGTAGAATGCAACTGAGTCCATCCTTACTATGTAGTTTTTTTTCTTACTGACTTCTATATTAGCTTATTTTATTAGTGTTTCTCTTTAAAAAGCCCAATGCTGCAAAAATTACTAAATGAGGGCTTCCCAGTATTGATATTTTGGCTAGCTGAATACTGTACCAACTGCCTTTGACCGTGTCCTGTCTCCAAAGTTCCTGGTAATGCAGTCCCAGAAGACCAGTTTACCAAATGTGTACGATGTAAAACTCGGAGGGACCACTGACACACCGGATTACAAAGTCAATGTTATAAAGATTGCAACAAGCTGAAAACATGAGATGAAATAAACAAAATTACACTTAAAAGAAATAAAAGAACATAGAAGTATTTCGGTTTAAAGTTTTTATAATCCCAAAAAAGATTGTCAATTATTCAAATAGACAGCTGCCTCATTAGCTATTCATCTGACCTTTGGGCTTCCATTAATAACTCAATGTAGCCAGCAACGTGACAGAGCTCTTGCCAGTTTGAGGTGATTTGAGGCTGCATTACTGGAATTTTGATGGACTGAGGTAGGTAATAGTTCCACTATACTTTCCTTATCAGTCCACATCTGAAATTGGTGGTCAGGCAGGTGGACAAGAGTATCTGCTATCAAAAGAACCTCATTCTTACTCTTCTCACTTCAGTGATTGGCATTTAATACAATTTTATAGTTTAGATTTCCATAGATATTTGTTCCAAACACCTAGTCCTTTCCTAATGTGATGTTCACTGAAAACACATATTAGCATGCTTTGCCTCTAAATTGTGCTTTTCTTATGGGGGGAAAAACAGATCTCTTATATTAGAAAAGAATGAGCTATTAGCTAATATTAGTGTAACTAGTTTATTGAATATACTGAACTCAGTGGAATACAACAGGAAATGTCTGCCTTATCCTTTCCCATCACTGCCTTCAGTTATGCTTGGTCCAGTCTTCCCTTCATGACCGTTGAGAAAATCTCAGGCAGATCTCAAAACTTCAAAGTTCAGTTTGAAAGTTTAGTGAGGTACAATGTAAAGTTTCAATTTCATTCATTTCAGAGCTTCTTCTCCCAAGCTTGGGCCTGCTTCCCATGGAATGAGGAACCTCCATAGGAGTGAGGGAGGGGCACAGTCTGTGCTTCCTTCCTTTTTCCTCTCATCCTGCTAATTCTGATTCCTGCATGGTTGGAGGAGGAAAGGGGGATGGGAATGTAGGCAGTTGAATTGTAACCTCCAAAAAGATCTGTCCACATCCTAATTCCTAGAACTGTGATTGTGAATGTATTTGAAAACACAGATCTTTACAGAGGTAATGAAGTTAAAGATCTTGGGTTGAGGTTATCCTGGATTATCCAGGAGGGTCCTAAATATAAGGACTTATGATAAGAAACATAGAGAAGCACACAGAAGAGGAAGAGGCAATGTGACTGTGGAGATCATTTGGATGGGTGCCGCCACAAGCCAACACATACCTGGAGTCATCAAAAGCTGGAAGAGGCAAGGAACAGATTGTCCCCTAGAGGCCTGACAGAGAGAGAGAGAGAGAAACAGTTCGGTTGACACCTTGAATGGCCTCCAGAATTGTGTGAAAATACATTTCTGATGTTTGAAACCATGAAGTTTATAATAATTTGTTATAGCAGCCCTAGGAAATTAAGAGGCTAAAGGGCAAAAATCCTTTTCATTTAGATTGTGTTTTTTTGTTTTTTTGTTTTTTTTTTTGAGACAGAGTCTCGCTCTGTTGCCCAGGCTGGAGTGCAGTGGCCGGATCTCAGCTCACTGCAAGCTCCACCTCCGGGGTTTATGCCATCCTCCTGCCTCAGCCTCCCAAGTAGCTGGGACTATAGGCGCCCGCCACCTCATCCAGCTAGTTTTTTTTATTTTTTTAGTAGAGACGGGGTTTCACCATGTTAGCCAGGATGGTCTCGATCTCCTGACCTCGTGATCCGCCCGCCTTGGCCTCCCAAAGTGCTGGGATTACAGGCTTGAGCCACCGTGCCTGGCCTAGATTGTGCTCTTTATAGTTCTCTCATGGCTGCCGATTCCCCGTGGGCAAGTGTCCCAAAGCTGGCTATGTTGTTGGGTGCAAGAGCAGGTTTTCTTGGATGCCCTTGAAGGGGCCTGGCTTAGGTAAAGAGCTCCCTGGATGGCCTCTTGTGACCCTTCGCTCAGGTCCAGCTGGGGTGACAAGTTCCATAGCCTCTTACTGCTACAACTTCCTCCCCCAAACAGGCCCCCTCATGGGTACAAGACCCTCAAATGACTCAGCTACTTTCTGTGGTATTCCCTGGCTTTCAAGGATCTCCACTCACCCTAGCCAATGTGAAGAGGAGGTGGTCACTCCACCATGAAACTGCTCTCTTTCCTCCCATAGTCACTGACCTCTCTAGTCTGCCTCTGCCTACAGAATCCCCTACCTCCGGGGCCATGGTTCAGCCTCTCTCATGAGCTGCCTCATGGCAGTCCACTCTGGTGGCCCTCCCAAATTGGGCAGCTCGCTAAGCCTCGAGCCAGAGACTGAGACACCAGGTGCTCTCTTACAGCAGACCTCATCTCCATGTGTGACCCCCTTGGAGGCTTCATTCTTTGTCTACACACTCTCCTCAGCCGTGGGGTCCAGGCTTCTACTCATGGGGTGGTGGGGGTGAGAGTTGGAGGATCTCTTTGGCCACTCCTTAAAGTACTGGAGGCCATGTCTGGTGTCTCCTTGGTTTCTTTATAGAATGTGGGGCACCA
Organism: Piliocolobus tephrosceles; assembly: GCF_002776525.5. NCBI lineage: Eukaryota > Metazoa > Chordata > Mammalia > Primates > Cercopithecidae > Piliocolobus > Piliocolobus tephrosceles. The sequence goes on along the minus strand of NC_045446.1, from coordinate 76,899,013 downwards.
CCTATTGACCTTAGCTTGGAGCTTTAGCTGAAATCCTGAGATAACAAGAAAAATCCCATTCAATATCCTGTCATACTCTATATATAGAATAGTAAGCAAGATTTTACAAATGCAAACATACTGTTTCAATTTGATAGCTTTTCTACTTATTCTCATTTATTTTTAATCCTTTCTTATTTTCTCTAAGATTTTTATCTTCTTGGCTTGGCTAGAGCTTGTCAGTTCCTCTGATTAGATAAAAAAAATTCTTAGAATCTATTAATTGCCATGAACTTTCTCTTTATGATAGCTCTAGTGCTCAGAATATGGGCCATTTATCAATCATCTCTCACATTTTTCTTATAAAGGAGAACATGTCTTTTTTAACATGAGGCTTCATAAAAGCTGAAAAATAAGAGGGTAAAAATATGGCTGCCAAGTGCAATCATCCTTTTTTAATGGTTTTCTTCCTGAAAGGAAGAAGTCTTCCCCATTTCATTAGGTATCCCTCCACTGCTGGCTTGCTGAGCCTCCCTGCCTCTGGAAAGCCTCTCGGGGAGCAAAGTTGCTATTCTTGGCAGCATCACTGATATATTATAAAACCTAGATCCCTTCCAACTTTAGAATTATGTAATTTCATATACCCTGTAATTAGCAGGAATTTCAGAAAGCTCAAATTCAATACTTCTGATGTGTGAAGAAACTCCATTCCTGTCCTCATCTCTGTCACATACATCTTGTTAAATGAAATGTTTTTAAAGATATGAGGCAGAGTATCTCAGATGGACATCTTCTGAATTTGGATGGATATCTTCTGAATTGCACAGCTTCCTCCAGAGGTCCGCCATGTGCCCGGAGCAGACAAACATCTTAAATGTGGCAGGGTAGTCAGGGATATCTACGGAGCCATCTGGGTACATCGTTGATTTACAGGGAGCCTTGGAGCCTTATGAAGAGGAACTTGAGCCTCGTTACAATTGACCGACATGTATGTCTTCCAAACCTGATGGGCCTACTGAAGCTTGAATGCAGAGATGGAGAATGTCTGTCCTCCAGAAAAAAACATAGTAAACAAAAAATGTTTGCAGGATAGGCTAGAAGCAGGTCCTGGAGAAAGCAGAAGTTCACAATATGGTATGAAGTTGTCCTGGAATCCACTTTGGTCTGGTCTTTCCCCAGGACTGTTGTGTGCTCCGATAAGAAAAAGATATAACAATGGAATCTGTAGAGGCCCATGCCATTCTGCTGGGGATCTGCCCTTTTCTAGGGACTGTGTTTCAAGGAGTTCTTGACTTTTCTCTCTCTCTTACCCTGCAACATCAGGAGAGAAAGAGTGAGGAATCACAGAAATGCAGAGAGAGGTATTATAGAAACAGCAGAGTTTCAAGCAGAACCAGCTGGGAAGCAGCTATCCAGAGGGCTGCAGAAGTTACGGTGGCCAGGGCCATAAGTGGGAATCTGAGCTGAGTTCCAGCAGTGCTGGGGGCTGAAAGAGGTGACCACAACCCCAGTGAGCAAAAGGGAAGCAGAGGAGCTACACCTGTAGCTCACATTATATAGAAAACTTGCCTATGTGTTAGGTGGACTCCCAGATATGCACAAAATTGCAGTGAGCTGAGGTCCTGGTATTTGATAGGTGGTAGAGGTAGAACTAATAAAGGCCAGTCGTGCAAGTAAACCTACCTGCAATGTGAGATGAGTGGGGCCCAGGGGACCTTCACCTGACTTCCATTTTAATAGAACCTAACATTGTAGCTAAACCTCTGTGTGCGTGTGTCTAAACCACATGCATTGTGATAATTTAAATATAAGGAGACTCTAAATATTCAACCTGTACCTCTGGGTATTAACCTGCCTTAGAGAGATTTCACATTAAGCCTTTGAAGTCTGGGCCTTTGAAAATGCACTTACGTGCATTTTAATCAACGTTTATTCAGCAATTATTACATGTCTGGAATTGTTTTGTGGGAATACAGAAGAGGTATTGCAATAGTAATATTTAATATTTACTAAAGATCTACTATGTGCCAGGCACTTAATCCTCACAACCACCTTATGAACTAAATACTAGTATTGTTATCTTCATTTTATAGATAAGGAAACTAAGCTTCAGAGAAATCAAGGAAATCTCCCAGGATCACACAGCTAGTGAGTGGCAGAGTTGGGATCTAGACCCAGATGTATCTGACTTTAAAGAGAAAGCTCCTAGCTACTATACAAAGAACATAAAATTATTTGTTTGTTTGTTTTGAGACAGGGTCTCACTCTGTCACCCAGGCTTCAGTGTGGTGGTGCAATCTTGGTCCCTGCAACCTCCGTCTCCCAGGCTCAAGGAATCCTCCCACCTCAGCCTCCTGAATAGCTGGGACTACAGACGTATTTTTTGTAGAGATGGGGTTTTGCCCGGGCTGGTCTCAAACTCCTGAACTCAAATGATCCGCCTGTCTTGGCCTCCCAAAGTGCTGGGGTTACAAGTGTGAGCCACCGTGCCTGGCCAGAACATGAAAATTATACTGGCAAAAATCTGAGCCGACAACCTTAAATGGCAACCTCGGTTTACAGCCTTGTGCAAATCAAAGTGTTAAATAACATGCAGCTGGAGCTCAGATCTCAAAATCTGCTTAGCAACAGCAGTGTCAAGCCTGTAAAAAACACAAATAAATTATTGAAGTGTGTAGCTAATTACAATGCCTGAAAAGCAAAAAGATACCTGTCCACTCCGTATCATCTGTATGCTGCTTAATCAGTCTCCGCTTTTTAGCCTTAGTGAGTCAGTCTTTTAGATTTGATACTAGACCCAAAATTCAAGCTAAGGAGAACTAAATCCACCTGCTCTTAGAAGCACACGTATCCCTGAAAATAAGGTGCCTCTGATGAACAATTGGTATGACCTGGAGGGAAAAACGTTAGCTTTGTGGTCAAAATCTTTGCTCGGTTCCACAGCTGAGTGAATGCCTGCTCTGTGGGCTGGCTGATGACACAGATAACATCCATTAAATAACAAACTACACAAACTGAAGCTCAAAACCTGTGAATACACAAAGGAAACAAACTACGTCTCTTTGGGGAATCCTCAGTGAATCAGGCCAAAGGATTGGAGGCTAAATGCAGACTGAAAGGGGGAGTCAAGTGGCTAAATCTGTGAGAAGGGAAAACAAAAACCAATTGAGGTGATAAAGAGCTGAAGAGAATCCAAATGCACTGGGAACAGCCTGTCTTCATCTCACCAATTATACACATAGAAAACACAGTTTAACAACACTTACATCAAAAATAACCTAAATCCTAGTAAGAACCCCAGGATTCCTCCAGATCACCGATGATTTTTGTCCCACCAAGAAATGACTATCAACAGGGAAAACTATTAATATTTTTGTTTCCCATTATGGAAGTGTGTCAGGACTGTTGCAAAGTTAATTAGGAAACTCAAGGATATGCTCATTACAGCTTAACAAGCTTGGAGCCCATGGAGGAGCTAGTGAAGCTGGTGGCAGGGGTCATCTTGTCCAGGGGATGCTGAATGGGCCAGATGGGCAAATCACACCGTGAACAAAAAGCTCTACCCCCTATCCTGCTGGGCCACCGCCCTGACCTTCAAACAAACACTAAGGGCACAAATTTGTTCCCCCTTATCAGCTGCTTAGCTCAGCAGCTGCTGCCATGGCTTTCTGTTTCTGCATCTTGCCTTTTTCTAACACTTGCCTTTTTGTCTAACTTTTGTGTGAGGCAGGAGGAGGCCAAGGAGCCCAGGGCATAATGAAGAAATGCTGCAGTGGCTATCAGAGGACTGAGTTCTTGAATAGTGTTTCAAGAGGGGCAGAAAATAGATTTTTTAAAATAACTTCTGGGAAATGTGGAGGCCTGGAAAATACACCAAAAGTACTGGTTACTAGTTCTCTCCCTGGTCACTCTGATTGAGGATAATATTTCCTTCTTGGAACTTCTACTACGCAGAAGGAGGGGGGGCATGTCTAAAATGGATTGTAAATTGTGACTAAAGCAGCCACGAAAATAAGAGCTGGCCACACTAGGAACATAAGTGGGCCTTAAGAGTTAGCGTCAGACTAAATGAGAATCAGCCAGGGGGTCTGAGGAGTAATGCAGTCTATTGTATCCTTCTCTCTGGAAGCAATTATGGTGCAACCACGACTTGAACAGAAGCCTGAACTAGTTTGTAAACAAACATTTCAAGGTGATTTTGTGATAACACTCTTCAGGGATAACTGAACCCTGTGGACCACCTCTATTAGGAATGTGGTATATTTTAAAAATATTTTCTTGTTAAAATTGGGTATTAAAATTATGACAATGCAACAGAAGAATAGGGAAATAGAATGTAATGCAACAGAGAAATAAGAAACATGTTTTCTGCTACCCAACAAAATGGCCTTTTTGTTTTTGCTTTTGATATTTTCAGAATGTCGGAGAATTGTTTATTCCTACTTAATAAATAGAAAAACAGAAGAAGCCAAAGCGTAGGACATGGAAAGCATGGCAGGGAGGTGCGGAGAGGGTCAAGAAGAGAGGGAGAATCAGTTACCTTGGAAACAACTCCAAAGGAAGAGTCAGAAGGACAGGATGTAGAAGCTTCGCGGCCCCATTGTCTCCTCCATGCCCTTTTCTAACTCAAGCCCCTTCTATGCCACAGTCCTCCCATATTTAGGTAATCAGACTCAATTTAGTAGGCATTGATTGCACACACCATGTCCTAGGTGTTGGTAGGATGAAAGGCTGAAGAGTGGTGATGAGGATGATGATTGGAGATCAGACAACCACTGTTCATTGAGTGCTGGCCATGCAGCAGGCCTGACCAAGCACTTTACAAACACGAGCCCCTAGTGTCCTGGGACTACCATGGCACCTGAGCCCGGGTTTAAATCCCAGCCCACTTCAGGTGAGTTATTTAACTTTCCTGGATTTTGTTTATTTGTAAAATGAGGATAATAATGGTACTGATCTATAACAGATGGGTCCAGTTGAGGAGACAGAACCACACAAAGTATATTTCAACAAGAGGAAGTTGATATAAAGAACTGGTTTCCCAGGTGCTGGAGGGCTGGAAGAAAAGAAAAGGAGTGCTGAGGCAATCACAGGTGGTAACCTGAGGACACAGTTTCCATCCCCAGGGCTGGAGGAACAAAGGGAAGTGGTTGGCCCATCAGAATCTGGACCTGAGGTGAAAAGACTTGCTGCTAAGTCTGCAGAAGCCTGGGAAGCCTGATTCTAGGCTATGAAAGGGGGCTGGAGGCTGGGCCCTATGGCTGATGCCAGGTAAATGGCTGTTACTGGGGGGATGCTGCAATGAGCCAACAGCAAGCAAACAGGAGAAAATTTCCCCTCTCCAGCACTCAGTCTCCCTCTAGTGCCCCCTATTGGCAGAAATCAACAAGAACCCTGCTGCCAAAGAGCTGGTTTGTAGGCCCCAAGCTTCAGCTATAAGCCAGAGTAGAAAAAGGTAGATCTGGAGCTGAGTACAATGGCATAATAACTCATGAGGGTAAATGACTTAGCATTTATAAAGTGCTTAGAACAGTGCCCGGCATGTAGGTGGTAAGTGTGTGTTGTAATGCATTTTAAATAAATAAATAAATTCCGCAAAAAACAACATGAGAAGTGATGTTAGGATCTCAGTTTTATCCATGAGGATGGTGAGGCTTAAAGAGGTCACATAAAATGCTAAGTCACTCGCTGGTGGAGTCCCGACTATCTGGATTTAAAGCTGTTCACCTCTATGAGCCTTTTTGCACAACAGGAGAGATTTTCAAAAGTGCAATAAAAGCAAATAGAGATACAAATAGCAGAGTTTGTGGGCATCAAGGAGGGAGGGTAAGCTGCTGGATGGGACTCTGGGGAGGCTCATTGGAGGAGGTAGTGTTTGAGTGGAATTGTAAAGGACAGACAGGGCTTCAACTGGCAGATGCTGGAAGCAGAGGAAACTGCTGAGCAAAGGCCCAGAGTTCAGGACAGTAAGCAGAGTGATGGAGTGATGAGTATGCAGACTAGGAAGAAATAAATGATCCCCATAATTCTCCTTTGCTGCAAATAATAATAATAATAGAGTTGAAGTGTTTACAAATATTACTAGCAGCAATATGAATTTAAAGAGTTATTTGGGGCAATCATGAACATTAAGTGTTGTGTAGAATGTTATGAGTAAGTTTGTGAAGCAATGGGATTAACTGAAAAATGATGAATTTTATATTCACCTCCTTTTTAAAATCCATGTGTAAGGTCATTATCTGCTTTCAGAAGATAAGAGATCTTGTTTTAAGATAGCTGACTGAGTTAAAAATCTAACTTGAAGCCCCTTTGTACCCTTTTAACAATGTACCAAATTTAGTTTCAATTCCAATTCTTGTAAGGTTATGCACAAATTTGAACCATAATTATATTTAATTCAACAAACGGAGTTAATTCTCAGTGCCAGGCACTTTCCCAGGTACTAGAGCTGCAAAGACTTATAAATGGTGGTTCTAGTCCTCAAGGAATTCACAATCTAGTAGGGAAACAGGTAGATATTTAAATCTGTAATCACAATGGAAAAGCAAAAGTATTAACGATACCTGGAATGTAGAATCATTGGCTGGAGGGGATGGAATGCGATTCCTTCTCTGCCATCCCAAGAAGCATCATTACAACGATGGCAGAAGTCAGTAAATGGGATATGAAGGGAGAGAGGCCAAGACAAATTATGGAGACCCATTAGTTCTGTATAGTGCTGGACCAGATTACCAGATCACAAGCCAACTTCCTGGCTGGCTAAGGAAGTCAGAGTTGTATGGAGTTGGAAAAAGTTCTGGAATGTTTCCATGGTTCTGAACCTGGTCTCTGAAATCCTATATTCAGCTCTAAAAGTAAGGAAGTTGCCACGAAAGCAGAGATGGAAACCACACGTGCCAATAATAACAGCTCACAGTTTCTGAGCATCCACTACGGGCTAAGCACTTCAATAGAAAATGAGTATTATATTTAGACTTCTAGTTAGTGGTCCCTAGGAACCATTCTCCTCTTCTTCCTTTCAGTAATAGACTCCCCACTGAGCTTTAGTAGAGCACATACATGCCTTTCCTACTACAAACAATATTTTCTGGCCCTCCCTGTAGCTTGATGTGAATGTGTGACTTAGTTTTTACCAATGGAATGTGAGTAGAAGAACTATATACAACTTTCATGTCACTTCCATAAAATAGAATTGCTTTGGCCAGGCACGGAGGTTCACGCCTGTAATCCCAGCACTTTGGGAGGCCAAGGCAGGAGGATTGCTTGAGCCCAGGAGTTCAAGACCAGCCTAAATAACACAGTTAGACGCTGTCTCAATTTTAAAAAAATAGATTTGATTTCCCTCTGTTTCCTTGTTCCCCTTTTCCATGGCTGGGATGCTAACCTGATATTAGTGCTGTGTAGATGCAAGTAACACCTAAAGAAGAGTCCAGCAGCAAAAGAGAAAACCTGGGTCCCTGGACAACTCTATGGAACTGAGAAGCCACCTCCTCTTGCTGCTGCCTTCTGTCACTGTTCCTGGTGGACCTGCCTTTAACCTTTCCTTTCCTGTCACCAAAGAAAACACACACACACACAAAACAACGTTGTAGAATTATGCCTGGGTTAAGAGAATATAGGCCACAGGTGAGGACATGTGAGAGACTTTTATATGTAAACTGTACAAGCTTTAGTGAATTGATGCTATAAAAATTATATTTGCTTGTTTGGAAACCTTTGTTGTTTACATCCTGGTTTCAAATGACTAAAGTGACCTATTAAATACCCTCCAGGGGAGGGAAAGGTCATTGTATTCAGCAAAGGCAAACTGGTTCAACTATCAGCTTCCAATTATTTGTGTGCACTAGATACCAAAGGTGGAAACACACATGATCTCTGCCCCCCAAAATTGTTATTTGACTGGTGGGAATAAGTGCCAATATAAAAATAGTGTTGAAAGGATTTAGTTAATACTATTGGTTGCACACAGTCACATATCTGACACAAACTGGTTTAAGGCAGAAAAAATCATAAGCTTATGTAAATATACAGTCCAAGGGTAAACCTGACTTCAGGGATGTAAACCCTATTGGATGAGAATCTTCATGGATGGGGCCTGGAAAGCTGTATTTTTGTCCCATCCTTATTTCCTACCAGGTAATTGTAATTCTGTTTTGGAAAGAACTATTTTATGTCGATCATTCAAGTTGAAAATTGGATATTACACAGGGAGGGGAGAGACTGCAGGAGGAGACAATTATTCCTGAAGGGATGAGGGAATCCTGAACTCAAGCAGGAGCAGCTCTTAGCACATTATGTGCCATGATGTCTGCTGGGTACTTACAACGGGGCTAATGCTGGCACGGGGAGCTTTGAAGCGGCATCAGCAGAGGACCGTGCCACCTGTCTGTCAGTAAGTCTCAGGGTTCACAATCCTTATGAAAGTGGCTGTCACTTCCCTCAGTTCACCCAACAACTATTTATAGTGCAACTACATACCAGGCAGTAAGGACACACAGGTTCACAGGCAAAGAGCCTCTCCTCATGAAGCTTACATTCTAGACAGGAGATAGTAAACAATCAGAAAAACAAGTGCACTACTGACTGTTAAGTTCTCTAAAGAGAAAAACCCCTTCACTCTATAGTTCCTAGTGCAGGCTGACATTGGATGGAATAGAGAAAGGCCTTCGAGTTGACAACTTAGTGGAGAACTGAGAGGTGGGAATGAAGCAGTGGTTTGGAAGGCTGGAGGATGAGCCTTCCAAGGAGAGGCAATAGCAAGTGCAAAGGCCCTGCAGTGGGAGGGAACCGAGTGGGGTGAAGACACAGGGAGGAGGAAGTATGGCCAGAGATCAGTGAGAAGAAAAGAGTAGGATAAGTTTGAAGAAGTTGGCAGGAGCCAGCTTATGGGAGATCTTGCAGGTCCTGAAAGTTTGGATTTTATTCCACACACAACAAACTGTTTGCTTTAAAAGGAATCTCCTGACTACTGTGTGGAGAAAGTATAAAATTAAGTTTTGGGCTAGATGGACCCCAAGATCTCTATCTGGCCCCAATAACCCATGGCAAGCTCCATGGGGTCCTCAGGAGTCCTCTTAGTAACTGTGGCTCCTATATCAACGATGCTCAATAGAAGTATCTGCAAAAACAGAAATGTTCTGTATCCGCATACAAGTGGCTCTTGAACTGGAAATGTGGCTTGTGTGACTGCAGAACTGGATGTTAAATTTTATTCTATTTAATTTATTTACATTTATATAGCCACACGTGGCGAATGGCTATTATATCATTGTATCGGACAGCACAAGGCAGCACTGAGCACCCAATGCCTGAGGATTTGGACTCCAAATCCTGAAGGCACGCCCTTCCCCCAATGTTGGGAGAGTGCGAGGGTATGCTGACCCCTAAATGCAAATCCCCCTCTGTGCATTTAGTCTTGCCAAGATGGAGAGTCTCAGGCGGGCCTTCTGAGCTGCTGCTTGTCACTGGGGACAACCACGTGCACGCAGTGCTGAGGCGCCCCACGCGCGTCCTCAGGGGGAAGCCAGGCACTGAGAACAAAGGTTGTAGGACCGCTCTTTCAGGAACGCACCAGCTCCGCGAGCTCCCGGCAGCCAGCGCGGTCCACCCATTGGCGGGAGAGGATTCACCGCCTGCTCCGCAGCGGGACCGCGTAGACCTCAGCTCCCAGAGCAGCGCAGGTGGGCCAGGGAAAGAGGGAACCCAGGCAAGCCACCACGCGGGATTGAGGGTTCGGGGACCCCTCGCCGCGCAGTCGCCTCTTTTTCACAGGGATGGGGGCGGGGGTGGCGCCGGCTGTCACCCGCACCGGATCTGCTTCCAGGGCTTGGTTTCGCTTTGCCTGGCTCTTGGCTAGGCCTGGCACACCGCACGGAGCCGACCAGGTGGCAGCCGAGGAGTGGCGGGGGCTGGAGCCTTTAACCCTTTGGGAACCCCTGCCCTCTCCCAGAGGGGGCGTCCCCGGATCAGGCCCGGTGCCCCGCAGCGCGCGTGGGTCCTGGCTGGCTGGAAGGAGGCCCTGACCTTGCTTTATCTCCCGTGCCAGGTCTGCACAAGGACTATGGGCGCCGCGCTGGGGACAGGCACGCGGCTGGCTCCCTGGCCGGGCCGGGCCTGCGGCGCCCTCCCGCGCTGGGCACCCTCCACGCCTGCCCAAGGCTGCCACTCCAAGCCCGGCCCGGCGCGCCCTGTGCCCCTGAAGAAGCGCGGATACGATGTCACCAGGAACCCTCATCTCAACAAGGTAACGGGCCCGAGGGCAGGACTGCCGGCGTTGCGGTCCCGTGGCTGTCTGAAAATTGCGCCCCGCCCCCTGGACCTGGAAAGGATCCTCCAGGGAGCCCTTCCAGCGGTTTTTCTGTTTTTGCCTTGCAGGGGCTTGTTGTGACTTGGTTTGGCTTTCTTGTCCCTCCTCTCCCTTTTATGTGCGGAGAGAGGCGACCAGTAATGCAGGGAGCCTAATTTCTTCTGCAATAACAACATAGACCAGGCTTAGATCCTCGCGGTCAGTCTGACCTGCGGTCAGCTCTCCGCTTGATACTTACTGATTTTGCTGGTCTGGGGCAGTTCATTTAACCTACATGAGTCCAGGTTTCCTTATCTGTAAAAGAGATATAATTGTCTTAGGAATGTCGTGAGATCTAAAGAGAAAATGGGGGTAGAAAATGGGAGAACCTTAGCATAGTGCCTGGTACCCAGCGGGAGAATAAATAAGGTTATGATTATTATTCTGGGAAAAAAATTAATTTGAGAGAAAGGAGGGAAAACTCTAGACTTACAGAAATTTTAGAGCTTGCAGGAGCATTAGAGATCCTAGTTTAAACCTCTTCTTTTACAAAAAACAAGACAAAGGAAACTTGCCCAAGGTCACCAGCTAGTTAGTTCTGGCTCTGCCACTGGAATCCAGATCTCGAATGCTTTGGTCAAGTTCAACCCACCGCTAGCCCTTTTGTATTTGTTTCTGGGAATAGAGTTTAGTATATTTGGTTTAGAGGACTGGGTGAGAGAAATCGAAGCAAGAGAGTGAGATTTAAGTCCTGTCTCCCCCCACCTCCTCAAATGAACTCACACATCTCATTGAACTTATCTGAGGCTCAACTTTCTCCAGCCTAAAATAGATAATATGATAGACTCAACATTTCTATCTCATTTGGTTATTGTGACAATAAAATGAATCACTGAACTTGAAATCATATTTTAAACTGTATAAAGTGCTGAATAACAATTACTGCAAAATAAAAAATGTTTTATAATTGCTCTGACTCTGGATTGTGAAATTCAGGTGAGGCAATCTGTGTGGAAAAGATGTTTTTGAGAAGTAGGAGCAACTATATAATGTGAAGTATTGTGATTGTTTCCTGCAGAATTAATAGAAGCAGCTAAGGAAAAAAAAAAAAAAATCAACCTCTATCACACTGGACTCCTGCTCTTTCCAAAAGAAACCTTAAATTGTTTGGACACTACCACTTTCCAAAGTGTTCAAGGTGTTTGTTATTACCTTGAATTACTTCACTAGTAAGCATTAGAAAATACAAACTGGCTTAAGCCCACAAAGGCTCCTTTAATGAATCTAGAGGAAGGATTGTAGGCAGGGCTTGAACCAGAAGCCCAGATGGCGTTGCTCAAGATGCAGATTCTCTCTGGCTCTCTACTCTGCCTCTGCAAGGTCAGCTTCATCCTCAAGCTCTATCCAGTGAAGTCTCTCACCTTGTTATTGCCACAGTCCTCCATCTCCTGTTCTCACACCACATCATCCAGGAATGGAAAGATACTTTTTTTCTGGTAGCTCTTGTGGAAGAGAAAAGACTCTTTCTCTGACGCCTCAGAAAGTGAATCCTTCTGCCTTATTGACTCTGATTAGATTCTCTCTTCCCAGTCCCCAACCAAAACCAATCACCAGTAATTAAAGCCAGTCAGAGCCCACCCCTGGAGTTAAAATAGGGTTTAAGGTAGGGCCACCCACACCATCTGGCTTGGAATAAAGGGAATATAGATCCTCACAGTAAATATGGATACTGTCATCAGAAAGAGGAGGAATGGATGTGGAAAGCAAAACAATAAATTTCCACTACAGGTTCCAATCATTGTGAAGATAATTGCCTTAGAAGTACTGGCATGTTACTAACCAGCACTTACTGCTTTGTGAGTAGTTAAGAAAATGAAGGAAGATCTTTAAGTCTTTTTTTAAAACCTAGATTTTGGTCCCCTGAAATCACTCTTGCCCCTGTCGTTTGCCTCTGATGTAAATTTTTTTCTCCCAAGTACTATAAATAAGTTGTTGATATGGTTTGTCTGTGTCCCCATCCAAATCTCAACTTGAATTGTAATCCCCAGAATCCCCAGGTGTTGTTGAAGTAACCCTGTAGGAGATAATTGAATCGCGGGGGTGGTTTCCCCCATGCTGTTCTCGTGATAATGAGTGAGTTCTCACGAGATCTGATGGTTTTAAAAGTGCCTGGCACATTTCCCCTGCTGGCACTCATTCTCTCTCCTGCCACCCTGTGAAGAGGTGCCTTCTGCCAGGATTGTAAGTTTATTGAGCCCTTTCCGGCCATGTGGAACTGTGAGTCGATCAAACCTCTTTTCCTTATCAATTACCCAGTCTTGGGTATTTCTTCACAGCAGTGTGAGAACAGACTAATACAGGTGTTATCCATAAATCTAGGGACCTGACCTTTCCATGATGTCAAACAACGTCTTTTATATATTCCTGAAGTCAGTTGATGCTTGTCTAGGATGAGAAGGGTATGTAGAAGGAGGCTGACAGCCTGTTGGCATCCCCTATTCACTTACCCTTAGGGAGAGAAGGGGAGCAACAGAGGGAGTGCTCCCTGGGAGGTGCTGTGAGTGCCCTTCTCTTCCCCCTGGAGTGCCACCCTCTGGCTGTTCTGTTGGTCTCCAGTGCTCAGAGAGTCTCCACGGAAGGCTTGAGCCTTGGTATTTTCCATCAGTCAGGTGAGAAGATAGTGCTGAGGTTAAATAGAACAATGAGCTTATTACTGAGGAAGCAAAATGGAAGTGCAGTTTTGAAAGAGTCTTCAGTGCCATGCTTAGTGTTCAGGTCTGAGGGTGGATTTTTTTCTGTTAGAAGGAGAGCCCTTTCAGGCCAGGGAATGAGTTTCATCCACCTGTGTTTGGCATGGAGTAGTGCCTAAAAGATCTAGCAAGAGCATTAATATAAAAATTAACATTAAATTCTTGGAATGTGTTCACTAGATTTGCATCTCATTTCGATAGATTAGGAGTGGCATTTAAGTTGCAGCTGTATGACAGAGGGTGGTCAGGAGGTGGAATTCTCTGAGAGAAGAGGTGCCAACCAGGGCAAGCATTGCTGCTATTGTGCGTTCACTGGGTTCTGGTACTAGCTCTGTCATGCTCTGGCCGCGGGATCTGTGATGAATCTCATAAGCTCCTCTGTCCGTGTCACACTACTGCTTTAAGGATCATAGGAGACAGCCCCTGTGTGGGAGATATTAGGTGATAATGAGGATGATTTCCATAATTGGGGTAGGAAGGCCCCTCAGGGATGATCTAGTCTGGAATTGTTCAGGCTATAAGTTACAAACTACGAGACATGAAATTAGCTTAGTGCATCTACCAGCAATTTTTTTTAAAAGAAGTGTATTAGAATGAAATAGAAAAACAGCAAATGCACTGAAATTAATAAAGATGGATATTTTATCAGGTCAGCATGTAAAATGACTATTTTTACTGTGGATTGTAGTAACAAAAAGTTTTTGAAAATAATTGTTCTCATCCAACATTCTCATTTTCCAAAGAAAAGACAAGCCAAGGAAGAAGCCAAGCAACTCCACAGAGGTTATCATTGGTCATAGAAGTGGACAGAAGCAGCCTGCCTGCTGTATTTGAGTCTACTGAATAATGATGACAATTCACAACTGCATAGACTGATTTAGGCATATTCCTGATGGTGACAGAACTGATACTAGATGATTCCAAACTCCCTTGAGGAGTCTGGATTTTCTAAATGATGCAAGTTAACTACTCATGAGCTTCTATTTTCTTTTTAAGACTAATATTCTACCTTTCTTCTAAAATTTATGTAATAACCTCTTCTATTGTCCATACAGATTTGGCAACAGAGTAAATCTTTGGTTATATGAGCCATCTTTTACTCGCATTAAATAGGCAACTATCAGCCCCATTTCACAGGGATACCTTCATAGGAAGATGCCATCCCCATTCTATAAGTGTAGCGACGTGTTGATGGGCCATCAACATATTTCTGAGCTCCATTTACCTATAGCATCTTTTAGGAAGAGCTGTCCTATTCCCCACTTGCCAAACTAGATCTGAGTCCCCTCCTATTTTTCTTATCACACTGTTTCCTTCTGGCACTGAGCACACTACTACAATGGCTTGTTGGTTTGTCTTCCACACTAGACCACGAGGACAGAAACTCTGTCTTGTCCTGTGGCATTCTCTCTGTCTGACTTGAAATGGTCAATAAATATTTGTTCTTTAAATGATTTCAATCATGTCATGGCCCCTTTCCTCTCAACTTTATTAATCTTAATGTCACTACTTTACAGCCCAAAGATCTTGCTGCCTAAATAAATGGCTACATACAGCCCATTTTGGAGGAAATGTACCCACTTGACTCTCATCTTCCCAGACTTCAGGTCATTTAACTGAAGGGGTGCGTTATTTCCCAGAACACACCAATCTTCCCCCTTTGATCCATGTACCAGCAGTGATTTTTTTTGCTATGAAATTCCACTGATCCTTCACCTGCTTCTCTGCAGTTTTTTGCTCTCTTGAGCTTGATAGTCAGGGAAAGAATGAATGGCAAGTGTGCTTAGTCAAATCACTGTGCTTATGGACCAGGACATTTCAGGTAGTAGGGCCTCAGAGACTGCAAGGCACCATGGGTGATAGCCTTCCCAGGTGGACTTAATACGTTTAGAGCAGTAAACCTGCAAAGGCTTGACAGTGCTGCAGTGTTGGCTGTACATCTGAGACTGCACAGGTTTCAGCTGAATCCCTTCTGTATTCAGTGATGATTTATTAGACTCCCACACAGCTAGGATTTGCCTTTGAATAAAGTATATGATTTTGTTCTCTGCTAGCTTAGAACTTGATCTTGTCTCCTTTGGATAAGGGGAGGTTGCTATCATGGACTTTGGCTCATCAATCAATCAGGAGAGGGTAAGTGGGTTGTATGGATAATTAGAAGTTTATTGGTAATGCTGTTTTTTGCCTGGAAGGCAGATTACACAATATATCTTCTCCAGACCTCTGCTTCAGGTATGATGTAGAATTGTGCCTCCCGGTTGAGAGAAGCAGTGGATTATTGGGTAAATATTAGCTCCATAAGTGGCAATTTACTCTAGATTTGAGCTTGTGCAATGACTCAGGGCATTGAAGCTCAAATACTGTTCAGATATGTTGGAAAAAACTAGCAGAGGTAGGTTGAAATTAAACTTTACTCTGTTGAATACTGTCCTAACTTCACAGGATTGGTAAATATTGGTATTGGGGCTTTGTTTTTAGAACAGCTCAAAGAATGTTTATTACTTGCTACAGGTTAGGCAGTGACAACAATGTGAACCCCAGATACAGAGACTTAAACAAGATATAAGTATATTTCACTGTTATGAACAAGTCTGGGCAAGCAATTGTGAGTTGATGTGTGGTTTGACTTTGTTTCTCTGCCATCCAGTATGCATTTTACATTTCAAAGTCCGGGATGACAGGTCTCACCTCTGCTATCAATTCCACGCAGAGGTCAATTGGGAAGGGGAAATCCCTTTTAAGGGCACAACTTGGAAGTTATAAATATCACTTCCACTTACATTCAGTTGGCCAGAAGTTGGTCATATGCTACATTTAGCTGCAAGAGAACATGGAAAATGTAATCTTTGGCTGGGCACCCATGTATTCAGCTAAAAATTCTACATTATTAAATAAAGGGAAAATGGAAATTGAAGATACTACCACAAAATGTTGATATGAAGCTTTCATTGTTTTTCAATTTTACCCCAGCCTTTAAAAGTTTAGGTTCCTCTATATACCCACTACTATCAGCCTTTTTCACTCCTTTGCCATCTCATATCTAGATTATGCAAGAACCTCTGAATTGATCTCCCAACTTCCAGTCTTCTTCAGTCTTCTCCTCTGTGTCTGTTAACCATATCTTGAGATGCTAAGATCTTGGTCCTATTCTTGACCACTCTTTCTTTCAGACCCCTTATAGAATCCACCAGAAAATCCTGTTGCTCTGCCTTCAGACTAAATCTGGAATGCAGCCCCTGTTCACCATGGGTCCCCACTGATTGAAACCACCAGCCTCTCTCTGCTTAATGCCTGCAGCAGCCTCCTGGCTATTCTCCTTTCTTTCCCTTTAGCTCCTTTTATTCTCAACACAATGGCCATGGTGACTTTTTAAAAACTAAGTTTCAACATGTCACTCTTTGCTTAAAACCTGGCCACATCCAAGTTGTGATGATGCCTTTCACATTGACGCTCTCTAACTTCATCTCTTGCTACTCTTTTCTGCCTCACTCACTGCTCCAACCCCATTGGCCTCCTCACTCAGTTGTGCTCCTACCCAGACTTTGCACTGGCTGGTCCTCCTTCCTAGAGCACACCACTCCTCCATAGCCACATAGTTAACTCCCTCCCTTTTTCAAAGTTTCTCACTTTCTCAGTGGGAGCTGCTTTGACTGACACATGTCAAGTCATGAACAGTCCTTTCAACCTTCTTGTGCCCCCTACACATCCTACTTTCCCCCATACAATTTGACACTTCCTCACATGCTATCTTCTTACTTAGTATGTCAATTGCTTATTATCTGTTCATTCCTACTGTGATTTAAGATCCACTTAGTCAGGGACTTTGTCTATTTGTTCATTGATATATCACAGGTACTTAGTTGGTGCTCGTAAGCAGTTAGTGAATGAGTGAGTCATTCAAAGAGACGTCTGCTGAGGCTCCCTCCTCTCATCTCTTCCCTTCATGCTTCCTTTTGCCAGAGCCCCTTCTTTCACCCTGGTGACTCTTGTCCCCCAATGCCCCCATCTGTGGTGCTGACATGCCCAACTGGAGTGTGTATACATCTTACATCAGTCCTTTGGGTGCCCAGAATGAAGTGCTGGAGGAGCATAGCGCAGAGATGTTAACTCTATCTCCAGCTTTAAGCAGAGCCCAGGGAAGAAGGAACTCCTATTAAGAAGACACAGGTGGTGCCTTGGAACCAGAGGTGGACAGGGACAATTCTCGAGCCCACGGAAACCACAAAAGGAGATGTTTAGGAAATAGACCAGAGGTAGGAGACCCCAGCATCTGTCAGCATCTCTAACTCCCTAGAACTCCCACCCTCCACTCTGAATCCTTGGAGAATTCATTCCTGCTCAGAATTTCTGTATTTCCATTGTTCTGTAGGACCCCTACAAAAGTCAAAGGAAACCACTCAGAGCCTTTTCTCCCAGGGGTCCAAAAATCAAGGAAGTATGGAATGGGGTGCCAGGAACACAAGAGGGAGATTTGCTGTTCCTGGAACCTGAAGATGATACTCAGAAAGTGTTTTCTCATAAGCATGTTGTAAATAACTGAATCATCCTCCAGAGAAAGTATATCTTGTGTTAAGTAAGCATTTGTGTA
Organism: Piliocolobus tephrosceles; assembly: GCF_002776525.5. NCBI lineage: Eukaryota > Metazoa > Chordata > Mammalia > Primates > Cercopithecidae > Piliocolobus > Piliocolobus tephrosceles. The sequence continues at coordinate 76,881,411 of NC_045446.1, read as the reverse complement.
ATCATTATTAAGACTTCAGAAACATTGGCTTATGTTAATGAATGCTTAATTCAAATTGCAAAATACTAAGTGGACTGTATACTCATGAATGTTATTGTAAAATGATAGAAATATTAAAGGGCTTGGAAGTAAATGTGTGAACATGATTGTGTTACGTCAGTGAGATTATGGGAGATTTATTTCCTCCTTATGTACTTGTCCTTTAATGTTCCATTTTCTTTTCAATTTTAGGTTACAGTTTCTGTTGGGAATTGTTTCTAGAGCCAAGTAAATAATATTCAGACCAACTTTGGGAAGCTGGCCCATCTGTAATATATAGGTGGAGAGCCCTCTGAAGTAGTCTCCTTTCAAGCTTTTATTATTAGTTATCTTCAAGAGGCAATAAAGTAATAACAAAATGTAATAACACAATGTTAACAGAGGAGCCTGCTGCCTGTTCTAATAGCAATTGTAAACAGCATACCTAGATTACATCAGCAGCAGCGCTGAAGGGCAAATCCCATACAGAAATATGTGTCTTGCCCATCTTAAGTCAGTCTAAGTCTGGGCTCTATATATGGCATATTTTTGGACACTTTCTCAGGATCATCTCTAGTCTCCCTGTTTCCAATTTCTCTTGGCCTTTGTGGACTCTGTGGTTTATGGCCTTATTTTACTTCACATTTTTGTCATTTCTACCAAAGGTTTCTTTTATCATCTACTCTCTTCATTCCAAATGTCAGTATTATAGTGAGAGGAGGGGGAAAGGCCTTTTGATTTCTAAGTCCATTGCAAAAGGATCTCTAATGTGCAGCACTTTTGTTTGCAAAGTCATGGATTACAGTGAGTTTCAGAAACCTTCACTTTGATGTGTAGAAAGTATATCGGGAAATCCTTTGGGGTGGTGTCCGACTGCCTCTCTGATGTAGAGCACAAAAGATGCTCTATGATTGTGATGAAAATGTGATGGATATCCTACAGTTGGGGGTGCCGAGGTCAGTGGTTAAAAGCATGCATTCATTTTGTATCTGAAAGGTTGCCATGCAGCCCGGTTAAAACACAATTCCTACCAAAAGGACACAGTAAAGAGTAAAATGCACCCAGTCATTTGAGGAGAGGGATTTTTGGTGGAAAGATCCGCAGCTTTTGAGAAACTTGAATAAGAGAAAGTCAGAGCTGCATTGGCTTTCTAAAAGTGATTCTTGAAAACTAGAGGGATTTTAGAAGATACAGTTGAATGATAAGCAACATGAGATTATTATTTTTTAAAAGCATTGTGTCTGGATTCTGTGTTGTCGTTTGGTAGTGAGCTGCATGAAGTCCATTACTTAATTGGTCCTGAAACATCTTCCCCTATGGTGTGGAATTCTGGAGAAGGCAGGCTCTGTTGATTCCTTTGTTTTGCTCTATTTTGCTTTGCTCTTTTAGAAAACTGAAGGAGGGAGTCCACATCTCTGCAAATTGGCATAGCTTCTGAGTTATAAGGCTGCTCAGGGACTTCCCCAACAGGAAAGGGATTGCCAAGTGTACAGTGGAGCTAGGGTTCCAATGAAAACAGACATTCTCCATTCCTCTTTCTCTGGTTTTGAAAGAGGTGTTGAAGATTCCAATCCAGATTCCTATTATACTGAGTTTTCTTTGGTAACATTATGGAGGGAAGTCAAGTAATAACAGCTAATGTTTTTAGGTCATACAGTGTGCCAGGAATTGTTCTAAGCAGTTTATATACGTTAACCCATTTAATACAATACCACAACATTTTGAGGTAGACACTGTTATTATATTATTCCTGTTTTAAATTTTATTTCCATTTTTACTTTTTTAGAGACAGGGTCTTGCTCTGTCACCCAGGCTGGAGTGCAGTGGCACAATCACAGTTCACCGCAGCCTGGAACTCTTGGGCTCAAGCGACCCTCCCACCTCAGCCACCCAAGTAGATGGGACTGCAGGGGCAAGCTACCATGCTCAGCTAATTTAAAAAAATTAATTTTTTGTAGAGACAAGGTCTCGTTATATTGGCCAGGCTGGTCTTGAACTCCTGGCCTCAAGTGATCCTCCTACCTCAGCCCTCAGACACTGTTATTGTTCTTATATTACAGACGAGAAAACTGAGGCATAAGGTTAGCTAACATGTCCTAGGTCATACAACTCATAGTGGCAGAACTGAGTCTTGAACCCAGGCCATCTGATTTTAGGGCTCATCCCCTAGGCTGCACTAACACTTCTAGTGTGCGGGTTCCCTCTGGCTTGGGACTAGTGCATGAAGTCTGATGTGCTGTGGTCTTTCCAGAGAAATACCTAGGGTATTCCCTGCTCCCTACTGTGGGCTTCTGACTGGCTTTTTTCACTTCCACTGGCTCTGTTAGAATTGTAGATTCCTAGAGCTGGAAAGAACTTTAAAGATCACTGGATACCTTTTTCTCACCCTCTAAATTTGTGTAATTCTCCCAAGACTCATTTGTTTGTTTAATTTATTCAATAGTTATTTTCTGAGTTCCTGTTTAGTTTTAGGTAGTGGAGACACTGTGGTCAATATAATACAATTCTCTGCCTTGAAGGAGCTTATAGTGTAGGAAGGGTACGGGTAAGGACCAGTTAGTAAGGGGCAGTTCTAATTCAGCGGGTAGATGTAACGAGAGGTGCATTCATACAAGGACTATGGAAGCATGGAAGAGAGGTGCAGAAACACTTCCAATGGCAGTGTTGGCAAAGCTGACACCCGTGGAAGTGTCAGAGGTGGTAGATGAAGATGGTGGAGGAGAAGCTATTTAGGTCAGATCATGAGAGAGAATGGCATTGTCTCTGAGTATAGTCACCCATTACTTTTGTAGCTGAATGTGCAGAAATTGAGCAATAGACATGTACCCTGTAAGAGACCTCATCTTCAGAGAGCTAAATAATATGACATTTCTAATTTTACAAATAGAATTAAAGACATCTCTCCAGTACTTTGACATGCTCTTTGGTTTTGTTCTTTCCCTTACTTTTATGTTGTACAATGCCTGGGTGCCCCATCTACACTGGATCCGCTTAAAAACTTTGGCATGCTTCAGGGTTCGGCATCTCCAGGGTCACCTCCGCTATGATGGCCTCCTCAATAATGCCACATGGAAGTGACTCATTCATCCTCTACATTCCTTTGACATTTAGCATTTGTAGTAGTCATGGCTCTTTCCACATTTGGCCTCAGTGTACACTTATTAGCACATGTATCGCCATCATGTGCATGTGTTTTCTTCAGATCCAGGATACTGTCTTGGGCATCTCATAGCCAGCATGCAATGTCTTCCTCATAGTATAACCTCAATAAAAATTAGTTACGTGAATTACTTCTACATCCCCTTCTCCTTGATGTATCAGAAACTATGTGGTGAAGACTGATGATACACCAGCCCCATCTGTCAGCTGTTTTGAAAAGATGGTGAAAATCTTGACCTGACACTTTTAGATCACTCCATAGGGCTTGGAGAATTCTGAAAGCCACAAAAATCTTTTATTTTATCATACAAATTTTGGAGATACATTTCTTTAAGAGAGTTTTCTGCTCTGATGCTATGCCAGGTGCACTTCATCTAAAGAATAGCATCTTTGTGATGAGATTATCAATTCTCATCCTTGAGCTGCTTTAAAGACGTTAAATTTAGACCTGTTGTAACTTGCAACAGGTTAGAGGATTTGGGGAAGAAAGAAAAGTAGTCAGTTAGAATCAATTTTGTGTAACCCCCTCAAGGGGCATAGCTGTGACCAGGTATTAGGCAGCAGAGCTCACTGGCTAAAAATCGAGGGATTTCGAGTCAGAAAAATCCAAGATTCCAATCCCAGCTCTGCTGTTCACTAGATATGGGATATTTCTCTAAACCTCCATTTCCTTGTCCGTGAAAGGGATGACAGTAAAACATATCTACTTGACAAGTTGCTATAATGATTAAGTGAAGTAGTGTATGTAAAGCAGATGGTAAGTGTCCAATTAGTTCTTGATTAATCCACATCCTAAAGCTTCTGTTCCATTCCTAACACATTGTGAAGCCCTGTGTGGGCTGCAGAAGTCACAGATGTGATAGAATTTAGATCTGCTACATGCCCCCTGAGAACATCCAATCCAGAAGGAGAGGAAAAGACTAAAGGATCAAATTCATTCTCCACGGCCATGGGCTACATCTAATTTTGGCAGACTTGACGGAGAGGAGTGAGTCATAGAAGAGGCAGACTAGGTGGAGACTTTAGTGATGATTTCCCAGTATTGGATAGAGCTTAAGCCTGGATAATCCAGACATTTGCCTGAGAGAAGCTTAAATTAAAATGTCACTAGCAGCAGAAATTCAAGTGTCATTTAAAGAGCTAGTAGTTCTGGAAGTTGAAGCTGGTGTTGAGGATAGTGGATATCATCGGTAGTCTCAGGATTTTGTCCCAGCATTTTGGCACATTCTAGCCAATGTTTAAAAACTAACTTTAAAAAAATAGATCCAGCTAAATTTGGATCTATCGATCCATCCATCCATCCATCCATCCATCCATCCATCCATTCATCCATTCAGCTATCGTCTATGTCTCTATCTACCTACCTACCTACCTGCCACTATTATAACATTTCCGGTCTCATGAGAGTCTGACAGTGAGACAGCAAGTTAAGAGAATGTCTACTATGGTAATTTAGGATGAAAGTTAAAATGTTGTTTCATAGCCAGCTAAATAGGGCATGGCTGGGCCAACTTCACCCAGCTAGCAGTTAGATTGGGCAGGAAGTTTTAAGATAGTCTCCATCCACACTGCCACAGGTAGTTAATAAATACTTGCATACGCAACGTGAATCAAACTTTTCTCCTCTGTTGGAACACAAGATGATCATCCCTCCAGAAGACAAAAAGGTCATCTTGACTAGCCTTTAGGCTTTGGGCAGATAATATCCTAGCATTTTATCACTATTCTATGTAAGTTTTCAGAGGCCCTGAGGGGTTGATGTCCTGTCCAGGAAGTAAGTGGTAGAGGGTAACTCCCTCCTTGAGTGATGTCTGTCTCTTATACCTACCATCTTTGAAAGGTAGCTCTTTGCCTGCCGTCCTGAAATAGGGTCTTGAATCAGCCTCAGTCAACTTAGGCAGAGGGCTTTTGAGTCTCTCCATAGAAAAACTTGAATATTAAACAATGCAGATGAAGTGCTTTAATATTAAACAATGTCATATGTTGCAAACCTAAGTATCTGTTGAGGTAGCTCCTGCTGTCACTCTTGTGTGTCCATTTGTGATGACTGTATGAGTTCCCAGTTACCACCCTCCTTTTGACTTTTATGTATTTCTTGGCAGTAACATGATCTTGAAAACATTCCACAAACTGACAGAAAGCTTAGCCCTCATGTCATACTCTCCTTTCTTATCTCTTTTATTTTTGGTCTATCCTAGGCAGTAGGTATTTGTTTTGACTGGTAAAATCACTTGAGGTCACAAGGACAGTGAATATCAATGCAGTTGCTGTTGATGAAACAGGAGTAGGGATGGTTGGTTTAGAGAAAAACCTATTAATAGCCATTTTTAGAAACAGACTTTTAAATCCACCCATCAGAGCTGAATAATTTCCCCTGTTCTCACACTCCCAGAGCTGGCAGCAGTTTCTCCTCATATCTGAGAAGCCTCGGGAGATGCCTAGCCATGTTTGTGGGAGATGATGGCATGGGTGCCAGTGGGGCAGCTGGCCAGGTGGTGCCCAGAGCAAGGGCCTGCCAAGCAGAGGGGCAGTCCTGCCTCTGGTAACTGGCCTTGACTGCAGGACTGGTAACTAGCCTTGACTGCTGCTCTCTTGTTGCCTGAGCTATTCAGTGTTCTGTGATGTACTACTGTCAACTGGACAAAGAGTCAGCTGCCTCCTCTGGGGCTCAAAATTACTGGCACAATCATATTAAAAATAATAACAATCACTTATATAATGCCTACTGTGCCAGTTACTCTCATAGGTGTGTTACATATATTTGCAAGCAGAGGAAAAAATTGCAGGCTGGGTGCAGTGGCTCACGCCTATAATCCAAGCATTTTGGGAGGCCGAGGCGAGTGGATCACTTGAGCTCTGGAGTTCGAGGCCAGGCTGGGCAACATGATGAAACTCCATCTCTACTAAAAATACAAAAATTAGTTGAGGCGGTGGAACATGCCTGTAATCCTAGCTACTCAGGTGGCTGATGCAGGAGAATCGCTTGAACTCGGGAGGCGGAGGTTGCAATAAGCCAAGATTGCGCCACTGCACTCCAGCCTGGCAACAACATGAGACTCTGTCTCAAAAATTTTTTAAAAAATTGTAAAGAAGGTAAACTTTGCCTGTGTCTCTCCCGTCTCCTGTTTTCATGGCCTCTTCTTCCTTATAGACTGCCTCATATATGAGGCATATCCTGAGGTTCTTCATGGTACCCCTAAGATGCTGAGGGTTACCAACCTATTCATCTTACATTATTCTGCTTCCTGTCCTAGAACTCATGTCTTCTTTACTTTCACCCCTGAATCCCTGTCCATCCAATCATCCACCCAATGGTTATTGAGCACCTGCTATCTTCTAGGTGCTGTGAGGTATCAAGAATAACATCATAAGCTTGCCAGCTATGATTCTTCTTATTATTGAGTGTACAGTCTAGTGAGAAAGACAGATAATAAATAAGTGAACAAACGACATTATAAAATGGTTATTATTTTTTCTAAAGGAAAATGGTACCTCAGGAGTCTTTCTTCTAGTTTGACCACAAGTTAATACTGTGGCCAGCATGTAATTGGGAACTGCAGATCGGCATCATCTTTTTTTTTTTTATTATAATTATTATACTGAAGTTCTGGGATACATGTGCAGAATGTGCAGTTTTGTTACATAGGTATACGTGTGCCATGGTGGTTTGCTGCACCCATCAACCCATCATCTACATTAGGTATTTCTCCTAATGCTATCACTCCCCTTGCTCCCACCCCCCACTGACAGGCCCCAATGTGTGATATTCCCCTCCTTGTGTCCATGTGTTCTCATTGTTCAACTCCCACTTATGAGTGAGAACATGTGGTGTTTGGTTTTCTGTTCCTGTGTTAGTTTGCTGAGAATGATGACTTCCAGCTTCATCCATGTCCCTGCAAATAACATGAATTCATTCTTTTTATGGCTCATAGTATTCAATGGTGTGTATGTGCCATATTTTCTTTATCCAACCTATCATTGATGGGCATTTGGGTTGGTTTCAAGTCTTTGCTATTGTGAATAGTGCTGCAATAAACATACGTTTGCATGTGTCTTTATAGCAGAATGATTTATAATCCTTTGGGTATATACCCAGTAATGGGACGGATGGGTCAAATGGTATTTCTAATTCTAGATCCTTGAGGAATCCCCACACTGTCTTCCACAATGGTTGAATTAATTTACACTCCCACCAACAGTGTAAAAGTATTCCTTTTTCTCCACATCCTCTCCAGCATCTGTTGTTTCCTGACTTTTTAATGATCCCTATTCTAACTGGCATGAGACGATATTTTAGTTTTGATTTACATTTCTCTAATGACCAGTGATGATAAGTTTTTCTTTTCATATGTTTATTGGCTGCATTAATGTCGTCTTCTGAGAAGTGTCTGTTCATATCCTTTACCCACTTTTTGATGGGGTTGTTTTTTTTCTTGTAAATTTGTTTAACTTCCTTGTAGATTCTAGATATCAGCCCTTTGTCAGATTGATAGATTGCAAAAATTTTCTCCTATTCTGTAGGATGTCTATTCACTCTGATGGTAGTTTCTTTTGCTGTGCAGAAGCTCTTTAGTTTAATTAGATCCCATTTGTCAATTTTGGCTTTTGTTGCCATTGCTTTTGGTGCTTTAGTTGTGAAGTCTTTGCCCATACATATGTCCTGAATGGTATTGCCTAGGTTTTCTTCTAGGGTTTTTATGGTTTTAGTCTTATGTTTAAATATTTAATCCATCATGAGTTAATTTTTGTATAAGATGTAAGGAAGGGATCCAGTTTCAGTTTTCTGCATATGGCTACCCAGTTTCTGCAGCACCATTTATTAAATAGGGAATCCTTTCCCCATTGCTTGTTTTCATCAAGTTTGTCAAAGATCAGATAGTCGTAGATGTGTGGTATTATTTCTGAGGTCTCTGTTCCATTCCGTTGGTCTATATCTCTGTTTTGGTACCAGTACCAAGCTGTTTTGGTTACTGTAGCCTTGTAGTGTAGCTTGAAGTCAGGTAACATAATACCTCCAACTTTGTTCTTTTTGCTTGGGATTGTCTTGGCTATGCGGGCTCTTTTCTGGTTCCATATGAAATTTAAAGTAGTTCTTTCTAATTCTGTGAAGAAAGTCAGTGGTAGCTTGATGGGGATAGCATTGAATCTATAAATTACTTTGGGTAGTATGGCCATTTTCACAACATTGATTGTTCCTATCCAGGAGCATGGAATGTTTTTCAATTTGTTTGTGTCCTCTCTTATTTCCTTAAGCAGTGGTTTGTAGTCCTCCTTGAAAGAGTTCTTCACATCCCTTGTAAGTTGTATTTGTAGGTCTTTTATTTCCTTTGTAGGAATGGTCAGTGGGAGTTCACTCATTATTTGGCTCTCTGTCTATTATTGGTGTATATGAATGCTTGTGATTTTTGCACATTGATTTTGTATCCCGAGACTTTGCTGAAGTTGCTTATTAGCTTAAGGAGTTTTTGGGTTGAGATGATGAGGTTTTCTAAATATACAATCATGTCATCGGCAAATAGAGACAATTTGACTTCCTCTCTTCCTATATGAATACACTTAATTTCTTTCTCTTGCCAGATTGCCCTGGCCAGAACTTTCAATATTATGTTGAATAGGAGTGGTGAGAGAGGGCATCCTTGTCTTGTGCCAGTTTTCAAAGGAAATGATTCCAGCTTTTGCCCATTCAGTATGATATTTGCTGTGGGTTTGTCATAAGTAACTCATTATTTTGAGATATGTTCCATCAATACATAGTTTATGGAGTGTTTTTAGTATGAAGTGGTGTTGAATTTTATCAAAGGCCTTTTCTGCATCTATTGAGATAATCGTGGTTTTTGTCTTTGGTTCTGTTTATGTGATGAATAACTTATTGATTTGTGTATGTTGAATCAGCCTTGCATCCCAGGGATGAAGCCGACTTGATGGTGCAGGATAAGCTTTTTAGTGTGCTGCTAGATTCAGTTTGCCAGTATTTAATTAAGAATTTTCGCATCAATGTTCATCAGGGATATTGGCCCGAAATTTTCTTTTTTTGTTGTATCTCTGCCAGATTTTGGTATCACAATGATGCTGGCCTCATAAAAACAGAGCAGAGTCCTTCTTTTCTGTTGTTTGGAATCATTTTAGAAGGAATGGTACCAGCTCCTCTTAGAATTTGGCTGTGAATCTGTCTGGTCCTGGGCTTTTCTTGGTTGGTAGGCTATTAATTACTGTCTAAATTTCAGAATTTGTTATTGGTCTAATCAGGGATTCAACTTCTACCTGGTTATTGATCTAATCATTGATTTGACTTCTTGGGAGGGCGTATGTGTCCAGGAATTTATTCATTTTTTTCTGGATTTTCTAGTTTATATGCGTGAAGGTGTTTATAGTATTCCCTGATGGTAGTTTATATTTCTGTGGGATCAGTAGTGATATCTCCTTTATCATTTTTTATTGTGTCTATTTAAGTCTTCTCTCTTTTAGCTAGTGGTCCATCTATTTTGCTAATCTTTTCAAAGAGCCAGTTCCTGGATTCATTGGGTTTTTTTTTTTTTTTTTTTTTTTGAAAGGTTTTTCGTGTCTCTATCTCCTTCAGTTCTGCTCTTATCTTAGTTATTTCTTGTCTTCTGCTAGCTTTTGAATTTGTTTGCTTTTGCTTCTCTAGGTCTTTTAATTGTGATTTTAGGGTGTCGATTTGAGATCTTTCCAGCTTTCTGATGTGGGCATTTAGTGCTATACATTTTCCTCTTAATAGTGCTTTAGCTGTGTTCCATAGATTCTGGTACATTGTCTCTTTGTTCTATAAATTCCTCTCTTAACACTGCTTTAACTGTGTCCCAGAGATTCTGGTATGTTATGTCTTTGTTCTCACTGGTTTCAAAGAACTTCCTGATTTCTGCCTTAGTTTCGTTATTTACCCAGTAGTCATTCAGGAGTACATTGTTCTGTTTCCATGTAGTTCTGTGGTTTGGAGTGAGTTTCTTAATCCTAAGTTCTAATTTGATTGCAATGTGGTCTGAGAAACAGTTTGTTATGATTTCCATTATAATGCATTTGCTGAGGAGTGTTTTACTTCCAATTATGTGGTCAATTTTAGAATAAGTGCAATGTGGTTCTGAGAAGAATGTATATTCTGTTGATTTGGGGTGGAGAGTTCTGTAGATGTCTATTAGGTCTGCTTGGTCCAGAGCTGAGTTCAAGTCCTGAATATCCTTGTTAATTTTATGTCTTGTTGATCTAATATTGACAGTGGGGTGTCAAAGTCTCCCACTATTACTGTGTGGGAATCTAAGTCTCTTTGTAGGTCTCTAAGAACTTGCTTTATGAATCTGGGTGCTCCTGTACTGGGTGCATATATATTTAGGATAGTTAGCTCTTCTTGTTGCATTGATCCATTTATCATTATTCAATGCCCTTCTTTGTCTTTTTTTATCTTTGTTGGTTTAAAGTCTGTTTTATCAGAGACTAGGATTGCAACCTTTACTTTCTTTTGCTTTGCACTTGCTTGATAAATCTTCCTCCATCCCTTTATTTTGAGCCTATGTGTGTCTTTGCCTGTGAGATGGGTTCTCCTGAATACAGCACACCAATGGGTCTTGACTCTTTATCCAATTTGCCAGTCTGTGTCTTTTAATTGGGGCATTTAGCTCATTTATATTTAAGGTTAATATTGTTATGTGTGAATCTGATCCTGTCATTATGATGCTAGCTGATTATTTTGCCCATTAGTTGATGCAGTTTCTTCATAGTGTCAATGGTCTTTACATTTTGGTATGTTTTTGCAGGGGCTGGTACCAGCTTTTCCTTTCTATATTTAATGCTTCCTTCAGGAGTTCTTGTAAGGCAAGCCTGGTAGTGACAAAATCCCTCAGCATTTGCTTGTCTGTAAAGGATTTTATTTCTCCCTCACTTATGAACCTTGGTTGGCTAGATATGAAATTCTGAGTTGAGAATTCTTTTCTTTAAGAATGTTGAATGTTGGCCCTCACTATCTGTTAACTTGTAGGGTTTCTGCAGAGAGACCCACTGTTAGTCTGATGGGCTTCCCTTTATGAGTAACCCTGCCTTTCTCTCTGGCTGTCCCTAACATTTTTTCCTTGATTTCAACTTTGGTGAATCTGATGATTATGTGTCTTGGGGTTGCTGTTCTCGAGGATTATCTCTGTGGTGTTCTCTGTATTTCCGAATTTGAATGTTGGCCTGTCTTGCTAAGTTGGGGAAGTTCTCCTGGATAATATCCTGAAGTGTGTTTTCCAACTTGGTTCTATTCTCCTCGTCACTTTCAGGTACACGGATTGTAGGTTTGGTCTCTTCACATAGTCCCATATTTCTTGAAGGTTTTGTTCGTTCTTTTCCATTCTGTTTTCTCTAATCTTGTCTTCATGCTTTGTTTTATTAAGTTAATCTACAGTCTCTGATATCCTTTCTTCCACTTCATTGATTTCACTATTGATATTTGTGTATGTTTCATGAAATTCTCGTGCTGTGTTTTTCAGCTCCATTAGGTCATTTATATTCTTCTCTAAACTGGTTATTCTAGTTAGCAGTTCCTGTAACCTTTTATCAAGGTTCTTAGCTTCCTCGCATTAGGTTAGAACACACTCCTTTAGCTTGGAGGAATTTGTTATTACCCACCTTCTGAAGCCTACTTCTGTCAATTCATCAAACTCATTTTCCGTCCAGTTTTGTTTCCTTGCTGGCAAGGAGTTGTGATCTTTTTGAGGAGAAGCAGCATTCTGGTTTTTGGAATTTTCAGACTTTTTGCCCTGGTTTTTCCTCATCTTTATGGATTTGTCTACCTTTGGTCTTTGATTTTGGTGACCTTCAGATAGGGTTTTTGAGTGGTTGTCCTTTTTGTTGATGTTGATGCTATTGCTCCTTGTTTGTTAGTTTTGCTTCTAACAGTCAGGCCCCTCTTCTTCAGGTCTGCTGGAGTTTGCTGGAGGGCCACTCCAGACCCTGTTTGCCTGGGTATCACTAGCAGAGGCTGCAGAACTGCAAAGATTGCTGCCTGTTCTTCCTCTGGAAGCTTCGTTACAGAAGGGCACCTCACAAATGCCAGCTGGTGCTCTCTTGTATGAGGTGTCTGTTGACCCCTGCTGGAAGGTGTCTGTTGACTCCTGCTGGAAGGTGTCTCTCCATCAGGAGGCATGGGGGTCAGAGACCCACTTGAGGAGGCAGCCTGTCCCTTAGCAGAGCTCAAGCGCTGTGCTGGGAGGTCTGCTGCTCCTTTCAGAGCCAGCAGGCAGGAACATTTAAATCTGCTGAAGCTGCACCCATAGCCATACTTTCCTTCAGGTTCTCTGTCCAAGGGAGATGGGAGTTTTATCTATAAGCCCCTGACTGGGGCTGCTGACTTTTTCTCAGAGATGCCCTGCCCAGAGGGGAGAAATCTAGAGAGTCTGGCTACAGTGAGCTGTGGTGGCTTTGTTTACACTGTGAGGGGAAAACAGCCTACTCAAGCCTCAGTAATAGTGGATAGCCCTCCCCCTACCAAGCTGGAGTGTCCCAAGTTGACTTCAGACTGCTGTGCTGGCAGTGAGAATGTCAAGCCAGTGGATCTTAGCTTGCTGGGTTCCATGGGGATGGGATCCGCTGAGCTAGACCACTTGGCTCCCTGGCTTCAGCCCCCTTTCCAGGGCAGTGAACAGTTCTGTCTCGCTGGCATTCCAGGCGCCACTAGGTTACAAAAAAAAAAAAAAAAGAAAGAAAAATAATCCTGCAGCTAGCTTGGTGTCTGCCCAAATGGCCGCCTGGCTTTGTGCTTGAAACCCAGGGCCCTGGTGGTGTGGGCACCTGAGAGAATCTCCTGGTCTGTGGGTTGTGAAGACAGTGGGAAAAGCATAGTATCTGGGCCACATACCTTCATCCCTCATGGCACAGTCCCTCATGGCTTCCCTTGGCTAGGGGAGGGAGTTCCCCGACCCCTTGCACTTCCCAGATGAGGCAATGCCCCACCCTGCTTCAGCTCGGTCTCCATGGGCTGCACCCACTGTCTTATCAGTCCCAGTGAGATAAGCCAGGTACCTCAGTTGGAAATGCAGAAATCACCCACCTTCTACGTTGGTCTCACTGGAAGCTGCAGACTGGAGCAGTTCCTATTTGGCCATCTTGCCTGGGAATCCTAAAGATGGTTATTGGTGGTAGGGAATAAATAAACAGAGTACATGTAAGAGAATAACAGGGAATCTACAGAGGACCTCTTAAAGAAGTGATATTTGAGAAGAGACCTAAAGAAAGAGCCAGCCAGGGGAGAAGCCACAGTAAGACTGGGGCAGAAGGAACAGTTCATATCACGTAGAGTCTGGAGACCACAAATAGCTTGGCATGGAAGGTTCTGGGAGCTGACAATAGACAGTCTAATAGGAGTGTGATTAGTAAAGGGAAATTGCATAAAATCAGAGTGGAAAGAGCTCAGGGTCTGATTGTCCCAGGCCTGGGAGTCTGCGTATGTGGGCTGGGTTTCATCCTCTGTAAAGCGGGACACTATTTTTTATAATTATTTATTTATTTATTTATAAGTTCTAGGGTACATGTGCACAACATGCAGGTTTGTTACATGTGTATACATGTGCCATGTTGGTGTGCTGTATTCATTAACTTGTCATTTACATTAGGTATATCTCCTAATGCTATCCCTCCCCCTCTCCCCACCACCCCACGACAGGCCCTGGTGTGTGATGACTATTAAATGGTTCTAAGCAAGGAAGTGCTTCTGACTTACATTAGTAAAAGATCTCTCTGGGTGCTGCATAGAGAACAGATTGGAGGAGGGAAAGAGTGGAAGCAGCAAGACCAGTTAGAGGCCAGTGCAGTCATCGGAGCAGGAGAAGATGGGTGCTGGGATGGAGGGGTCAGGGAGAAGCGGGAGCTCTCAGATTAGAAATAGAATTAGAAGGTACAGCAACTGGGGCTGCCCACTGTGTTCTTGGGATTCATCAGAACCCAGTCTGTGTGTTCCGCCCTCTGCCCTCCACACCCCTCACAGTCACCACCACTGCTTATTGCAGTTACTTTCCATGGTTCCTCAGCATTCTTCATAATAATAAGGAAATCAAATATTTTTGTTTTACCTTTATAAAGTGCTCCTGATTGGTCATCTCATCTGATCCCCACAAAAAGCTTGAGAGGCAGGTGTTACTACCTTCGTTACACAGGGCACGATGCTGGGGCCCAGAGGACTGAGTTGCCCATGGTCTCCCAGATAGTAAGGGGCATCAGCAAGCCTCAATTCCAGATTCCCAGAGACCATTCACTGACTTATTCAATAAACACTTGTGGAGCACCTACTGTGTTCCAGGCACTGTGCTGGGTTCATGGTCCTTGCTCTCAAGGAACCTAGAGTGCAAAGAAGAGACAGAATAGCAAGCTCATAAGAGTAAAGCAGTATAGTAGGTTTCATATTAAAAGTATGTTATTGATAATTTGTCCAAGTTTTACATTCGTGGGGACAAAGAAGGATAAGAAGGTTTCTTAAAGTAGCTGGCCTTTGATCTTAAATTACCTAAATAATGTGTTGCACCAGGTGAGAAGGAAGGTTGCTGTAACCTCTTTCCAAGGGTGATTACTTTTTCTTGGTGTGTCAGGGCTAAGACCTAAAAGATAGATAGGGATTTCCTGGGAAGAGAAGATGGGAGAAAGGTGTTCCAAGCAAATTCAGCAAAACCGTATGGTTTGAAAGGATTTGTGGGTGGTTCTGAATGGAGCACAGAGTGTGTGGAAGGATGGGGCAGGAGGGAAAGTCATGGGGGCGGGGTGGGGGCTGCTGTTTGCCTGCATGAAGAGTTAAACCTTAGTTCTGAAGATGAACACTGAAGAGTGACACTATAGGATTTGAACTTTAGACAGATCATCTGGCCCCAGGTAGGAGACAGAAACAGAGTCTGGGAGACTAGTCAAGAAAGAATTCAGTCTCTGTGAGGGAGATGAGGACCTTGCATGACCAATAGTGAGGCAAACGCAGACATGAGAGTCCTAAGGAAGTAAAAGACTGGGTTCTTCTCAGAATTCCTTGAGCTCCATAATAGCAGTAATAGGAGTCCAAGAGTTATTGTCAACATGCCAAAAAAACTAATGGAAACCTTATATTTATCCATCATAAATTGACACAGCTTAACCAAGATATCACATTCCTGTCTTTACCTAGAATTACACAGAATAAAACTATTAATACTGGTTATCTCATGCGAGTATCAAAAGTTCTGGTTGGCAGTCGTATGTGTCTTAAACATTGGAAAATAACTATTAATAAATGCAGGATTTTTCAAAACATGAAATTCATGAAGGAGTACTTTGAGACTGAGGAATATGTGAGGAATTACATACTTGAGCCCTTTTTATTTGATTTTATTTTATAAGACAGGGTCGCGCTCTGCCACCCAGGCTGGAGTGCAAGTGGCATGATCACGACTCACTGCAGCCTCTGCCTCCCAGGTTTGAAGGGATCCATTCCCACTTCAGTCTCCCAAGTAGCTGGGACCAAAGGCACATGCCACCACACATGGCAAATTTTTATTTTAAGAATTTTATTGTGAGTATTGGGGTCATTGATCTTTAACCATCTTTACTCTGGTTCTGTTTTCATAAAGCAACACTCTGGTTATAATTTTATCTCCCAAAATAGATGGAAAGCACCAATTTGCTGAGTACATTGTTGCATGAGATGGCATTTTTGTCATTTTGTGGGCATTGATCAGCCTCCCATGCAGTAGTTGGCATCGCTGCCCACAATCACAAACACATGGGTGGGACTCTATTTTCACACCTATAAAAGCTCAAGAGACTTCCTTCTTTTTCTTAGTCCCATGGAAAACCAATAACTTCCTACACTAAAAATGGAAGTAATGTTTGTAGTTCAGAAAGTATATTTTCTAGATGAGAATTTCCTTGGCTCTATTTTTTTAGAAGACTTAGGGTGGAATAAAGACAGGATTTGGAGTTTATGCAACATGAACCTTTCACAAATTTGGCCCTGCATGGGCTAAGTGTTGTCACTTTCTCCATTGGGTTGAATTTTAGCTTGCCTTTCTCTTTTCCAAGTCTTAGTTTGTCTTTATGAACCATGATTCCTGGGGAATAAAAATAGAAAATCAGAAGCTTGCAGGAATGATTTTCTTGGCTAGTTTGATCCAGTATCAGCCACTTGTCCAAGTAAAAAGCTGTTTAAAGTTTTTTTAAAAAAAGAAGTGAAGTTTTAATAGCATCAGGAACAAAAATACCATTGTAAGCCAGCTCTTATTTTTTGACATTTTTTTGGTATCATCTGGACAAGGTCATTTGTCACTTGGTATGACTCTAACCATGATGCTACAGATATCATAGAAAGTCCAATGAGGAAAACAAGTTTTCCAGAATGAAAAATCCTTGGGAGACTAGAAGTCTTATAGTTCTTGCACAATTGTAAAAGATCTTTGGTTTTACACCATGAGTTTTCCAAGTCTTTGATCCTGTATAACTTACTCTTTGTAGTGTAACTATAGTGGTTTTCTTTAATTCACTTCCTCTTCAAAAGAACAAATTTTTATAATGGGGTCTAACACTGTAAACATTTCTTAATATTGTAGCTTCAAAGAAGTCAGGCTGTAAACACATTTGCATCCAGTTAGCTGATGGTTTATAGATCTGAGGGACTCTTGGGTCCTTGCTTTCCATGAGGAAGCATTTATTTCATTGGCTTTGCCTCTGAGGTGCATTTCCCATCAACCCACTCAGAGAGGAAGTGCTTCATTAACATCTTTGGTCAAATAACCTTTTCTGTGGTACTTTCCTTTGATTTTTGATGTATAATTCCATTTCTGTCTTGAGTTATTTTGTTAATTTTGCTGCTGTTTTCTATTTTTTTCTTTTCAAGTGGGTTAGAAGAAGACTTTTCTCCTATTTTGTCCTTTTCTACTTGGGATCAGGACATGGTATTTAGCCCAGAGAATTGCATAAGGGTTAGTAAAAACTATACTTAATTTAAATATATATTATGCATTCATTTTTTTTAGATCTACTCACATGTGCCTTTCATTGACCTCCCAGTGAAATTGAGAGCAGATTAGATGTGTGCTTTGCTTGCTCCCCAGTTGTTGAACATGATGATGTTGGCCTCTGGGAAGTTGGGAACACCTTCTTCCCCATCTTTCCCTGTGGGGAGATGGGGAAAGGGAAACATCCTGGAGATGAGATCCTGGGAGCTGGGCTAAGATAGAGGTAAGTCTCCTAGGTATATCAGTGGGGAAACACTGAATCAGAGAGGAGAGTAAAGAAACTGAATGGATAGGTGGGCCAGTGGGAGAGGCCAGAAATTGGATTCTGTATCATGGAGAGCATAACTGAAGGTATAACATGTCACATAGGAAGAGAGGTGATGAGAGAGAGGAATGAGGATCAAGATCTGCAATAGGCAAAGTGAGATCGTTCAGCATCAGAATGAGTGACTGCTGAATACCCATTGGACATTATTGTTTAGGTGCATCTTGAAAACAACCAGGCCAGATGGCTAAGGCCTGTTCAGTCAGTGTGAGAACCTGTGGCCCCAGGTGGGGTTCTGAGCACATGTTAGTCATGTGCTAAAGCTGTTCTTCAAATACTGGGACCACAGCCACTTACCTTCACAGACCATGGTAGAATCACCCTATGCAGCTGCAGCTTGAAGGACTTCAGGGCCACCGAGGTCCATAGAAATAAAAATCAGAGGCCGTCTAGGCTTGGGAAACCCTATATTCTCTTTCTTTCCATACTTTGCTGGCCTTTTGTGCTAGACGCTAATGTGTTCTGTGGATCTCCACCAAGCTTGAACTCTCTGATTGCAGCATCCTACGTACCAGAAGATGGCCTTGCAGGAGTTTGGCCTAAGCTCCAAAAGATTGTCATGCAGTCTTATTTTTGTTGTTTCCTCTTCCTATATCAGGGACCTCTCAAATGGTTATTTAATTGTACCTCCTGCTTACGAATAGGAGAATGATAGAAGCTGGGACAGAAACACCTTAGCTGTAGGGTGGCTAAAGTTTGGCCTTGAGGCCAAAGGTCAATTCTGGTCTCATCCCCACTCTCTGCTCAATAGAAGATGTTGATACCACATGCCCCGAGGTGGGCTTTGATTCCCATCAGTTCTGCTCACTCAATTGTCTCATACATCCTGCCCCCAATCACCCACTCATGCCAAACATAGTTGGAAGACTGTGTCCCAATTATCTGCCCGTCTTAGAGACTTTGAACCATATAACCCTTAAAGCAAAACTATGGTTATAGCCTAATTTGAAAGGATATTCAGGTTTCTTTTACTTTGAAGTTTTCTACTTCATTTTTATTCCATTTAGTATCTCAGTTTGTAGAACATAGGAGGAATTTCTGTTCAAGATATCATCGAGATCAACACAACTGAGCTTATGAATTATTTTCTTATTTGAGAGAGAATTAGCTTTGAATCCAGACCCAATATAAAACTTAGATCCAGGATTCTAGGAGAGGCACCACTACACAAGGATGTCCTCTGAACCCTTGCTTTGGAAGGCATCATTTTATATCCTGGATACAGATGCTTAGATGTATGTTTTTGTGCCAGCAGGAACTGGTTATGGCAACATGTGGGGGAGATGTTTATCCTTCGGATGAATATTTGGGTGGGAGGTTTGTGTTTCAAGAAACTGAGCACTAATTGTAAATACAACCATTTTGCTGTGATTGAATCACTTCTTTTTCATTCTCTTATAGGATCTTCTGGAAGCACATTATGTACATTAGGGAGACTCAGCTCATGCATTTCCATTGAATAAATCTGCTAAAGGAAAAGGCATTACTCCTCTAGCTCCTTTTCAGACAGGCAAGAATACAAATCTTGTGATTAAAACAACAATAATAACAACAAACTTTTGTGGGAAACCATTAATTCCTAAGACAGGAGATCTCAGATAGATATAGTAATAAGAACATTTGCCAGGGAGAGAGAAGACAGTAATATAGAGTGAGAGGCTCTGCTTCTCGGTTGTGTTACCTGCAAACTTCTGTTTCTGGGGTATTATAGTTGATCACCCAAGGCTCCTTCCAATCTAACATTCTCTAGACATAGACTGGACACGATGACAGTGACTTCTGGCAGGGCTTTCCAGACAGGTTTGGAAGTACAGTGGTTCACATTTTGGTGAGGAGGTAAGTGGGGTAGTAAAGTGGAAGGAGCTCAGGCTTAGGAATTCAAGGGACATGGATTTACATCCTGACCCTGCCACTTACTAGCAGTGTGATCTTGGGAAGACTACTTGATCTATCTTTCCTGAAGTTTGCTATCTATAGTAAGAGGATAACAGTTCTAACCTCCTAAGGTTGTTCTGAGGATTAAAAGAGATATTATAGCTATTTAAAGTACTTGTTTAACACAATATCTGACATATTGTAGGCCCACAGTAAATGCTAGTTTAAGCTCCCTTACCCTTTACTAGCGATGACATCATATTAGTAAGAGTTCTACAAACTTGAAAGACAATGTGTCATCCACCCTCACCCTACATTTCACATGAGTTCATCCTTTTCTGAGCAGGAGTTTTATTTTAACAAAGACACATTAAGTACTACTTATTTATTTAAGTGTGTACTGTGGTTGTGATTTTTTTTTTTTTTTTGCATTTATATATAAAAGATCAATAGTAAATGCTGATTTCCTTTTCCTGTAGCTGTAATTGTTATGTAATTTAAAGGTCTGATTACAGAAATGAATGCAGCTGTGCTGCTCTTGTGCTGCACGGCCCTGGATGTGCTGTGCGTATACCCAGGCATGCTGCACTCCCTGTACTTACATCATTTGGGAGGAAGTTTCCAGTACCACAACCTCACAGGCAGTATTTAATCATCTCAAACTCTAGCTTTGAGGTTAGCATGGAAATGAAAAGCCACTTGGGTTTACCACAACAGAAAAGTCAGAGGGTACACCATTTCTAAGACAGCATGTTGGGAGGCACAGCCAGGCCTGGGGGCTCCTGTGGGAAGCTGGGAGCCATGTGAGTTTCATACCCAGGTGCCATAGTAAAGACAGAACCAGCTTCCTTATGTGTGTGTATTCATGAACATGTCTGCACATATATATTCATATATTGCATAAATTCATAGATATATTATTTCTACATATCAAGCCCGTGCACTGTAATCATCAGTGACTATTTTTCTGTGTGTGCAGAGTTCAGGATCTCATCCGGACATTTCTGTGGTCTCCGTATTGATTTCCTTATCTCCAATTTCTCCTACTCCCAGTTCAACTTCATCAACCTCTACCAGATGAAATTGGTAATACATGAACTCCCTTTCTTAAAAAGCTTCCTGTGCTTCCTCCCACCTACAGCACAAAGTTAAACTCCTTAGCACAACACACAAGGGCCTTCTCGAGGGATGTCTCAATCAAGCCTCATCATCCCTACTACCTAGTCTGTGCCATGCCTGCTACACCAGACTCACTGCTCCCAAGTGCGCACCAGGCTCTCTTGTTCCACATCTTTGTGCTGCCTACTCCCTTGCTTCTCTTAGCCCTGATGGCTCTAACATCAATTCCCATGGAAATCTTCCCTAAGAGCTCTAGACCAAATACGGGCTTTCTCATTGTGTCTGGGTGTTTATTCCACTGCCATGGCATTTATCACACTCCTGTAATGAGTTTTGCTTTTTGTTTTGTTGTTGTTGTTGTTGTTGTTTAAGTTTTACCTTGAGTACTATAATAGGATCTACCAAGGACAGTGACTGTTCTGTCCGTTTTTGTAACCCTAAGAACCTGGCTTGGTGCTTCACACACACGGCAGATGCTTCATAGTATTTGTTAACTGAAAGAGGTAATGAAGACTCCCTGAATATACATGTATAGATATTAGTTACGTATAAGACCCAGCCACTGTTAGTCTTGAAGCCAATTGGGGATTCTGGATACAGGTACCATTACTGATATGCTCATTTTTTTCGCCATTTTTTGCTTCTTTTACTCTTACATAGATTCAAGAATGACGGCATGCAAACAGTAGATTCTTAACACAACCTTGTCCAGATCTTTGGCTTCTCACTTTCTCTATAATTCTACTCCTGTGGCCTCACAGCATCCTAAAGCCTAGCTTTTAGACCCTACTCTGCTACTTACGAGCTGCTGTGTGACTATAAGCAAAGCACTTAAGGAAAAACAGAAACTAACCTTCTTAGGAACACCTTCACATATATTTCTCTTTTAATTCCCGTAACACCCTTTTAGATAATCATTTATCAATTCTCTTTTTTAGGATGAAGATACTGAGTATTTGAGAAGTTAAGTAACTTGTTCAAGATCACACACAGCAAATAGAAAAGCCAGAGTACAAATGCAGCTCCGATTCCAAAACTTGTGCATGTTCTACTGGACTGCTTTGTCCTCTCCGGGTCTCACTTTCTCCATCTGAAACATCACCAGGTTGTTAGAAGAGTAAGTCAGGAATGAGGGCTATACATGCCCTGCAGGCTGTCATGTGTGTCTGGGCATAGGGAGTGTTGTCACTCTGGATGTGCACCAAGTGATGCTTCTCCTGAACCAGCGTTGCTTGCAGTGGTCGGGCAGTGCTCAGCTACTACTCTCCAGTCCTGGCCATGACCTCAGTCCCTCTCTTTATGAGTATTTATGCCAGGCAGTGTCCTAAAAGCACTTCACAGACATTATCTCATTTTAAAGACTCTATAAAAGCTCCAAGGAGCAAATACCTTAGTTAGTCTCATATAGATTAAAACAAACAGACACACAAAAAAACTGGGTTCAGGGAATGTAATAGACATCCCTAAGCTCTCACAGAGGATTTAACCCAGAAAGTCTCAAACCAGACATCCCCCGCCCTGCCCCCAGCACATTTCCCACTACACTGAATTGCCTCCTATTCCTTCAACCCCTCAGAAGCTTCAGGCTTCCACAGGGTCCAGGTTTCTTTCTAGGATCCTTGTAGGCTGGTAAATGATCTCTACCATCTCCCCTGAAAATGTGTGAGCTTTAGCCCAAAACTTCCCAGGATATGGGGACTAGGTTAAACAAAGCAGACCCAGAAGAACCAGGCAAAGAAATTATCAAGCCAAAAGACCAGGATTCCAGTTCTGGCTCTGCCATTTAACTAGACTGTGCTTGTCCCTCAACTTCCCTAAGTCTGTTTCCTCATCTGCAAGATGAGTATCAACATCACTGAGTTGTTCTGGAAAATGACATAGGCTGTGTTAATCCATTTGCTGCTGCTGTAACAGAATATCACAGACCAGGTAATTTATAAAGAAAAAAAGGGCATTTCCTCACAGCTCTGGAGCTGGGAAGTCCAAGAACATGATTCTGGAATCTGGCGATAGCAAGCCTGCAAGACAGAGACAGGAAATAAAGTAGAACTCATCCTTTCTTTAGAAACCTACTCCTGAGATAACTAACCCACACCCAAGATAATGGCATTAATCTATTCTTGAGGGCTCTAATCATCTCTTAATGGTCACACCTTTAAATACCATTACAATGGAGGTAAGTAAGTTTCCAGTAAATGAAATTTGGGGGACACATTCAGACCACAGCAGGCTATCATAACAAAATACCATAGACTGGGTGGCCTTATTCTCACAGTTCTGGAGGCTGGAAATCCAGGCTTGGGGTATCATCGTGGTTAGTTTCTGGTGAGGGCCCTCTTCCTGCCTTGCAGACCTCCACCTTCTCACTGCATCCTCACATGGCCCTTCTGCAGTGTATGTGGGTGGAGAGAGAAAGCTTTGATGTCCTTCCCTCTTCTTATAGAGCCAATCACCCAATCCTCTTCTTATAGGGCCCAGACTCAAGTGATCCTCCCACTTCAGCCTCCCGAGTAGCTGTGACTACAGGTGTGCACCACCACACCTGGCTAATTATTGTAGAGATGAGATTTCATCATGTTGCCCAGGCTGGTCTGGAACTCCTGGGCTCAAACGATCCATCTGTCTTGGCCTTCCAAAGTTCTGAGATTACAGGTGTGAGCCAGCGTGTCCAGCCTGTTCCTAATTTTTTAAATGGTGGCTGGTAATATCCAGAATGGAGCAAAGATACAATTTCACCCCTCAAGAATTGCCATGTAGAGGTTCTGTTTGTTGTTGTTGTTGTTATTCTCACGATCACAAGTCAATAAAAATGGATAATCCTGTTTAAATTAACTTTTATTGTTTATTATCATCAATCACAGTTTCAGTTTGCCCTAACAGAGAAGCCAAGGATAGTGTTCAAAGGAACCTGCCATAAGGTTTCCAAGAAAGAAGACAGTGGACAAACCAGCTGCTATCTATGATGTTTTATTTTCAGAATAAAACACAAAACAAACAAAAAAAACCCAGAACTATTTTCTAGTATGGGAATGTGATACTGTCTCTAACATGAGCCTTCATTCATAGTAGACAGTGCCCCAGGTACAGGACTAAAATGCTATGAGTCATTCTTTGTTTTACGGATGATTTTCTTTTGCCAGCATGATAATTTATTTCAAACCAAATCCACAGCTTTGCTGAGAGACAGGTCAACTGAGCGACAGTAAGAAAGACAATCTCATGATCTGATTGTGAGCTAAGAAAACTGGGAAGTCTAGAGTTTAAGAAGCTGTCCCATGGGCACGCTGACCATTAGCTGACATGCTACTCACAGTCCGGATGTCAGGAAGGAGGTTGGGAACATCATACCACTCTACGTGGCACCCATGTAGAGACATGAACCCAGGCTCTGGCTCCATACAACCCAGTCCATTTGGGAGGGGGATTTAAATCAGGGCCCCCACTTCTGACTGACCAGATGGAGGCCTCCCTGAACACCCCTCTCAGGTTTCCCAATCTCTCCTCCCTCTACTCTTACCTCTCCTTTTTTTCATCCTTCTTTCCTTCCTTATGCCCAAGATGGCTGTTTGTTAGAATGGAAGGAGAGGGGTGTATTTTGGAAGGGATTTGGGGACTGAGTTAATGGAACATATCAAGGTTAAGGGAGAATAATTATAAGAAGGAAATTATGGTTCCTTTTATTTCCTCCTATCTGGACTCCAAAGGCACCATAGTGGCAGAATCAGCACGGGACTGTGAGCCAGTGGCCCTACTCTCATCTCAGCTCTGCCTCTGATGGTGGGCCTGTCATTTAACTGCTTTGAGCCCAGGTTTCCCCTCTAGATAGTGGACATGTAACCCTACAGCATCACCATGATAACCTCCCCCAAACGACCCCACAAGGTCTATGGTAGATGCTTCTGTCTGTGAAGCCCTTCATGATTGCATCTGATGGACATACTCTCCTCCTCTGGGCCCCTCTAGCGTGGTCCTCTGTTGACCTCTGGCCTATAGAACAGCATGCATTTAGGTTTGAGAGCAACCTGGATTTGCAGCCAAGACACCCATGAGAGTATCTTCCTCTCCCTCACAACCACCCGTCTCATACCAATCAAGTCTCAATGTCCCTAAGTGTCCTATCTAGCACCTTTTCATTTCTCTTATTACATTTCTCCTCCATGCCCTTACTTTCCAGCTATTTTAATGTGCGCAGTGGAATGTGCCATTTAACAGCACGGGCTCTAGAAGCAGCATTACCTGGGTTCAGATTCTGGCTTTGCCTCCCTAGACTGTGGCACCCTTGGGCCAATTATGTAAGCATGTTGTACTCGGTTTCCTGATCTGCAAAGGAGAGTTAATGAATCAAAACACACAAAGCCCAGGAAAGTACCTAGCAAATAGTAAGTGACTAAATGTCAGTCTGTCACTGTGCTTATGTCCTTGGTCACATCTCTCTTGTGGGTGAATGAGCTGCTTGGAGACTGTAATGTGGCCTTGGACTTTACAGAGAGGAGTTTCTGTGGCTAGAGAATAAGCAACCAAACCCTCAGCCTGGCCACACAACGCTGGATGGTGACTCAGTGGTCATTACTGAAATGCATATCAGACCCACAGCAGTTTTCTGTGGGAACGCTCGACGTCCTGACTCTGTGTCCCTGGGCACAGGGGCTGTGTGGTGGTTGGGAGGAGAGTGACTAAGTGCTACCATCCAGCCATGGTGGCTGACTCATGCATGAGGACTGAGGGATGCGGATTCTGAAAGCCCTTCCTCACCGTGTGTTTCCTGTCCATACAGCCCTGCCCCAGGGCCTGGGGCTTCCGTGGAGGACCAGTGCCCAGGAGAGATTCGTGTGACTACAGAGCACCCTGGGTTGCCCTGAAGGAAACCATGGCCTTCACTACTACTCACTGCACCTGGGCCCACCCAAGGTCTCTGGAGCGCAGTTCTGCCCCTGTGGCCTCGTCTGTGCCCTCCTTCGCAGCGCAGGCTGGCACACATATGGCAGGTTCTCCAAAACATGGCCAGAGAATCAGTGTGTGCAGTGCTGGAGGGGCCTGAGGATGATGTCCAGGGCTGTTCCTTATTTTGCAGACATGGATACTAATGTCTGAGGGAGGCAGGGTCTTCAGTAGTACAGTCAGGACTGGAATTCTGAGGACTAATTCCAAAGTCCATGTTCTTTTCGGGAAACCCTGCTAAAGTAAAAGAATATATCTTCTTGGCTGTAGTGTGAGGAACAGGCAGAAGCAGGCACAGGGAAACGAGTCTGAGATACCTGGCTTCCAGAGCCTGCTCTACCTGGCTCCCCTCGGCCATTTTGTCTCCCTTCTTCACTCCCCCATTTAGGCTCTCAGATCAGGCAGTTCCCCACTACTTCCCCAGCAAACTGTGAGGCCCCTGTGAAGCTGCTCTCCCAGAGGCCCTCTGCTTAGGCTATACTCTCTTACACCCAGCAGCCCTTGAAAGCATCACTTCTAGAGATCTCCAGTCCACACCACTATGCTGTTGGAGTCAGGCAGGTCTGAGGTGGAATCACAGCCACTATGTGGCTATGGGCAAGGTACTTAGCCTCTTTAAGCCTCAGTTTCTTCATCTGCAGTCTTCTTCATATAGGTGAAATAAAATAATTTGGCTGGGCGTGTTGGCTCACACCTGTAATCCCAGCCCTTTGGGAGGCTGAGGCAGGAGGATCACCTGAGGTCAGGAGTTCGAGACCAGCCTGGCCAACATGATGAAACCCTCTCTCTACTAAAAATACAAAACTTAGCCAGTCATGGTGGTGGGCGCCTGTAATCCCCACTATTCAGGAGGCTGAGCCAGGAGAATTGCTTGAACCCGAGAGGTGGAGGTTGCAGTGAGCTGAGATTGTGCCACTATACTCCAGCCTGGGTGACAAGAGTAAAACTCGATCTCAAAATAATAATTTATAGCTATCCGAACAATGCCTGGCAGCCCGTAGGCATCCAATGTGCCATGCCTGTTATTATTATTGACTTATTTTTAAAGCTTCACTCAAATTGTCTTTGTTATGCCCATGGCTCTACATGCATCAGAATTATCTGAGGAGTTTTCTAAACAAGTCAGTCTGATCTATTAGGTGGGAGAAGGAGCTAAGGAATTTTTTTTTAAAGTTCACCAAGGAGATTCTGATATGTATTTGGATTTGAGAACCACTAAAACCCCTTCATTGCCCACGGTTTTCTTATGAGTTTGGCACTAGTTCTCTCACATTCTTGTCACTGCCTACAAGTTACAGGCAATTTTGTAGGTGGACTGACCTTAGCTTTGGAAGACCCCAACTTAGATCTGTAACTTACCTATCCCTCCTAATGAGCTACATCTCACCAAGACATTAATGTGCAGAGAAGAGGGAGGCAGGACAGTACAGGGACTGTGACCACTGGCTTCAGAATTGGAAATCCCTGTATTCAGACCAAGTTTTGGAACTTACTGGCTATAGCTCTTCAGGCCAAGCTCCATGACCACTATTTTTTAACTGCTTGTTAAGAGAGATTTTGTTCAACCTAACATCTGCAATTCAGTACATAGCATCCTTCCCCTAATCCAGCAGTTCCTCCAACCTCATGTTTCCCAGAGCCTCAGGTCCCAGACCTGGGCTCATCTGTGACTCGGTTGGTCCTCCCACCCCAGTCCTCCCCCATTTACATCCTTCCCGCCATCCCTGCCGCCTCCATCGGAAATGAGACTTCCACAAACACCATCTAACCACCGACCCTCTCTCACCCTGCTCCTTTCCAGATTTCCTCAGGGGCTCCTGATTAGCTATGGCTCCCTTTCAAACCTTCACTGCCTCCCCACTGCCTGCACACTCCGTGCGGCACTGCACAGGCACTGGCCTCAGCCTTTGAAAGTCCTGAGTCAGGTTTCTAACGTTCTACTCACACTTAGTAACATAGTCATTGAAGAATAACAACAGCTTCTGAGGAGACGCTGGAGGTTGGTATTCCGAGAAGATGCCGAAGAGTGTGTTGTCTCCAGACCACAGGCCTGATTTGATCAAATCTGCTTCATCCTTTTGATTTCTCTTGGCATTTGGACTTGTTTGAGGCAAACACTGCAGGAGGTTTGGTTTTTACCTAAAATTATAATGTTGCTTTAGGGCTTGGAAGCTTGTGTGTAAAGCACTTGTGGCTGTTTAAACTCTGTAGCAAAGAAAAGGCCAGGAACACATTCCCAGTGCTCTGTTTCGTGGAAACCCAGAGACAGCACAATCCATAACATCATGAAGGATACAGGAGAGGCTCTGGAGACCAAACCCACTCAGGTGTCAGGCCCCCAGAGATGTCACTGGAGTTGGAGCCTGCCGAGTCCAGCTGCATTTGGAAAATACTTCAAACAAGTGCTGTCAGTCAGGGCCTCATGACCAGAAATCAACGCTTCTGCTGCTTGCTTTTTCCCTTTATTAATAGAGGTAACTCAAACCTTTAGCTCATATGTTATTAGCATGGCCTTGAACTCTCTTCTTCAAAAGAACATTTTTGGGGGGGACATATTGTATGTAAAATAGATCAAAACAACAAAAGGTTCATCAGGGGATGTAGATCTCTGTTGTTGGTGGCAAGTAAATCACTGCAGAACCTCCGAAGTTCCTCCAGGTCTACAGTTTTGAAACAAGTGCTTGTGTAGGCATTATTCAGACTCAGTTTCCTCTTCTGCATGCTTCATACCGCCTCACTGTCATGGTGCAGCTATAGCAGAATTAAACCTCAACAGTGCACATTTAGACTGTTATTTACATCCAACTTCAATCACAAGTTCTCAGCCATCTAAGCTGCTAGTGAGGCACCTGGCAGTAGCGGGTGGGTGGTAGTAAGCCCAGCTAGCAGGGTAAGTTCTGTAAGCTGCCTCATTAGATAAGAATGACTGCTTTGCTCAAAGCCGCAAATACCCCTGGCCTGTGTCCGCAGGGCTACTCTTGAACTCTGGAAACAAACAATGGGACACCAAGACACAGAAGATACCCAAGACAGTAAGAGTTGACTTTAATATTGGAGGACAGCGTAGACTGGCTGATATGTTTTCTCTCAGAGAGTAAAACTTCAAACTTCAAGTAGTTTTATCTTCACACAGTGCCTCAGGCTCCAAGTGATGAAGGGAGTTGTATCCAGTATAAGTATACCAGTTCCTGGTGGGAGGAAATGTGTCTTTTACCCACGGGGGACGGGGAGGGTCTTACCCAAAACATATTTAGTCAACCTCCCTTCTTCAGCAAACGAGATTGTTTCTCCGTTTTTAAAAACTGTTTTTAAGTTAAGGGCTTCTTTAGGAAAACAAATAAATGAGTACGAACCCTGCATCTTTCTCTCGAAATGTGTTTTGAAACCCCACAGACAAAGCCATGCCTCTGGGAATAGTCCAGCTGCTCTGAATGTTATGACAAAGGAATACAAGTTCAGGGACATGAACTCGAGATGCTAGACATTCTCATGACCTGGTGAGAAAGATAGCAGGGTTCCAGTTTCCAGGCCTGGGTTTTCTTTCCCCAAAAGACAAATCATCAGTCAGACCCATTGAATTCTCTGTATCACCAGTTAGGTTTTGCAGGAACAAGGGGCATGCATGTAGCTCCCAGGCCTCTCTTTGCAGACCCTGTTTAATTGGAATTGTTAATGCAAGACCGTGAGTAAGAAGAGCAGACTGGTTCTATGCTTTGGGAGAATCAGATGACAAGCACAGCACTTTCTTTATCTTTGATTTTTCCATCCCTTGCTTGTCAATACTAGATTTAGAGGTTTCTCTCCATGTGAAGTTTCTCCTTCTTCCTTATAGACTTTTCTGGAAGTAGGACTATGAAACTGAAGGTCACAGGCCCCATAATTGAGTCAAGGCCTACCCAGTGCAGGAGTTGCAACTGTGGTCTGCATGAATCTAAAGTCTGTATTTCCATTTTCTGACATGGTTACCTAACCCATTACCTAGAAAGGAGCAGAGTTCCTAGGCAGGTGACCAGAACAGAAACATTATTAAGAGCTTCCAGGTAAGACTGATGTCTAGATCAGAAAATAGACCTTAGTATCAAATAGTCTATGAGGACAGAGCCACTGTAGGACACTGATTCTCAGCCTTGACTGCACTTTACAGTCATTTGAGAAATTTTTAAAAATACTAATGGCCGTCTCACCTGCAGAGATTCTGAACAAATCGGTCTAGCTTATGGCCTAGGCATCAGAATTTTTCAAAGTTCCCCAAGTAACACAAATATGTAGCCAAAAGTGAGAACAAATGCTTAGGAAAGACAGAAATAACATCTTAGATGGGGGAGATGGAGCTGCTTAAATATCTGCTGCCCCAGGAGTAGGGCCCAGAACAGGCTCCAGTGTTTCCCGAAGTATTGGGAGGAGGCTGGAGATGGAGGCAGGCAAGGGAGCTCAGCCAAGGCTGGGAGCCACACACCACACTGACTGTGTCTCACAGTGGGAGCCAAAGGATTGACTCCTATATACTGGCATGTAATTATTTTATGAACTTAAATCTTAACTCTCCAAATGGAGTATAAGTTCTCTCAGAGTTTGAGATGCAAGCACCCAAAAGATGTCTACCATCTTCTCCATTGAATCATCTGCACCAGAGGGCAGGACCTGTTGCTGTTCTTCTTTGCACTCTCTCAGGCCGCGTAGCACAGGACCGCACACATGGTGACTGGACATGGAGGGTGGGGGGACTTCAGCTGGAAGCATAGACATCCTGGAAAGGGTGATATTTTCATCTTAATTGATTCCAGAAGCCATTCTGCTTTTACATCTGAAACTGGGAATTGCTTATACGTGGTGTAACTGAAGCCACTCTTTCCTTGCGAGCCCATAGGCTTCTTGCCCCACATTCAGCTTCCTGTGCTTTTTCTTTAGTACAAGTATGAAGGCTTCTGCTGCACATTAAATCTGCTAGTGAGATGGCCTTGGCAGAGGAGTCTTAAGGATATTCATTGGGTCCTGAGGGTTGCGATTTTGAGGTTGATACTGAATCCTTCAGAGTAAGGAGAGTGGGCAGACTTCATAAATCAGCAGAAAAGCTGCCAAGACTGTGCTTGCCAAATGGGTGTGTATATGATTCTCAGAATCTTGGTAACTTCATTGTGTGTCTGATTGAAAAATTATATTCACGGTCTTGGGCAAGACAAGAATAAAGAAATAATACACTTAATATTTGTATGCATATGGATAGAAAGACTTTCACTATTTGAAAAAGCCAACTTTGAAAAGCCAAAGTTGAAAACCACAAAGGGCAAGCAAATTTGGTTACAATTTTGTCAGAAATCCAGCAACAGTCCTTATAGTCATGGTACAGAAAGGAGATAAAAAGGAGAAATTGAGATTGCTTGAGCATCTATTAGATTTATACAAGTTGTTTTCTAAATGTTAGATCATTTAATCCTTGCCACACTCTACTTTACCCATGAAGATAATTTCAAAATACAAATAGGAGCCTATAACCCATGTTCTTAAAACCCTTCTCGACTTTCCAGAGCTTTTAGAATAGAAAGCCAAATCTCTAACATTGTCTCCAAGGTCTTGCATGGGCTGACCCCATACTGCCTGTGGTTCTGTCTGCTCTGACCACAGCAGTTCTTAAGTGAGCATTGCTTCCTTCCACTGCAGGGCATTTATACACCTACTTTCCTCTTTTGGAAAACCCTTCTCCCTCTTTCCACCTCCAAATTCTCCTATCACCCTTTACCTACTTAGTTCCAACTCTTCCTTCAGATCCCAAGGAAAATATGCCAGTCAGGGTCTAGGCAGGAGACAAAAACCACACCAGTTATTTGAAACAGAGGGGATATAATATAATGAATGATTAAACAAGTGCAAAGTTGTTGGCCAGGTAACAGAAGAAAAAGGAAAACTCTAAGCTGGGATTGGCAAACTGTGGCCCGTGGGCCAAATTCAGTTCATGGCCTATTTGTATGACTGGTGAGCTAAGAATGGTTTTTATCTTTATAAAGCTTGTTAGAAAGAAAATGCAACAAAGTTTTTATGTGGCCCACCAAGTTTGAAATATTCACTATCTGGCCCTTTACAGAAAAAGTTTGACAGTCTCTGCTCTAAGGTATCACAGGGATAGCAACCCTAGGAAGTACCTACCATCTTAGGTCGGGACAAAAGTTGGAATTATTAAAAGGCAGAAAATTAGAGAAGAGGCCAAGAGGTCTGAGACCCAGACTTCTGAGGAAAGGGTACCAACTGGCTGGTGCAGGTGTCTATGAGATAGGGTGAGATGAGGCTGGTTTTACAAATAGCAGAAAAATTGCTCACTACACTGAGCTGTTGCCACAGGAGGGAACTGCTACTGCCTAGGCGAAGAAGCATTCCCTGGGTGCCACTCACAGGTAGAGGATACCACAGAAATCTCTCAGGAAGTAGACAGAAAGGAGCCAGTTTCTTCTTTCTTTTCCAGGCTTTTGGTCTCTATTGTACTCTCTTGGCAGAGCCAAGCATAAAGGCAGTTTGCAATGTGGTTTACAGGGTTCCAGCCCCAACATTGCAACACAGACAATAGAGGAGTAGGTTTGGAGCAATGAGACAATAATTTAATAACGGGCACAGGAAGCCTTCCCTGAACTTCCTGATGTAGTCAGTCCCCTCTATCATATCTATATTGCACTGTATATCTTCTCTCCATATCATTTACTATAATTAGTGAAAATAAAGATGAATACTTATATAGCACTATGTATCAGCACAATTCTAGGCACTTTTCAAGATTTAATCCCGTAAAAACCCTGTGGAAGTATATACTCATATTATCCCCATTTTACAGCTAATGATACAGAGACACAGAGAGGGAAATACCTACTTACTCAAAGTTATGCTGAGGTAGAAAGCAGAAGAACCAGACAATCTCATTTCAGGCTCTGTGCTCTTCATTCGATACTATAGAGCCTCTTAATTTCAGTTTTACATTAATTTGTGAATTCTGACTCAATGTCTGTCTCTCTCATGAGGCTGGCTTCATGATGGCAGTGACTGGGTTTCTTTCTGCTAATCCCCTGTGCCTGGCACAAATTCTGACACTTAGAAGGCTCTGGATAAATATTTATTGCATGGTTGAATACACGGAGAAGGAATCTGAGTTACAGAAAGGTTAAGCCAACAGTTACCCATAAGAGCTGGGATTCAAACCCAGGTCTCTTTGACTCCAGAGCCCATATTCTCCCTAGTCATGAGCTGGCAGACGAGTTTTTTCTAGCCGGTGATATGGGAGGTTCCTGATTATGTAATTGAGGCACTGCAAATTCATCATTGTTCCTGTATTTTGAACAAATGTTGATGTTCCTTGGGGTCTTTGAGTTATCTAGGATGTACGATCAGCTATGCTTCTTCATTCTTGGATCTTGCTGCATGGAAACAACCTGTACTCTGTAACTATGGTCACCAAACCCAGGGTGCTGGATCTTCTACCCAAGCTTTCTCAGATATACTTTGTAAACGATAGTTAATGTCTGGTGAGGAGTTTGGCAATGGGCATAAGAACACTCCTATTTTTTATTCTATGTACTGTTTAACTATTTGGATTTCTTATAATGAGAATACTAAAGAAAAATATTTAATTAAAAATACTGAAAACAGAAGTGTTTCTTCTAGCAAATTTGAACATGACTAAATGGTATTCTGTTACTTCAGGACAATGTCCTTTCTCCTAAGCCTGTCATTTTCCAACTCCTATCTACCTCTCTGCTCTCATCTCTCTACACATAGTCCAAATACTTGCAGGGCTCCACATGCTACATTTTCTCTTTTCTCTGTGGCCTTTGCAATACTGTTCTCCAAGTAAAGCCAATGTCCTGACAATGGTACATGAGACCCTCTGTGATCGGGTCCTTAAAGCAGCCCATTTGCCCTTTCTCTCCCACTATCTGATGCCAGAGGAGAAGTGTGGAGGAATCAGATGGAAATAACAGAGAAAAGCAGAAGAATGGTATGTTTCACAAACATTTATTCATGCAGTTTACCTATTAACCAGCTAATAAAATTGAATCACTCAATGTAATCAGCTAAGTTTTCCACATAGGCTGTTTTTAAGTCAACAAAATCAATCTTAGGCGATTTTCTGTGACCAGTTGTCTCAAATGTTCCTATAAATAGTAGCCACTCCAGAAACTCTGCATGAGGTATGGCCTAGGGCAGTAATCTGGTTGAGTGGGGCATTGGGAGTAAGGAGAATAGAGGAGTGTTCTCAAACCTATATTTATATGGTAAACATATTGTTTTTATTTGATTCTGTTTGTCAGCTTGGAGGAGATTTGTCAGAGAATCCACAAATTTCACAGCAACTGCTAGCGAAAGTAAATGCTAAATCTCTGCTGGTTTAAACAAAAACAAACGTATCTAGATTAAGAGAAATAGAGAATAGGAGGTTATAGGGGTGTCTGACAAGAGCCAGTTAATGGAATTCAGGCAGGCTCAGGGGAATACTGAACTCAGGGCTGAGAAGCCCTCAGAATCGTCCAGCTTCTTTCTTACGGTCGATAAGCCAACTTCAACTTCCCAAAATTGTGGGGAATATGGCTGCCCCAGAGCTCCCAAAATTTATATTCAACTTCCAACCTAAGAGGTATAAACTCCTGGTCTCAAAAATAAACTATAAGGGAAAGAATGGATTGGCCCAGCTGGAGTTAGGTGGCTACTCCTGGTTTAGTCAGCAGCTAGAGGGAAGGGGTCACATTGTACATCAAGCCTGCTGGAGAGGGAGTGGGCATATGTGTGTGGGTGGGTGGGGAGGTGTGATTTTGATCTGGGCAGACACTCCAGAAGACATCTACTCTATTAAGAAAAGGCATTCATAATCTCCAGAGGGGAAAAGTATGTTCTACAACACACCTAGGCACACACAGAACATTTCATTACTGCTTGCTGCTGAACTGGAAAGGCCCTCAGAGGTATCTGTGAAATGATTGGTTGATTGAGCCTTAGATTAAGTTGTAATTTCTATAACATTGCTATTTCCATAACAATGCCTTGGTTATTTTATTCTCCACTGTCTGGTAGCCTTAAACAGTATGAAGCCAAAAATAATAATAATAATAGCAACAACTTACATAACATCTTAATATACCACACCCTCTTCTAAGCACTTTAACTTTTGTTAACTCATTTAAATTAATCTTCATAACAATCATGTGGTAGTATATTAGTCAGTGTTCTCCAAAGAAACAAAACCAACAGGACATATACAGATATGTAAGAGGAGATTTATTATAGGAATTTGCTCATGCAATTACAGAAGCCAGAAAGAACACACAATATACCATCTGCAAGTTGGAACACCAGGTAAGCCAGTGGTGTGATTCAGTCTGAGTTCAAAGGCCTGAGAAAGAGGGGAGCCAGAGTGTAAGTCCCAGAGTCTGAAGACCCAAGAACCAGGAGCTCTGATATCCAAGGGCAGGAGAAGATGGATGTCCCAGCTCAAGAGGAGAGTGACAACGCACCCTTCCTCTGCCTTTTTATTCTATTTGGGTGAGCCCTCAATGGATTGGATGATTCCAGATGAGACTATGCAGAACTTCTTGACTCATTCTACTGATTCAAATGCTATTCTCTTCCAGACACACCCTCATAGACACTCAGAAATAATGTTTTACCAGCTGTCTGGGTATTCCCTGACTCAGTCAGGTTGGCACATAAAACTAACCATCACAGGTAGATACGATTTTCATTTTACAGATGTGTTAACTGAGACACAGAACTGATGTCATTTACACAAGGTCACTCTGCCAATAAGAGGTGGAGGTAGGGTTTGAATTCAGGTAGTCTGCCTTCAGGGTCCATGCTCTTAACAGTACAGGAAACAAGCTTCCAGGGGGAGTGGTTGGGAATAGGTGAAAACTTCAAAGACAAAGCTTTGAAGACAATCTTGATGGATCAATTCACCAAATAAATAAAAGGAACTCTTTCATCTGCCAATGATGGCAGCCAGAGTCAGGAATAAGAGAGAAGCTGCACCAAAAAGTGGGAGAAGAAACAAGAAAACATCAAAAAATATACGCAGGAGAAAGAGATCCATAGAGAGAAGAGGTGGTAAAAAGGACAGTGTGAAGTGGGAAAACCAGTGAACATAACTGTCAGGAAGAAATGAGATATTGTCTCAGGGTTTTTCAACTGTGGTCCACAGACTTTCTGAGCTCTTGATAAAAATATAGTTGCTGAGGCCTCACCTTTGACTGAATCAGTAATCGATCAGATCTACCAGAAAGCCACCTGTTTTAACAGACACTATTAGGTGCTCTCATCTCAAGAGAGCACTGAGTGAGCAGTAAACAACTTTGTTTTTTGTTTTTTTTTTAATGCCCTCCCACAATCCTTGTAGATATATCAGGGATATAGCAGTGTCTGAACTATGTAATGCATTTTTAAATGACTCCCATTGATAGGGAGGTGTAAAATGAGAATCCACATGCACAGCTTTTGTTTTAGCTGTGGCACAACCTATCCATGTGGCTAGTGGCAGACAATTTCTCTGCAGTCTAAGATTTTACCGCTGTCAAGATTGTAGTTTAGACTGGATCCGTGAAAGGTATCTGGAACGTGTCCCTCCACACATATCCTTCCACAAGTCCTGTACCACCTACATTCTCACCTGGCCATGGCAAACATCATTAATCAATCATGACCCTCCTCGTTGAGGCCTGATGAGGCTATCCAATACAATATTTAACATCGAGCCCTAGGCACCCACTAGCAATGCTGGAATTTGAAACTTTCCTGTTATCTCTGGACTAGAGATAATCCATAAAGCTCCTGGAAGCTCTAAAAATAAATAACTCTCTTAAAGGAAAAAGTAAATCACATTCTGCTTTACAGGGTTCATTTTCATTTATATAAAAGTGCATTTAAGACATATTTTTATATTCTGATTTATTTCAAATCTCACTCAGACCTTCCCTCTCCCCATTATTCCAACCTCAATTGTAATTATGATTTGAATGTTATTTCTCCTGAAAGCCCACTAGATCTTCATTATCAAATTATGCTGAGGTTAGACTAACTTTGCCTTAAATTTACATTTTAAGTCAGCTTGAATTTGAATACAATACAACCCTATTCACAAAAACAAGTTTAAGGTTGAGGAATTTGTAGGCGAGAAAGACAAAGAAAGGAATGAAGGAAAGAAAAAGAATGGAAGGAGAGAAAGAAAAGAAAGACTCCTAATTTAACTTTACAGAGAGAAAAAAAAAAACTTTTTGAAGCGATGAAACCAGTCCTGGCCTGATGATTACTCAAGA
Organism: Piliocolobus tephrosceles; assembly: GCF_002776525.5. Taxonomy (NCBI): domain Eukaryota; kingdom Metazoa; phylum Chordata; class Mammalia; order Primates; family Cercopithecidae; genus Piliocolobus; species Piliocolobus tephrosceles. The sequence goes on along the minus strand of NC_045446.1, from coordinate 76,844,746 downwards.
GACATTCTCAGGCCAATTGTAAATAATTCAGAGTTCTGCATTTTTGTTTAAGAATTCTGAGAATCATGCTAACAAATTAGCCAAGACTAAGGCAGAAAAAAGTTTAAAAACTATGATGCAGCTGACCTTAATTGTTCTTAAATCCATGAATTCTATGCCAATAAAAACAATGTTTTCTTACTGGCCTTAGACCCGGACTGAAATTGTTGAAAAGAGTGACTTTATTACCTCTTATTACCTCAAAGAACATTGTGTTAGGACGGGAAATAAATATTTCAAGTTGGCAAACAATTTTCCCAAAGCAATTCTAGCAAAATTTGGAGATGGCAGGAATAGGTGGATTTTAATTTTCTGATCTGGACTCAAAACTGAAACATTTTGGTCTGGACACTTTATCGTGAGGCTTGGAAGAGTTCCCTCAACATCATTTGTCCCCTGGATCCAAACCCAGACCTTACTTTGGTGGAGGCCTGGTCAGGAGCCTGGGCTGTCTTGTATTAGTTAACCAATCACAACCATGAGAAACCTCATGCTCTGCTGGGAAAATGCACCAAGACAAGTGGGCCTAGGTCAGATGGAGCCCATTTTTTAAAAACCTCAGGAAACTGGATTGAGGCCCTAGAGGACAGAGAAATTGGCTGAATTAGCAAAATGTCTGAATTTTAAAACATTTGATCAAAAAAAGATGTATGATTTTAAGGCACACAAATAGCTGAAATTAACTCCTCAAAGTGGGCTACCTGGTAAAGGTGCCTGTATCTTCTTGAAGGCATAAAGGTAACCCCTTTGTAAGCTTCAGAACAAATGTGCAAATGAACGTGAGGTAAACTCCCTTTAATGATTGTTCCCTTACATGTGGTTGACATTTTTTCTGTGACCATATAGCATAGTGCTGCAGTTTTAATCCAAAGATCTGATTTCACATACTAACTCCAAAGTCCCTTGCGTATCACTCTTATTTTTAGATGTCATCCTAACAAGTTGATTCTCTGAGTTCCCAATATACAACATATTAGAAAACCCTCAAAGGAGGCAATGTGACAACAGATAGCAGTGATCACTGATGTCTTTTCAATAAAAGAAGAGATAGAAAACTTTAAAAGCAAGCTGGAAAAATTAAAATATTACATGTCTGAGACCATTTCATGAAGGCAAATTGCCCAAAGGACTTCACTCACCTGAAATGATATATAGTTATTGAGTTAAGAATAATTATTATAGTCATTGATAAGATTGGATCATATTCATGTACTCTGTTTAAAAAAGTAAGGATATATGTCATACATTTCAGTTTAATAAAATGTTTTTTGAACATCTAGTACATGACAGGCACTGTGCTAAGTGTAGAGATTTAAGGGAAAATAGGATTTGTGTTTGTAATCTAGAATATGAAACAGATAATGTAAGTTTTTATTTTTTATTTTTGTTCAAAAAATATTGACATTTTAGCACTGAACAGGGTAAGATAATTACACTGGAAAATTTACTTGTATGGAAGAGCTTATTCCCTGGATAAATGGTTTGTGGCTGTGAATTACTGTGAATCCCATAGTTGGAAGAACATTAATCAGTTAATCAGGCTCACATTTAAGGGATGAATTTGCTGCCCTAATTAATGTATAATATTTAATCCAAGCCCTTCCTTATTTTCACTTATAAAAGGTAACACGTTGACAAGTGTATTAGTCTGTTTTCATGTACCTGGTAAAGACATATCCGAGATGGGGTAATTTATAAAGAAAAAGAGGTTTAATGGACTCACAGTTCCACGTGGCTGGGGAGGCCTCACAGTCATGGCAGAAGGCAAAAGCATTTCTTAATGGCAGAGGGCAAGAAAGAATGAGAACCAAGCAAAAGGGGTTTCCCCTTATAAAACCATCAGATCTCGTTAGACTTATTTATTACCACGAGAACAGTAGAGGGGAAACTGCTCCTGTGATTCAATTATCTCCCACCAGGTGCCTCCCACAACATGTGGGAATTATGGGAGCTACAATTCAAGATGAGATTTGGGTGGGGACAAAGCCAAACCATATCAACAAGTAAGATCAAATTTGGCAGCCAGAAGAAAACTGAAGTTAATTAGTACCTTATTTTTAACCCTCAATTTAGTACTTTATTATATGATTTCAGTATTCTATAATTTCTCACATTAATAGTATTTTTCACCAACAAGATTGCATATTTAACATTAGAAACTGTATTAGGCTGTTCTTGCCCTGCTGTAAAGAAATACCTGAGAGTGGGTAATTTATAAGAAAAGAGGTTTAATTGGCTCATGGTTCTGTAAGCTGTACAGGAAGCATAGTGCTGACATCTGCTTCTGGGGAGGCCTCACGGAGCTTCTACTCATGGTGGAAGGCAAAGTGGGGGCTTAGCAAGAGCAATGGTGGGTCGGGGAAAGAAGGTGCCACACACTTAGAAATGACCAGCTCTCGGCCAGGCGTGGTGGCTCATACCTATAATCCCAGCACTTTGGGAGGCCGAGGCGGGCAGATCAGAAGGTCAGGAGCTTGAGAACAGCCTGACCAACATGGTCAAACCCCGTCTCTACTAAAAATACAAAACTTAGCTGGGTGTGGTGGCATGTGCCTGTGATCCCAGCTACTCGGGAGGCTGAGGCAGGAGAATCGCTTGAACCCAGGAGGTGGAGGTTGCGGTGAGCCCAGATCATGCCATTGCATTTCAGCCTGGGCAACAGAGTGAGACTCCATCTTAAAAAAAAAAAAAAAGGCCAGATCTGATGATAACTCATTTACTATCATGAGGACAGCACCAAGCCATGAGGGATCTGCCCCATAACCTAAACACCTTGCACCAGGCCCCACCTCCAACATTGAGGATTACAGTTCAACATGAGATATGGGCAGGGACGAATATCCAAACTATATCAGAAACAGTGTTATATATGTGACCAGCTCTAGGCTGTGTATGTTTAGATTTTGACTTAGCTAATATTTCTTCATTGCTTCCTATATGTGACATCTGTGGAAGGTGTTTTTCATAGACATTATCTCATTTAATCCTTGTATTAGCTCTATAAGAATTTTTGATGTGAATATTACTATAATTTTTGGAGTAAGAAAACTGAAGCTAGGTGATTCATGTTAGGTAGTTTATGATCTTACTTTTTTTTTTTTTTTTTTTTTTTTGAGACAGGGTGGGAGTGCAGTGGTACAATCTCAGCTCACTGCAGCCTCCACCTCCCAGGCTCAGGTTATTCTCTCACCTCGGCCTCCCAAGTAGCTGGGATTAAAGGTGCGTGCCACCATGCCCAACTAATTTGTTGTATTTTTAGTACAGATGGGGTTTTGCTATGTTGCCCAGGCTGGTCTGGAACTCCTGGACTCAGGAAATCTGCCCACCTTGGCCTCCCAGAGCGATGGCATGAGCCACTGTGCTCAGCCATGATCCTACATCTTGTAAGTGAATTTGAACTCAGGTCTGAGACTCCAGGTCCAATATTAAATAACAGTTTTTGGCCATGCTCATTTATAGTCTTTGACTGCAGTTTAATATCATCTCAGAATAGTTTTTAGATTTTTGGATTATTTATTTTTCCTTTGTCAATTAGACCCTAACTTGTAGATCAGGTTTCACATCTGTGCTGCAGTTTAGCACCCAAAAAAGAAATTTTATATATGAAAGAGCCAGAGTATATTTTTCTTTATCCTTTGGTTATTTTTCCTTTCCTCTTCACATAGCTTGTGGTTAAATTATTTTCCTTAGACTTTCATACTAAAATAATTTGCCTTTGGGTAGAGGCCAAGCACAGACCATTTTAAATTCTCTACAAGATTGTTTTTCTAAGCAGCGCAAATGAAAAAATTCCCATGTCTTACAGTGGGCATTTGTAAGTTGGTTATTTTGGGCAATCTGTGCTAAAACGTAGAGTCTCTTCAAAATCTTGCATCTTCTCAGTATACCTACCCTTAGGAAACAACCTAAAACATAGAAAACAAGAGCAATGACCCCAAAGCCCACATCAGTTATCATTTCCAGATTCATGCAACAGTTTTTCTTCTTTATATTGAGTTTAACTTTTAAATGAGACTTTAATTTTCCACTTTTTACATAGTTGTGCATTTGTTTTATAAAATTCTTAGTTACCTTAGAGGAAACTAAAAATTGGAAAGAAGAACCTTCAAACTAAACAAAATAAACACATGGCTTACATTTGTTGAGTGCTCACCTTGTGCCAGGAATAATGCTCAGTGCTTTAACTGCATTATTATTTTCAAAACCTACAATCCCCTTTAGTAGGTAATTTTTTATGTATATACTAGATCAACTAAAGCTCAAGGAAATAATTTGTCCAAGGCCACTCAGCAGTAATAAATGCCAGACCCAGAACTGAAAACCAAATCAGACTGGCTCCAGATCCTTTGTTCTTCATCTTTTTTTTTTTTCTTTTAAACTAAACTTCTATTTTGGAGTATTTTAGATGTATAGAAAAGTTGCAAAGCTAGTAGAAGAGCTCATGTACACCCCTTACCCAGTTTTCCCACACTGTTAACATTTCCATGGTTTTATCATTTTAACATTTATCAAAACTAAGAAATTAATATTGCTACATGACTATGAACTAAACTCTGGACTTTCTTTGGATTTCACTAGTTTTTCTATTGGTGTCCCTTTTCTGTTCTAGGGTCCAATCCAAGGTACCACATTCCATTTGGCTGCCATGTCTCCCCATCTCCTCTGGTTTATGACAGTGTCTCAATCTTTCCTTATTTTTCATGACCTTGACAGTCCTGAAGGGCACTGGCTAGGTATCCTGTAGAATGTCCCCCAACTAGGTTTATATGATGTTTCCCTCATTATTAGACTGGGGTTATGAGTTTTTTAAAGGACTGTCACAAAGGTAGAATTCTTATTCTTAATAACTTTCTGATGCTGTGTGACTTTCAGATGTGCCTGTGCTATTAGTGGGCAGGGTAATTCTATTTGTCATTCTACCAAAGAATGAACTATAATACTGGTATGATTTAGGGAAAAAATAGTTCATTTAAAAAGATAATATAATTTAAAATCCCAAAATGACTTGCTTATTTCCATGTAGACAGTTAACAGTTTAAGAATTAACATCAGCACTGAGAAGTTCCTCATAAAGTAATGTTTCCAGTGAAGAGAAATTCCAGTATTTTCATGTTGAAAATATGTCCAAGATAAGTAAGCCTAAATATCATAAAAGCTTTATTCATAAAAGTTCTTTACAGCTATTTATGATAATGAAACATTTAGAAAATAGCACAAATGCCTAACAATAAAGGAATAATTAAGTAAATTATGGCATATCCCTCATCATGGTATATTATACAAACTTTAAAAAAGATATTTACCAAAGATGGGTCATAATGTAGACAATATTTAGTGGAAAAAACAGGATATAACATTGCTTTTTGTTTATAGTCACAACTAACAATATATGTGCTGTCTTAAAGTGACAAGAAGAACATACCAAAATGTCAATAGTGGTTGTGCTTTGGTGGTGAGACTATAAGTTTTACTTCCTTCTGCTTATCCATGCATTCTATGCAATTAGGATGTTTATGAGGGTTTGTTTTTTTTTTTTTTTTTTTTTTTTTTGTTAATGATAGTTTTTACTCTTTTCAAAGAAGTATGCTCTGAAATCACTGCAAGAACATTTTGTGACTTTAAGAAGTGGTTACACAAGAAAATCTTTAGGAGCAAAACCTGTGACTTAGGTTTCACTCTGTCTCCCAGCCCCAACCCCCAAGCCATAGCACTCTCAAGGTCAGCATGCTGAGATTCTGAGTATGGGAAGTTGAGAAGAGGAAGGAGGTGCTTCACTACTACTTACCTCACACCACCACCAATACCCCCATGTATATGGGGTAAGTAGTAATGAAGTACCTCCTCAATAGCTTTCTGAAAGCAAGGTGCAGACTCAGACAGAGGTGAACTCTTACTAGCTCTGTGATCTGGAATAAGTCATCCCACCTTGAGGCCTGTATTTCTACCTTGATCAAGATGCAGTATAAAGATGTGGTTAAGTGGAGTGTTACTACCTGACGTTGAGTCTTGCACAGGTTACTTAATTCTCTGTTTCTCCATTTTTTCATCCATAAAATGGGAATAATACCAAAATGTATGTTATGAGAATTGGGGGAGGACAAAATAAGTTAATGTATGTAAAGTGCCATTCATGATTGAATAGTTAATCCTTACTCACCAGGAGTTTCAGAATCCTGTACTAGATGATTTCTTGGGTAATCTCCAACTCAAAAATTCCATAATTCCAATTATCCAGAGGCTAAAGCTTCTCAAATTGTGGCCTTGAAAAAATATGTGTAGGGTCCAGATGTGGATAGAAGCTCACTAAGATTTGTACCTATGGAAGAATAGTTCATAAATTCCTGTTTTGATTTCTGAAAGTAAAAAAAAGTCCCAAAAGGACCTCCAGCCAAAGTCTACAGCTCTTAGTTTTTCATACTCCATCATATTTTTTTTAAAAAAGGATTTGGTTCTGCCAGACTGTGTGTATTCTTATGGCCGAAAACTCTAAAAGTCATCTCATGGTCACATGTGACATGGTTTAGTATGTTAGACATTTCGTTAAAAAGCAGCTCATTAATTTATTGGAAGTGGTAAGTGGTATGGAGCTGGGAGTACCAAGCTCTTAATATGCAATACAATATGAAAAATAATACCAGTGTCAGAGAAGTGGTTGGACCTGTTTATAGGCTAGGGGGATACAGAGAAGATATTGAAAAGCTTAATTTCCAAAACACTTAACTCAGGGAAGTGTTTGGCAAATCAAGTGAATATTTGGTGTATGAGGACTTAGCTTTGAGAGACTATGAAAAAAATCCACAGGCACCTGGTTGGTGCCTGTTGCTAAGAAGCTGAGAAGACAAGGAACTGAGGTCGAAGATAAGGCGCCACCCTGGGAATTTGGAGACCTGGGTCCCTCAGAGAAGGTTGTGCCTGCTTTGAGAAGGGGTTGGTGTTTGTTTGACCCATTGAGGGCCCAGACAGAAAGGAAAACAGATCCCCAGTCTGCTCAGATGGAGCAAAGAGGGGTTCTGGACTCACAGCAAAGGCAAAATTCATTCTGTGTATTTTGGGTTTGAGTTAACTCCAAATCAGGTCAGTTCAAGAGGGGATGTTTTAACTGGCTGAAATGAGTTTATAATTTCTACATAAGTAGTGAAAATACGTTCTTAAAGTACTTTGCAGTCTCCAGTGCTGTAATAGTCTTTGGAGTCAGACATGGAGACATGAGTTTGATGCCAGCTCCATACTCTGTATTAGCTGAGGCAATAAGTGACTGGGGCAAGTCATTTAAGCTCTGTCTTCTCCAGTTCCTTTTTAGAGGTCCTGGGAAGATGATGTGAGATTCTGATTCAAAGTGCTGAGTATATGTCTGTTTTGGTACCAGTACCATGCTGTTTTGGTTGCTGTAGCCTTGTAGTATAGTTTGAAGTCACATAGGGTGATGCCACCAGCTTTGTTCTTTTTGCTTAGGATTGTCTTGACTATACAATCTCTCTATTGGTTCCATATGAAATTTAAAGTAGTTTTTTTCTAATTCTGGGGAGAATATCAGTGGTAGTTTGATGGGTATAGCATTGAATCTATGAATTACTTTGGGCAGTATGACCATTTTCACAATATTGATTCTTCCTACCGATGAGGATGGAATGTTTCTCCGTTTTTTAATGTCCTCTCTTATTTCCTTGAGCAGTGGTCTGTAGTCCTCCTTGAAAATGTCCTTCACATCCCTTGTTAGCTGTATTCCTAGGTATTTTATTCTCTTTGTAAAAATGGTGACTGGGATTTCATTCATGATTTGGCTCTTTGCTATCTACTGTTGATGTAAAGAAACGGTTGTGATTTTTGCACATTGGTTTTGTATCCTGAGACTTTGCTGAAGTTGCTTATAAGTTTAAGTTTTGGGGCTGAGATGATGAGGTTTTCTAAATATAAAATCATGTCATCTGCAAATAGAGACAATTTGGCTTCCTCTCTTCCTATTTGAATACCCTTTATTTCTTTCTCTTGCCTGATGCCCTGACCAGAACTTCCAATACTATGTTGAATAGGAGTGGTGAGAGAGGGCATCCTTGTCTTGTGCCAGTTTTCAAATGGAATGCTTCCAGCTTTTGCCCATTCAATATGATATTGGCTGTGGGTTTGTCATAAATACCTCTTATTATTTTGAGATATGTTCCATCAATACTTAGTTTATTGAGAGTTTTTAACATGAAGGGACATAGAGATGAATGGAACAGAACAGAGACCTCAGAAATAACACCACACCTTTACAACCATCTGATCTTTGACAAACCTGACAAAAATAAGCAGTGGGGAAAGGGTCTCCTATTCAGTAAATGGTGCTGGGAAAACTGGCTAGCCATATGCAGAAAACTGAAACTGGACCCCTTCCTTTCACCTTACAAAAATGAACTCAAGATGGATTAAAGACTTAAATGCAAAACCCAAAATCATAAAAACCCTAGAAGAAAATCTAGACAATACCATTCAGGACATAGGCATGGGCAAAGACTTCATGACTAAAACACCAAAAGCAATTGCAACATAAGCTAAAATTGACAAATGGGATCTAACTAAACTAAAGAGCTTCTGCACAGCGAAAGAAACTGGCATCAGAGTGAACAGGCAACCTACAGAATGGGAGAAGATTTTTGCAATCTACCTATCTGACAAAGGTCTAATATCCAGAATTTACAAGGAACTTAAACAAATTTACAAGAAAAAAACACACCATCAAAAAGTGGGCAAAGGATATGAACAGACACTTCTCAAAAGAAGACATTTACATGGCCAACAATCATATGAAAAAAAAGCTAAACATCACTGATCATCAGAGAAATGCAAATCAAAACCACAAGAAGATACCATCTCACGCCAGTCAGAATGGCAATTATTAAAAAGTCAGGAAACAATAGATGGTTGTGAGACTGTGGAGAAATAGGAACACTTTATACTGTTGGTGGGAATGTAAATTAGTTTAACCATTGTGGAAGACAGTATGGCGATTCCTCGAGGATCTAGAACAAGAAATACCATTTGACCCAGCAATCCCATTACTGGATATATATCCAAAGGAATATAAATCATTCTACTATAAAGACACATGCACACATATGTTTATTGCAGCAGTGTTTTCAATAGCAAAGATTTGGAACCAACCCAAATGCTCATCAATAATAGACTGGATAAAGAAAATGTGGTACATGTATACCATGGAATATTATGCAGCCATAAAAAAGAATGAGTTCATGTTCTTTGCAGGGACATGGATGAAGTTGGAAGTCATCATTCTCAGCAAACTAACACAGGAACAGAAAACCAAACACTGCATGTTCTAACTCATAAGCTAGAGTTGAAAAATGAGAACACATAGACACAGGGAGTGGAACATCACACACCAGGGCCTGTCGTGGGGGCAGGGGGCAAGGGGAGGGAGAGCATTAGGACAAATACCTAAGCATGCAGGGCTTAAAATCTAGATGATGGGTTGATAGGTGCAGCAAACCACCTTTGTGTGTGTGTGTTGAGAACACTTAAGATCTACTGTCTTAGCAAATTTCAAGTATACAATTCTTATTAACTATAGTCACCATTCAGTACATTAGATCTTCAGAACTTACTCATCATTTTTTCTCTTTTTGTTTACAAGTGTCTGCCATAAGGAGAGGCTTTATTCATAATTAAAAGTTTATACCCTTTGACCAACATCTCCCCATTTCCCCACACCCCAGGCCCTGGCAACCACAATTCTATTTTCTGTTATGAGTTCAACTTGTTTAGATTCCTCAAATAACTGAGATCATGCAGCATTTGTCTTTCTATGTCTGGCTTATTTCACTTAGCTTAATGTCCTCCAGGTTCATCCATGTTATGGCAAATGGCAAGATTTCTCTCTCTTTAGGGCTAAATAATATTCACATATATATGAGGTTGAGACCCAAATTTTCGGAACTGTGTCTGGGAAGTCAGGTTGGCTTGAAGCGATATCTGGAGTTTGGGACTGTCCAGACCCCAGTGCTACAGCTGCCTGACAACTGGATCGTCTGCAGTCGTCCACTGTGCCTGGCTTTTCTGGCCAACAGTTGGTGCTGTTTTGTTCAGCAAAACATTTATCGCCTATTTGTTGTCAGCCAGTCACTGACTGAGTCTTGAGTTGCAACAAGTCCTCATTGTTTCTCCCAAAGCTCAAAAGCAAATACTCTGTCAGTTATTGTTTGTGCTTGTGAGCACAGACCCTGTCCCCTGCCACCCCCAATTGCAGCAATCTGCCTTTGAGTAGCAGACTAGAGTACTGCCCCCACAACAGCCCAAAAGAGAACTACAGGATGCCAGTAGATTCATGCATGCACAGCCACGCTGAGCAGCGAGGGATGTGAGTCCCTCAGGCTGGGCTTCCCAGGGCCCTTGGAATGGAAAGTGGAATTTCCTTCTGCTGCACTTTCTACCTTTGTGCATGGCATTACTCCCATGGCATATGCACTGATTTCCACGTTTGCTAAATTTTTAGCACTGTCCTGCCCATAATATCTAGGCTCAACTTAAATGTCCCTTTCTCCATGAAATATGAGGAGTAATGGTGCTTTCCTTTGAATTCTTAAGGTATTTAGTTTCTGGTTGCAAATCACTTTATTATAAAGTATTTCAGACATAGGAAAAAATAAAAAGATAATATGAAAAATATCCATATACCAATCATCTAATTTTTTAAATGAAACATTATAAATACATCTGTTGCTCCCTCTATTCACCTCTCTGGTCATGTTCCTCTTCCTTTCAGCATCCCTAATGTAATCACTATCATAAATTTGGTGTTTAATGATCCCCTTCCATGTTTTTACACTTCTACTACACATGGAGGAATTCTTAAACTATAGCCTTTTTGCATATGTTTAAACATTTTAAACATTATACCAAATGTATGTAGCCTTCCTCAACTTCCTCATTTCTAGGATGGGTCTGATGATAGTTTATACCCTTGAAGGGTTGTGAGGACTAAATGGGTTAACAAATGCAGCACACATAAAGAAATGCTTGGTGCACAATGTGTTGAATAAGTGGTAGCTATTATTATCATTATATTTATATATAATTTTGCTTATTGTGCTTCTAGAGTTATCCATTTTATACATTTGGTTTTAGACCATTTATTTAGCATTCCATCATATCAGTAAACTGAAACGTACTTCTCCATGACTGTGTTGAAGAACATTTAAGTTTTTCCCAATTTTTGCTATTACAATTTTGTAATCAATATTCTTGTACATGTCTTTGTATACATGGGCAAGTTTTCTGGCTTAAGAGTGCAGAATTGCTGATATATGTTCTTCAGTATGTTTTAACTTACCAGTGAATTATCTGATATACCAATTAATTATCTGATATACCAGTTACTACTTCTTCTATATGAATGTATTATTCTGACTAGTATTATACTAGGATTTGGTTAGGGGTGTGTGTGTGTGCATGCATACGTATGTGCACACTTATCATTCCTAGCAGATTGTAAGCTCCTTGAAGAGAGGCCTAATTCAATCATTCACTGATTCATTTAGCAAATATTCATTTGGCAACCAGTATAGGCAGTGTACAGGTCTAGGTAACAGAATGCTAAGATTAAATGGCACAGGCTATCTCCCAGGAATTTTTCTGCTCTGGAAGACACACTCAGGACACGTGTAGTCAGAACTGTGGTCATTTCAGAGGGTAAGGGACTTGGTTTTCACTGAATATTCATGACGGACCAGGCACTGTATATGCACTCTCAATCAACCACACGTTAATGGTACCACTTACTAGTTGGGTACCTGGGACTACTCATTAATCTTGCTGAGTCCTGTACCTCTGATGAGAAAACACTATTTTATTGTGTTTAAGAGAATAAACCTGAGTTAAAATTCAGGCATCATTGCATGTCAGCTGTATGACCTTGTATGAAGGAATTAACTTCTGTAAGTTCTTGCTTCCTGGTCTGTAAAATGGTGCTAACTATAGAATCTATCTAAAAGGGATTTTTGAAGATTACATGAGAAAAATGCCACTAAAGTGTTTACACAGTGCCTGACACATAAGAGCTCAATAATTGGTGGCTATAATCATGATCATGTCAATTGCTATCCATTATCCAAAAAAATACGTGCCTTTTTAGAAGTAAGCATACTTGGGAAGTCATTATGGAATTTTTGCTTTCTTCATTGCACCGAGACTTACCAGTGAATTATCCGATATACCAATTAATTATCTGATATATCAGTTACTACTTCTTCTTCTATATGAATGTATATTCACAATGTATTTTATCTCAGCCTTACCGTATTTAGAGAATATAAAGTTTTACTTTATTTTTAATTTTTTCAGCCAACAGATTTTGCTCTAATTGACAGAAAGAACCGATAACTGCTTGTATTCATCCTTGACTGCCCTCTGGACATGGGCCGGCTTCCAAGCCCACAGGTTTTGCCAGCAGCTGCACATTTTAGCCTCTAGAGGGAGTTGAGAGGGAATTCGAGTCCATTGCTCTGACTGAGCGAAATGGCATTTAAATCACATCTGAAAACATCACTATCCACTATTGTGAGTGCATCCTCAGAGAAAAATTCGGGATCATTTCCCCAAATCGATTCAACATTGCCCACATCGCTTCCATCTCATGCATACTTCGTTTTAGTAGAACTGGGCTTCGTTACAGAGTGGTCTCCAGCTCCCCACAGTGGCCCCTCCTAGGAATTTTTTCCAAATTAATCAAGCGTGCGTGGACTCAAGAGCTATACGGCCGTATTTCTTGGCTGCTGCAAGAAACAGGAATAACATTTCACAAATAATGAGCTACAGCTGAACTTTAATCTGCTAGATCCATTTAAAAATATTTGGAACCTTCCCTGTCTCTCTAAGAATTACCTTCTGGATTTTTCTAGCTTTGTTTTTTGGTTTCTTTTGCATTGTAACTTTATATTAAGGAGTATACTGCTTATGTTTAAGTTAATCAATCCTGAAATAAAATGTATTTACTTTCTCCCCAAACAACAGCCTGGTGCCAAACATGTGGGAAATGCCTGATAAGTACTTTTGGCGCCCAGAGACAGTCATTGCGTGATCCGTGTCCCAACAGGCCAGAAAGAATGATTCCAGGGCCCCATTCTCTTTCTGAAGGTCGAAAGGCAGATGGGCGCCCTCCTCTAATATCTGAAGGGCCATCATGTAGAATGGGGAGTAGACATATTCTGCATGGCTCCAGAAGCCGACCAAGGACGTATAAGTAGAGTTCACTGCGAGATCAACTTTTGCTCAATGTAAAAAAAATATATATATATATATATATATATTTCTTTAAAAAAAAAAAACACTGACTTCCCTCTCTCTAGATGTGCTCTATTGGAAGCTGGAAAAGAAAAAAAATCTGTCGAAGAGATAGATTTGAAGGGAGTGGGAAGTACCTACCCTCTTAAGTCCCCTCCCACTCTAAGATTCTGCAAGACTTTACAGAAAGGCCTTACTCTCCTAGTTTGCCTTTTTTCTGATGATATTCACTTGGCTCTATTTGGATATTTTCCCCTGAAATTAAAAAAAAGAAAAAAACCCTACGTCTCTCAACTCATTGTACGTGTATGGAGCTATGAATCAGAGAGGAAGGAATGCCCAACAATGTGTATGGTGGGAAAAGGGAAACAGAAAGGAGTTAGGGAAAATTTTGTATGCCTGAGAACACTGAAGGATGAGAGGAGTTAAAGTTCAGGCCCTCCAGTATGTCTGAAGTATCCCAGTTACGTCCAGAATATCCCAAATAAGAAGTAGCACCATCACATTTGCAATTTAGAAAGATCATTCAGAGGGGAGAATAGATTGCTAGATTTCTTAATGGCTGTGAATATGTTAAGTTGATGGAATTTATTCAGCAAGTTGTTTCAGGAAGCAGTGTTGCACTTAGTCATAAACTCAGCTATGAAAATAAGCCTGTACCTCTATCCAGATCAACAACAGTAACAAAACCCATGATGTGTCAATGAAAATCAGACTGTTGGTTTACAAGAAATGTAACCCTATCTCCTCTTTTTGGTGCTTGTTGTTGGTTTTCAGGCAAAGCCTGGTTTGGCATTGAATCCTGAATGAATTTGCTGAAAACAGCAACCTCACATATTTACATTTCTTTCTCCTGGTGACACATGGATTAGAAAAAGAGGTAGGAATGATTAAAACAGGAAGGGTAAGCATTAGTTAACCCACAGCCAGATTTTCAAGACAAATAACATCTAAATCAAAACCAATCAACCAACCAAAGACACCACATTCCTTCACCGAAATTCCTCCACACTTTTCTGTATGGGGAGAGTCATAAACACCATGGACTGTTGGTCACTTCCCAGTATGTAATGATTTTCCCATTATACCCATGTAAGAACATGAGGCCTGAGCAGCATCTGGTGAACATCACTCACTGGGGTTGTTAGAAATATTTTGGAAGACTGTCAAGCTCATGGGGCGGAGGGGGACACCTGGTGGAATGTGAGAGCACCAAAAGGGCCCTGAAAATAGCTTCACTGGAGGCAGACCACTAATTGATTCTTTAGGGTCAGGGCCAGTGTTCCGAGTGGCACTTGTGTGTGTGGCTATAAGTGGCCAGAAATGCACCTATCCCTTTGCTGTCCACAACAGACAACCCTGATGAGGCATGTCCCTGAAATATTTCCCCAACTGCAGCTCAACACAGCATGGCAAAGGTCCAGGAGGGAAATAGTGTACTTGGAGCCAGGTATGTGACCATCACAGGTGACCTCTCCGAGCCTCAGTATCCTCATTTATAGTTAATCCTCACCCAGCTTATGGAATTGCTGTCACAATCCCATTGTATAGTAGAGATCAATGGATAAATTGACCATTGCTATGTAAGGGTCACATGATGTTGTTGTAAGCTGTGGTAGCTTCGGGGAGGGAGGAGGGGTGGAGTCTTCTCTCTGCAACACAGGGTGAACTCCCAGATCCTTCACTAGAAGGGATGCACACAGGCTCCAGAAGCTCTTAGAAAATGGCTGGAATGGAGAAATAGTCAGATTTTTCTGGGCACTTGTGGGAGATCCATGGGACTTGGGGTGAGGTTGGGGGTAGGCAAACTTAGAGAATAGAAAATAATTGAAAGAGTGTCCTGGAGGCAGGGATTTGAAGTGAAAAAAACAAAACAAAACTGGTGTTTGGAATCGGGCTCTCTGGGTTTGAGCTCTGGCCCTTGCCCCTCTGACTGTATGACTCAGGGAAGTTACTTGTCCATGCCGTTTGTAAAATGGGTGTGATTTTTAATAAATCGATTTTAAAGGGTTGTTACAAAGATTTTAAATAATAAAGTTAAACAGAGCCTAAAATAAAAAACTTCAATGATTAATGACTATTTTAAGGATCATTGACTTCAATGTAATTCAACAAAAAATACTTGTTCATACAGAAAATTCCAGATCATAGATTGTCATGGCTAGAAGGGACTCTGAATATATGAGATAGCTAATGTCCAGAGAGACTGGCCTTATGCTAAATTAAGCAGTTTTTGGTGGCAAAGCTGAGCACCCAACAAAAGTCTTGTAAAACCACAGTAATTTTTTCTATATGACACCCCTAAAATGCTTTTCAGGACCAATACCTGGTCACAGGTTCTTAAGTCAAAGGCCCCAAGACTCAGAAGCACATTCAACCTTCTAATTGTGAATAGCATGTGCAGATGCCCTGAGGAGGAACCGGTAGTATAGATTGAAAATCATATTGGCACAGTGTAAACCAAAAATAAAATTTGAAGCCCTCCACCTCACCCCACAACTATCTGAATGGACTCCCTCCTTGACCAGGGCATTCTAAAATTTAACCTGAAAGACTGATTCATGACCCAACAAGAAACGGGGGCTGGACACACCTCATTTTACCCCTCCAGTTTTAACACCAACACAGACCTTAAACCTGATAAGAAACATTTACAGCCTGTTCTCTCTGAAGCCTGGAGACTTCATCTGCATAATGAAACTTTGGTCTCTAGAACTTCTTATCGCAACCCAGACATCCCTCCCTATTGATAACTCTGTCAACCAATTGCCAGTTAAAGACATTCTAAATCTCACTATAGATTTAGACATGAGACATCAATCAAATACATATAAGATACATATAAGAGATGTCTCATGTCTCCCTAAAATGTATAAAACCAAGCTGCACCCCAACCACTTTGGGCACATGTTGTCAGGATCTCCTGAGGGCCCTGTCACGGGTCGTGGTCACTCATATTTGGCTCAGAATAAATCTCTTCAAATATTTTAAAGAATTTGATTCTTTTTGTCAACAGTAGCAAGATATACTTTCTTGCTCAAAGGCATTTCCCATGTAGGTATTAACAGGTAAAAAGGTCATGCTGTGTCTAAAGCTGCACATGCTCCAGAGAGCATACTTCACAGAGTTGGGGTGAGAGGGACAAGGAGCTAACAACAGGCTTGTTCCCAAAGACTTCTAGTGTTCCTCCTTCCCTTTCCAACAAAAAGAGGTTTGGTTGTCATGGTTTCTACTTCCTCTCAAAGTCTTTTGACCAAAAATAGTCACATGGCCCCAATCCAGCTACAAGAGAGGGTGGGAGATGTGTGGAAGTATATGGACTATTTGTTAAGCTGCTAAATGTCTCTACCACATTGCTCTGAGATAATGTAAGGAACTCTGGACCAGAAGCTCATTGCTGGTTCTGCTGTGACTTTGGAACGTGTTCCTTAGAACTGAGCTCCAGATTTTGATTCCAGGTCCCTGGGGACCCTGCAATCACATCCCTGCCTTGGCAATACACCTTAGTTCTTATGAAGTGGAGTCCTGCTGCTGAAATGTCATTCACAAGTCTGGGGCCCTGCTACCTGCTATTACCTAATCTGCTTACAGCACTTCCATGACCTGATGTCAGATTCCCTGCTCTGCCTGTGCCATCTGTCTAAGCAGGGCCTCTGCCTTTTGCTGGATTTCTCAGCCAGGCTTGTTCTGGCTGCCTGTTGCCAGAGGCCTCCGTCTATGATCTGCTTTCCTTTGCTGAATTTGATGTTCTCCACAACCTGGTCCACTTTGGTTTGGCCCATCCCATCATCATCTATGACCTGGTTCTGACAGGGAAAATGGAAAACATAAAGAAAAAAGAGGGAAATAACAGAAAAGGAGAGCAGAAGGGAGGCCAAGTGATATAATGAGTTACACATGGAATAAAGTTCAAGTCTAATCCTTGTCACTTCTTACCTATGTGACCTTGGCCAAGTCATTGAACCTTTCTGAAATTTCAGTTTCTTTATCTATAACGTGAAAGAGGTAGACCAGATGATCCTTAAGGTCCCTTCCAGCCCTAGCACCTCATGATTCTACATGAAAGTGAGAAATCTTCTTAAAGTCTCAAGGGCTCCTTTGAGAGTAAGGGAGAAGGAGGTCAAGGTATAAGCACTGATTGGGAAGTAATTTTGGCAGAATTTTGAGTGGGAACTACTTAGGAGTATCCAATACTCCTGGTTAAACATTTTCCTGGGCTTCACTGAAAAAGCCTGAAACCTGTACTTTGAAAATAGAGGGAGGGGACAGTTAGCTTTAATTAGATTTCATCTGACCACGATGAAAGTATTAAAATTGTACAAGTAGGAAATTTACAGGGCACTTTACATTCTGCCCATTTTTTTCACTAGTCAAAAGAGACTGAAATTCAGTATGTTCTCAAATTAGCTAAAGAAAACCCTTGTCAAAAACCCCTCAATCCATCTGGTTATCATTATTAAAGCATTATGGAGTATGTATGCTTTCCATTGGAAAAAAATGAATAATCCCTTGAAATATATAAGTTCATAGGTTTTGAAATACGAAGTCAACTGTTAAGGGAACTATCAAAGCAGTCTGAAGTACAGTGTGAGTTGTCAAGGGAAAAATATAAAAGAATTTTTAATAACTGAAAGTTCAACAAATTCTAATTCCAAAGCCTGAGATTGTGAGAACACTTCTTGGAATTTCTAAAGACTGATGTTTATTGCATGGAGGCATCTGAACCCAAACGGTAAATTCTGAATCACCTGGACCATATTAGAGTGTCTGAGGCCGAGAAGGTATGGTGAGGGGCCCACCCAGAGGTGCCCTCTAACACAACTACTTTTCCCATAACAGCATACCTGGGAGCTTCTGTTCTTCTGGCTGTGGCATTTTGTTCCAAGAGCACTGCACCCTGTGCCAGCCTTGCCTCTTACACATCAACCCATATGCAGAAGTATTTCCCTTTAAGCAGAGTGTAGTAGAAATAGTGAGGGCCTGGAGTCAGGCAGATCTTGAGCCAGATCCCAGTTCCCAGCACTTCCCCTCATGAGCTTTGTGACCTTGAGCCAGCACAGTGCCTGATTTATAGCAGACACTCAATCAATCCTTCTTGCCTGACCTTTCGTACCACGGCACGCACTTACTCGATCTGATCGTCAGTTTCCTTCTTACAGGATAGTGTTTAAGAGCACAGACTCTCCAAGCAGACTAATTGGGATCAGATCCTGGTTTTATACTTAACTCTATGCTTCAGTTTCTTCATCTGTCAAATGGAGAGAATACTAATATTTACCTTATAAGCCAATTATGGTTACATGAGTCAAAGTGCTTGGACCAGTGACTGATACAAGCTCTCTCTCTCTCTCTCTATATATATATATGTATATACTTGTATATATGTAAAATAGAATATTCTGAAAATTGCTAACATGTGATAACACCCCAAAAATATTAAATACATATTTTACCTATTTTATTTATTAATATTTTATTTATTTTAATATTTCCATACATATGCTTATCCCCTTTTTCTTATTATAAGCCCCTGTCAAAGTCCTCAAAATTCTCCAAAGGCCTCCATTAAAAAAGAGCAAAGCTCCCTTCTATTGTTAATGCTCTATAGTTGACCAGGAGCTTTCATGAAAGAGCCTCATTTGATCCTGACCTTACCACCCCTGCAGAGTCCCCACCTGGCTTGTCCTAGCTCATCCCCCATAGAAGTCTGGCATTTGATTGGAGAAACTCATTGCTGACTCAGTCCCCAGACATATCAGGCCCTAACAAGGCACAGATTTGTCATCATTATTTTTTGCTACCTTCAAGGGCTACCTTGCAAAGTATCAGAGGCATTTCCACTCTTGCCATCCCTGCTTTGGGGCTGGGATTATTTTCTCACTGCAGGCAGGAAAAATCCTTTGAAATTTGAGATTTGCAGAGCACACTTTGGTTTCTTTGTTGTTTGTGTTTTTTGGATTGTTTTTTGAGAAAGGGTCTTGCTCTGTCAGTGGTGCAATCACAGCTCACTACAGCATTGACCTCTTGGGCTCAAGTGATCCTCCCATCTCAGCCTTCCAAGTAGCTGGGACTACAGGCATGCATCACCACACCTGGCTGATTTTTTTATTATTATTTTGTAGAGACAGGGTATTTTTATGTTGTCCAGGCTGGTCTCAAACTCCTGGGCTCAAGTGCTCTACACACCTTGGCCTCCCAAAGTGCTGGGATTACAGGTGTGAGTCATTATGCCCAGCCAGGAGACCAACTTTGGATGAGAACTTAAATGTCTCTTCAGTGTACTTGTATTTTATGAAGAGGTGAATATATAGGGGTAGAGAGCAAAGGAGAAAAATCTCTAAGGAATGCAATATTTTCATTAAATGTTATACATTTGTAAAAATATTTAAATCATAATACTCAGTATTGGTGAAAATGTAGTAAGACAGCTACTTATGTACTGATAGTAGAGTTATAAAATAGCTCGACCTTTCTAAAAGTGATTTGACAATATGCCTAAAGATACTTAAAATTGTTGATATCTTTCTAGAATGTAAGATTCATGAAGGCAGGGATATCTTGTCTGTTTTTTTACTTTGTTTCCTTATTACTGTATCATCAGTTTATAATGGTGTCCAGCACCTAGTGGGTGCTTATTAAATATTTGTTGAATGAATGAATGAATGATCAGTCTCTTAAGTACACTTACAGTTCAATCTAAAGAAAAATCAGAAACAAAAAGTTTTGTGCTCATTACAGCATAATTCATAATTGTGGAAGTTTGGAAACAATTACATAAAACAGGAATTATTAGATAAAGCATGCTGTGTTTTTCTGTTTTTTAATAATGTTTTAGGCTGAAGTTTTAGTATTGGGAAAATGCTAATCATAACATTTTTAGTGGGGAAAAAAGAGTATAACATTTTATACTTAGTATGATCTCAAGTTTATTTAAATAAAATCTTTTTAAGCATAGAAAAAAGATTGGAAGAAAATAGAACAAAACAAAATGATACAGTGGCTATCTCTGGGTGATGAAAATAAGATGTGTTTTTGTTTTGTTTTGTTTTGTTTTTTTGTTTTTTTTGTTTTTTTAGACAGAGTCTTGCTGTGTCGCCCAGGCTGGAGTGCAGTGGCGTGATCTCAGCTGACTGCAAGCTCAGCCTCCCGGGTTCACACCATTCTCCTGCCTCAGCCTCCCGAGTAGCTGGGATTACAGGCGCCTGCCACCATGCCCAGCTAATTTTTTGTATTTTTAATAGAGACGGGGTTTCACCATGTTAGCCAGGATAGTCTCGATCTCCTGACCTTGTGATCTGCCTGCCTTGGCCTCCCAAAGTGCTGGGATTACAGGCGTGAGCCGCCACGCCCGGCCAAGATGTGGTTATTTTTTTTCCAACTTTTCTGTACATAATAAGCATATATGACTTTCAAACTTGGGAGAAAATGTATCAGAAAATTCCTATTGAATTTAGGGAGATGGAGGCCAGGCTTGTGATCCAGTTCTGCAACTTACTGGTTGTATGTTGAGGTTCTGGAGCCTTTGTGGGGCTCTTATGATATATGTGAAAGTATTGTTTTACAAAATATTAAACATGAAACCCAAGTACAAAATGATAGCTATTGCTGTCCTTACTACTCTTGCAGCATGTGACAACTTTTGAGAAAGTATCCAAAGCATCATGAGATCCTTTTATGACAGGTGTTAAAATTCCAACAGGTTGAGAATGACTTTGTCAGTTCCTGGAGGAGGAGCCTACAGTTTCGTGTGGTACGGTGCCTGGTATGTTGCAGGCAGTAGCTAACTTTTACTATGTGAGTGAAGGAGGGTGGAGGAAATCATGGGTCTTCCGCATTCATTTGTCAGGGTAACAGTGAACTATAACCCTGACATACAGAAATGAGTCATTTTCCTGGCAGTGAGCCGAGGCCACAGTCATCTCCATGAAGCTTCTTTGTTCTCTTTTCATATGCAGTCATGCTGAAACCTTGTAACCCTATGCAGTGGGGTCTGCATTTCACCAGGTTAATAGATAAGGGAGCTGAGGCCCATGGAAGGTTAAATAACTGGCCCATGGTCACACACTTAGTAACCCATGGAGCCAGGACTCAAATGCAGTGTGTTTGATGCCTGAGTTCTGTGCTGTCCCCCATCACTGTGCCCCTTTCTGGAGGAGTGACTAGGTGGTATATTCCCTGAATCTTGCTAAATTTGGGGGTTCCTGGGATATTCCAGATTGAGCTGTTTTAATTTCTTCTGTTGTTGCTAGTCAGAAACAGGGGAAACTTGGCATCTCTAAATCTGAGTGGGAATTGGGTAAAATGCTCCTTTTTGCTGGCTTAAGTAGTAACCCTTAGATAAAGGGTTTAATCTCAGATCTGGAGACCCACCTAATCACATCCAGCAATTGTCTATGAAAACCTTGCCTTCCCACTGGTTACAGTGAGATTCCCAAACACTGTCTCTATGTTTACCTAATTAAGCTCACACTTCTCTCCCCTCAGATGTAGTAATGAAGTCACTGTGGCTAGAGAAACATAGGTTTTGTGAAGTGCTCCTTGACCTTTGCTTCCTTGAAGATGGATTCCATTTATATTATTCTTCCAAGTGGTATTTTGTCAGCAAAGCTCAATAGTCATTTGAGTTTAAATAGGGTATTTTCCCCCCTCAAGGCCTAAGAAACTGGCTTTGAGTGTTGAGAGCTGAGTTATTGGGAGCTTTGTGAATGAATTGACTGGTGCTTTAGAAAAAAAAACAGCAGCCTGAATGTTATAACCCAGGGACATTCTTGTTCAAGTGATTGAATTCCCAACACACCTGCCCATCATTGTCATGGTGTTCATGTCTGTAATGCTAGAGTAGGTTAGTGGAGAAGCTGGACTAGCTGGAGCAATTAGAACAAAGAATATGTTGGCTGGGCGCGGCGGCTCACGCCTGAATTCCCAGCACTTTGGGAGGCCGAGGTCAGTGGATCACGAAGTCAGGAGATCGAGACCATCCTGGCTAACATGGTGAAACTCTGTCTCTACTAAAAATACAAAAATAAAATTAGCCGGGCGTGGTGGTGGGCGCCTATAGTCCCAGCTCCTCAGGAGGCTGAGGCAGGAGAATGACATGAACCCTGGCGGTGGAGCTCTCAGTGAGCCGAGATCGCGCCACTGTACTCCAGCCTGGGCGACAGAGCAAGACTCCGTCAAAAAAAGAAAAAGAAAAAAAAAGTCCCAGTTCCCAGGTGGTGCCTTTTATCTCCTGGTCCAGACAGGCTTGGACTTCATGTGAGATTTTCTTCATAGGAAGTGTATTAGTTTGCTCAGGCTCCCATAACAGAACATTACAGACTGGGTGGCTTAAACAATAGAAATTTATTTTCTCACAGTTCTGGACTCTAGATGTCTGATAAGGTTTGGCTGTGTCCCCACCCAAATCTCATCTGGAATTCCCACGTGTAGTGGGAGGGACCTAGTGGGAGGTAACTGAATAACGGGAGCAGGTCTTTCTCATGCTGTTCTTGTGATAGCAAATAAGTCTCATGAAATCTGATGGTTTTAAAAAAGGGGAGTTTCCCCCACAAGCTCTTTTTGCCTGTTGTTATCCACATAAAATGTGACTCGCTCCTCCTTGCCTTCTACCATGATTGTGAGGCCTCCCCAGCCATGTGGAACTGTAAGTCCACTAAACCTCTTTCTTTTGTAAATTGCCCAGTCTCAGGTATATCCTTATCAGCAGCAGGAGAACAGAGTAATACAATCTCCAAGATCAAGATACTGACAGGTTTGGTTTCTCCTGAAGCCTCTCTCCTTGGCTTGCAGATGGCCACCTTCCTGCTGTGACCTCACATAGTCCTTGTCCCTCTGTCTGTGTTCTAATCTCCTCTTACTATGACACCCATTATATTGGATTTAGGTCCACTCTAACAACCCCATTTTAATGCATCTGCCTTTTTAAATGACTTATCTCTAAATACAGTCACATTGTGAGGTACTAGGGGCAAGCACTTCATCTCATGAATTTTGGGAGGACCCAATTCAGCCCATAACAGGGGCCTGTGGAGAATCCAGATAAAGTAGTATTGCCATATTCCAAACCCTAAGGGCTGATGTCAGCAACTCCTCCAGAGCTATGGCAGCTAATCTGACCCCTACAAAAGGAAAAATATCTTATTGACCCTTAGGATTCCAGCATAAATGCCACAGCAGTGCTTAGGAACATAAATGGGACCAGTTCTAGACCCCTAGGTTTGAAACATCCAAGGCTTGCATGTCTTCTGCCTTCCCCACATCGCCCAACACACAAGAAGGAATCGTGTCTTGTTTTCTCTTTCTCTGAAATGTACCTTGAATCTATCTTTTCACCTCTACTCCATTTGCATTGGTAGAACATCTTCTTCCTTCACATGGACTATGGCAGCAGCCTTATCACTGCCTCACAGTGCTAGTGGGCTCATCAAAGGGAAAACTGGAAAAATCCTTGCCTGCTTGATGGCCTTCACCATTGCCTTCAGTATTATTAGCTGTTGCTTAGCACGGCACAGGAGGCCATGCTTTAAAACCTTCAGTGACTCCCCACTGCCTCCAGAGTAATGTAATTAACAAAGCATTCAGGACCCATGTCATTATGGTCCGACCTACCACTCCAGCTTCCCTGCCTGATGCACAGTTGTCCTATCAGCCTCACCTCCCAGATAGCACAGCACCCAAATCTCCTCTGCCTTGAGGTGCTCTGTGGCTGGTGCCTCCATGCCTGTCCTACTTCCCTCTCCTACCTCCAGCTTTGAAGAACTGTCCAAAATTAAAGCCTAATTGAAAAGGTACTTTTCTATGAAGGCTTCCCCACTGCTCCTCCCAGCCCGCAGGGAGAACTATTCTCTCCCTTCTCTGCAGTCCCATAGCATGTGACACATTTCTGTGTCTGTGCTTATCATCTTGAATCGTATCACTTTCTTAACCTTGCTTTCTCACTGGGATGTGAGCTCCTTAACAAAGGCACTCTCTCTTTCTCATGTCTATATCTTCAGTGCCACAGTTAGCCCCACATAGTAGATGCTGGGTAGATAGGTGCAGCATAAGTAGATAGATGAAGTCATGGAAGTCTCTGCATGACCATGCTGCTGTGGGATTGTTGGGTTGTCTAATAACGTCCTTTGCAAACTTGAGTAACAAACTCCCCTTTGATACTGTCTATGACCTACCCATCTGTGGCAACGCTTTAGTCCTCCATGGGCCGACTCTCTTGCCTGGTTTGGGAGAGTCAGCAGAAGAGATATAAAGTGCTGAGTAAGTTATATTAAAATTAGATGTGAGAAAACAGAGCTGGAGATAGAGGCTAAAAACACCGCTCACCTCAAAAGTCCCCACACCCCATCACTGTGATGTAGGGCAGTGCACACTTAACAACACCAGGACATGCAGGTGTCAGGCAGCAGCTGTTGGAGCTCTGGTCCAAGGAGAACATGTGGATATTTACAAGTAGGCCCCTTATTTGTGTCATTCTTCATCAGAATAAGATGCAGAAATGTTTTCCAATAGTGGTCAAACGCAGAAGCCGTACAAATACTTGCCCATCACAGAAAACATCCCCGTTGGAAGAGACCTAAGGCGGGAGGAAAAATCTAGCCCAATAGATTTTTCTTTCTTTTTTTTTTTTTTTTTTTTTTTTTTTTTTTTTTTTTTTTTTGAGGCGGAGTCTCACTCTGTTGCCCGGACTGGAGTGCAGTGGCCGGATCTCAGCTCACTGCAAGCTCCGCCTCCCGGGTTCACGCCATTCTCCTGCCTCAGCCTCCCAAGTAGCTGGGACTACAGGCGCCCGCCACCTCGCCCGGCTAGTTTTTGTATTTTTAGTAGAAACGGGGTTTCACCGTGTTAGCCAGGATGGTCTCGATCTCCTGACCTCGTGATCCGCCCGTCTCGGCCTCCCAAAGTGCTGGGATTACAGGCTTGAGCCACCGCGCCTGGCCAACTAGATTTTTCAAATAGTTCTCTTGGTCACAGAATCTTTTATTAAAACAAAATCTCAAATAGAAAGATCAATGTCTAAGACAGATTAGTATCATAAAAGCTGGGTTAAACCACAGTTGGGGAAGTAAGACAGGCCTCTGTTTTCCTGACATGCCTTTTCCCACTCCCCACTTGACACCTCTATAGAATCTCTGAGGATATGCTAGAGTCTTAACATCCTTGATTGGCATCTCCTAATCAAGTTGAGGACTGATATTCATTCATTGATTCATTCACTCATCATTCATTCATCCATTCATTCATTCATATATTCTCTCTTTCTTTCTCCCTCTCCCTCCCACAACCCCACCCCCATTTATTTAGCTCCTACTACAAGCCAAGCACTAAGGTAAAAATACATGAGACATAGTACCTGCCCTGAGGAAACCTAAGAGTTTAAATGGGGAGACAGACTTGTAAATAAACACTTTCAGTAAATCTGACAAATATTTTTAGAGCTCTAGGGCTGTGCAGGTGGCAGCAAGTTTACCAAGAAAGGAAAGGGCAATTGATTCTCCAGTGTGCACCCAAAATGAGGTTGCCTGGATTTCCAGGCCAATGAGATTTCTTCCCCACCCCGCTGCTGCTAAAGGAATAAAAGAGGAAGCTTTTCTATTAAGGGCCTTCCAGCTCAGCCGTTATCCCCAGTGGTGCAGAGTGCATGGAGCAGACCCTGGGAGGTGAGGGAGGGCAGGGGGAGGAAATCTCTCTCCAGCATTGGGGACACACAGCTGCCACCTCACAATGAGCAGGGCCAGCGCCTCAGCCCAACTCTTTTGTCTCAGGCTCTGGGGAGTTAGGAAAGGCATTGTGCCCAGAGATCTTTAAATAATGTTGTCACTCATGAGTAAACCTTAGGGAAACCCAGGCTTTCTTTCACTAGAAATGAATTGAGCCCATTAATAGGGGAAAGGGCCCTCCCCTGCCCTTCATACTTTAGTGGATGGACAGGCTATGGAGCGGGTTAGGCCTCTGCATTCAGTAGCCGCGTTCCAAGGCTCCACTTGAGGCGACTGTTTTTCCTCCACAGTCTGAGTCCTGAAACAATGGCTCACCCTGCAGCTTGCTGTGTTGCCCTTTCTGCTCTAGTGAGCCAAACATATTGGGGTTGAAATATGGCATTTTCTATGGGGTCTCCTTTGACTTAGGAGCCTTGGTAGGACATGAATTTAGTCACCTTTCCATAGTTTCCTCAGCACATCATCTGTGTTTGTGTGAGCCTGAGATAGGCCCCACTTAGAGTGTGAGAGCCTCTGAAAATTAGTTAAGTAATTAATGTGTGTTAGCAAACAGCTTTTTATATTACTTGTTATATTATTGTTGTTACTTGTTATAGTACTTTGAGAGAACTTAAGAACAGAAGGGGACTAATGGATATTAAAGGTGTATTGTTGCCAGGCTTTCTATACTATGATACTGCCAATTAATTGTGAAACTGTTTGTCTCTCTCTCCCGCTGGTCTATAAGCTCCAGGAGGGCAAGACTGTGCCTACCTTGTGCATGCCACAGCTTAGCTCCTAGCACAATGCCTGGCACATAGTAAGGCATACAATTAATATGATGCATAAATACACAAATGACTTTGTATGATCTTCTGGTGACCTTGTGGAATTAGTATTATTAGCCCATTTTACAGATGAGAAAATTGAGATTCTAAGAAGTTGAGTAACTTGCTTAAGGCCACACATCCAGACATTAACTGAGAGAGTATTAATCCAGGACTTTCAAACAGAACCCTTATTTATACTTGAGCCAGAAGGCACTCATTTTTGGCAGTGAAACAGAAAAAAGAAGGAAATCCTTTATTTTCTATTGTTCTAAGAGTAACTCAATTTGTGTTCTGTTATCTTACTAAATGAGAGAGACCAGTTATTCTCCCTTAATTATAGTAAGTTTATGTCCTACCAGGTTTCTCTCTAGCTAGGTAGGGAGGATGCTTCCTAACACAAACCATGAATGACAACTTTTTCCACCGTCTTTCTTTTGAAGTGTGATTCTAACTGGAAGAATAACAACATTTGGGGGAAATGAGGAAGGTGTGGGCTACAGTAGTCATGAAGGGCTTTATTCCAGGGATAAGACTTGAGTTAGGCCTCAGGGATGAGTAAGATTTACCCAGAGGGTTGCACATCACAGTGATCGTGTGAGCACAGCATGGTGGGGCTATGAGGAAAGCGAAGAGACCCACCCATCTGGAACAATGACAATCACATCTCGGCCCTGCTTAAAATTCCATCCCTAAGACACAAGGCTCCCCAGCTGGACACCAAAGCTCTCCTTGACCTGTGCCTGCCTGCATCATGCCTGCCCAGGCCTGATGAAAATGGTCTCAGGGAAAGACCTCCTCCTTTACCACTGGTCCTCTGGGAGTCTGCAGAGCAGCCATGCTGAAGCAAACTGCACTGGCGTCAAGGCGCATGCCTCCTGGGCCTCCGCATCTTTGTGCCTACTGATTCTTCTACCTGGATGCTTTTCTCCTCCTTTGCTCATCAGCAGAACTTCTACTTGATCTCAGCTCAGCTAAGACATCCTTTGCAAAACCTTTCCATCTACCTCCTTTGTAACCCTAAGCAGTTAGTCCCATTCTTCACACTCTTGACTCATTCTTTATTTGCATCTATTTCTCTGTCAGACATTCAGATCTGCACATCCTTGCCACTTCCATTCTCCACCCCATTTTACTTGGCTTTTAGGAACATATTTCTGTTATATCTTCAGTTATTTTCACAAGTTCTATCCAACTCTGTCTATCAACTAAAACCTACCCTTACCCTGAGTGACTGCTTCATCCAAACCCCTCTCATTATCGTTTCACTCTTCAACTCCCAAGTCAGGACACAGCTAGGTATCCTTTCTTTCCCTAAAACCATTTTCAGAGCTGTATTCCCCCATCCTCTTATTTAGAAAAACAGCTACCACCACAACAAAATCTGTTTCTCTGCTCCTATTTGAAGAGTTGTGCCATTTAGAGATATTGACCTTTTGTCCTTTTCATCACTGTCATTTGCCACCTTTCAATTATTCAGGACTTTGGCACCAGCTTATAGACCTTCTCCACCCAGTCTTGCCATCACCCTGGGTGACTTCAGCATCAATATGTTGGCTCCTCCAACACCGTAGTCTTGACTAACTGGAATACCTTTCCTCAGCTTCTCCCAGATGGACCTTGGCATCTTGTGAAATTCCACCGTGTCAGAAATCAGTGATTCTAACAACACACTGTTGACCAGAGATGCTGCTGGGTCAGCTGTGCCCTCAGAACACCCCACAGTCTCCAATCCTACTCAGCCCTCCACTTTACATTTTCCCATTCACTTACTCCAGCCATTGCTCCTATCCACTAACCTAATCCTACCCAGCTTGGGTTCCATAGGCCATCATTCCCACTTTTCCTGACAACACCATAAACTATTTGCTCCTATACCTGTGAGGATTCCATCCCATAAGCATTTAAACATGCTCATATATCTCCACCTTAAACCACCCCCTTTAGTAGCTAAGCTTTTTGAAAAAGTTTTGTGCATTTGCTGTTTCCATTTTGTCACAACTTTCCTCAAACCACTCCAGTGTAACTCCATTAACTCTTCACTGGGTTACGGAGAACCTCACTTTTCCAAATCCAGTAGATGATTTTCAGTCATCCTAATGATATGACCTTTCAGAGCAACTCAGCAGTGTTGGTCACACCTCCCTTCCTGAAACACATCCTCCTTTGTAACCTGGCGACAACCCATCTTATCATTCTTCTTCTTCCCGTCCGCTGTTCCATCTCAGTCTCCTCCTTTGTCCAGCCTTCAAAAGCTGGAGCTTCTCAAAGCTCAGGCCAGGCTCTGTTTTTGCTCTAAGCTCTCTCCATAGAGTAACACATACATCCCCATTACGGTTTCAATTGCCATCTTTTTGCTCACCATTTTCAACTTATTTCTTTACCCTCTAAGACCCAGACTTATAGATATGCAACTGTCCACTGACACCTCCAGATAAATGTCTCAAAGGAAAACTCAATGTATATAAAGTAAAACTTGAGATGAGCTCCTCTCCTTCCACTCCCACCCAAAGCCAGTCCTGGTCCTCGCATTAGTGTCGCATTTCAGTGAACCCCATAACCATTCACCCAGTTGTGATGGCAGTGATCCTTGACCCGTCTCTCTCACTAGACCCCCAAATTTCATCTATCACCAGATCCTGTGCATTTTTCCCCGCATGTATCTCTTATCCTCCTTCTCTCCATCTGCATTCCACTATCCTAGCACAAGCTACCATTGCTTCTTAACTGGACCATTGCGGGAAACTCCTAATTTATCAGCACATTCTTGGACTCTTCCAAAAATTCTCTTCACTGCAGCCAAAATGATCTTTTCTAAAGAACACAGATTTAATTACGCCTCTTCTGTTCAAAAATTTCAGTAGTTTCTCATTGCCCTGAGGCTGAAAACCTAAGTCCTCAGCAAAGTCACCTACACACTGCACAGTCTTGGTCCTGTCTGTGCACCTTCTCTTTTCCAAGCATTGAACGAGGTGTTTCTTTGCCTAGAAAGTTGCTCAACCCGAACCCCACCTCGAGCACCACCACTTGACCAATTAACTCTTTTTGTTGTTATGTTTGAAGATATTTTATTAGTCTTTATCACAGTTTTTTTTTTCACTGTGGTGAGAACATTTACCATGAGCTCTACCCTCTTAACAGATTTTTAAGTGTATAATATAGTATTGTTATCTGTAGACACAATGTTATATAGCAGATCTCTAGAACTTCATTTTTCATAACTGAAATTGTATACCCATTGATTAGAAACTTCCCATTTCCTCGTACCCCTAATCCCTGGAAACCACCATTTTATTATTTGCTTCTATGAGAAGGATTATTTTAGATATCTCATATAAGTGGAATCATGCAGTATTTGTCCTTCTGTGACTGGATCATTGCGTTTAGCATAATGTCCTCAAGATTCATCCATATTGTTGTATATTGCAGGCATTCCATATTTTTAAGGCTGAATAATATTCCATTTTATGTATAAGCCCTTTTTTCCTCCATTTATCTGTCAAGGGACATTTAGATCCTTTACACATCTTGGCTGTTGTGAATAGTGCTAATATCTCTTTGAGATCTTGATTTTAATTATTCTGGTTAAATACTCAGAAGTAGCATTGCTGGATCATACGGTAGTTCCATTTTTAATTTTTCAAGGAACTTCCATACTGTTTTCCATGGTGGTTACTACCATTTTACACTCCTATCAACTGTGTACAAGGGTTTCATTTTTTTCCATAGTCTCACCAACACTTGTTACCTTTTGTTTTGATAATATCCACTCTAACAGAGGTGAGGTAATATCACGTTGTGGTTTTAATTTGCATTTCCCTAATGATTAGTGATGCTGAGCATCTTTTCATATACCTGTTGGATATTTGTGTCTTCTCTGGGAACATGTCTATTCAGGTCCTTAGCCCATTTTATAATCAGGTTATTGGGCGGGGGGGGTTGCCTTTGAGTTGTAAGAGTTCCTTATGTATTTTGGAAATTAACCCCTTATCAAATATATGATTTCCAAATACTTTTTCCCATTCTGCAAGGTTGCATTTTCATGCTGTGAATTGTTTTCTTTGCTGTGCAGAGGCATTTTAGTTTGATACAGTCCCACTTCTTTATTTTTATTGTTTTTGCCTGTGCTTTTGATATTGTATCTATAAAATCATTGCCAAGTCCAATGTCATAAAGTTTTCCCCCTATGTTTACTTCTAGGAGTTTTGTAGTTTCAGGTCTTACATTTTAAGTCTGTAATCCATTTTTGAATATAAGATAAGGGTTAATTTCATTATTTTCCATGTGGATATACAGTTTTCTCAATACCATTGTTGAAGACAATTAACTCTTTATTTCTCTGTCATATCTCATTTTGGATATTGCTTCCTCAGAGATGTCTCTTCTAATCACATACCATTCCCAACACAAAAAAATGACATCGGGACTCCTGGAGTTCCTTATGTCCTTTAATAGCATCCTCTGCACCTGCTTTGTAGTATTTCTTTGAATGAATTAATTAATTGGGTTATTATCTATTTAATAGCTGTCTTTACTATTAGAAAATGAACCTTTGTTTTTCCCAGATAACAACCACTGCCAGACATACTTCATTATACAAAGTAGGTGCTCTACAAATTTTTGAGGAATGAATAGCATCACTTTGTTTGATGACCATTTTTGTTTGAATGACAAATCACTACATCTTGTATTAGGTTGGTGCAAAAGTAATTGCAGTTTTTGCATTACTTTTAATGGCAAAACCCACAATTACTTTTGCATCAACCTAATATCTTCTGTGTCAACTCCCCCTAATGGAATGTGAGATTTAGGCTTCCTCATCTTTCTTTCCATCTATACCTAGCACTATGTATATCACACAGTCTGTGCTCATTAAATGAAAGAGGGAATGAATGAATGAATGAATGAATGAATGAATGAATGATTAGGCTGAGTAAGCAGGGTGGGTCTGATGGTGGACAGCTCAAAAGAGACAGATAACCCATTCTAAGATCCTTATCTGTAAGCCTTGGGTTATCTGGTTTACATTAACTTTCAGCCATAAAAATGCTTTAGAAATTTGTTCCCAATAAAAAGCCAGCCTCTGATCTTGGTTTCTCACCAAGTTTTAACTGCCACTAATGCCCAGATACTTAACTTGAAGCTTCTGTTCGTCTTCTTTTTTTTTTTTTTTTTTTTCTTACTGTGGAAAATACAGAGAAAGCCTTTTGTTTCAGACTCAGTGGAAACAACTGGGCCTCTGTGTTGCCTGTAGGTGAGGCAACTGATTTTCTCTCTGTTACAAACTTAGCCAGTGACAGGACTCCTGTGGGGTTTTCAGCTAGGGTAAAGAGATCTCACTACAACAATGTCGGATCAGTGCCATCATTGGGCTTTAGCACTATGCAGTTTTTATATTTTAAGGCAATAACATTAATAGATAATTACATTAAGTAGCAGTATTTTTCCTTCTTGTCATTGCTACTCATTTAAAAAGACCTACCTTTACTAATAAGTCAGCACTTATCCACTCCCCTTAGGAAATGCTCCAAATTGAATTTCTATTGAGATATTTCCCAAGGACAAGGTTGTCACCTCCACTCCTAAATGTGTGTTAAGGATTAGCATTTGTACAGAAATTTTATCTTCCTTCTGGCAGTTTCTCATAATCATCAGGGGTGCAGGCAAAAAGCCCTGGAATCAACATTTACAGGTAGGGGCCGAGGACTTGAATTTTAACCCACCAACTACGGTGCTCCTGATCTCCTGATGCACACTGAATTTTTAATTTTAAATGTAGGTTTGAATCAATGTCTTCTTCATCCTCTAATCCACTATACTGATTAGCACATGGGCACAGAAGGCCATTCCCAACAGAGGAACTACCACATGCACACAAAGAGCTATGAAAATGCCTGCTTCTTCTGGGAACGGTATAGTTTGCTATATTAAAGGCCACCTGTGGAAGAGTGGCTGGTGGCAAAGCCAAAAATGATGCACAGCTTGTGAAGAGCCTTGCAGGCTTTGCTAAAGATGTTTTAAGTTAGCAAGAAAATTATCAGATTTGGTTTTTGGAAAATGGCAGTCTGGCAGAAGTTCTAAAATGTGTATTCCGGGGCAGAACAGTGGGAGTGAAGACTAGAATTCAGGAGTTGCCAGATTTTAGTTTAATAGCAGACAAAGTGTGATTTCAATATTGGAAAGAACAGAGATTTTGAGGAGGATGGATAACAGAGGAGGAAATTAGAACTATGCAGGAGATAGAAAATCACTGAACTTATTAATGACTTGACTGCATATATAGGCTGAGTGGTGAGGAATCCAGGGTGACTCTCCAGTTTTTACTGGGTTACTGGGTAACTGGTGGTACCATTGTTGAGTAGGGAATGCAGGAGTGCTTAAGATGAGTTTGGTTTGGGGCATGTGGTGTTTGACATGCCTCTGAGACATGTATGTGAGGATGGCCAGCAAGCAGATGAATGTATGTATCTGGAATTAAAATGATTCTGAGGACATAATGCAAAGCATTGCTCTTGCTTGCCATCAAATTTCTGCCCAAACTGCTTCACTAAAATGCAATAGTTGACATTAATTTAGTGAGTCCTTTCTAAGCATCAGGTACTCTGTTGCACACTTTACACACATTATGAGTTATTTTTTTTCCTAGGGGAGAAAACTGAAACTTGAAAAGTTAAAATATACCTACCTAGGCCATGCACCTAGTAGGGTCAGAGTTGACATTCAAACTTGGACAGTCTGATCCATCACTCATAATTATTATCCTATGCTACAGTATTCCTCAAAATGTTTAAATCACAACCTATCATTAAAAGTACACTTCATACCACAAGCTAGTACACACACATACATATTACACATGGATGCATGTGTATATACACACATACATATGCAATTAAGCAAAAGTTTAACAAAACAGTACTTTTATTAAATGTGAGGCAACCTGATATTTTCTACTTAAGGCTATATTATTTTTTTAGATGTTGGTTTCTCCTTACTATTTCACAGCCAGAGTTGGATTGAGTTTGACAAACACTGCTGTATTTTATTCCCCTGGGGAGAATATTTCACTTCAACTCCCAGACTTTGTCATTCCCACCTTTTGGAAGAGAACACTTAAATGTTGTTGTGTGCTTTTCCTCTAGAGAAAGTATCCAAGGTTAAAAGCTGGGATATTGTGGGATAAGGCTGACCAGGAAACACCTACTTTGGTAGACTGATCAAACCTTGTCTCTAGTGTGGCTGACAAAGGTGGTTGCAAAATGTCCAAAATCACAACAAAGAATGCAATGCTTAAAATTTGTGCAAAATAATGATTATTTTACACAAATGGACTTCAGTGGCCAGTATGGATGGCAGTGGCCAGAGGCACACATACCTGGGTTTACATTCCAGCTCTACTACTTATTAACTGTATAATCTTGGGTAGGTTTCCTATTTAGTAGGGATATGGCAGAAGAACAAAACTGAAATAGTGCCTTAGTTCATTCTATACCTACCACAAGAGTATTTGATAGTAAGACTGAAAAAGTAGTGTTAATATCTTTATTAATTTAAGTTATAAAATACAGACCCACAAATTGAGCATTAATCTATAAAAACAATTAAAATTTCCACACTATTCAATAATGACCCAATCAATCATTCAGTCATGTATTTAGTCAATCAGCATTAATTTAGAACAGGCTATTAGTAGGTAATTAAAAAGAGACTTTAAATATTGACTTTATTTGCCACAAGATAAAGGTTTTAGAAGAACCTGGTAGCCAAATGGCACTAAATGTAGTCTCAGGCATGCCGTCATTTATTTTGAGGCATTTGGAGGAGAGGTCACTCTGCAGGTCTCTGTGAACGTCAACATCACTTCCTTCAGGGTCGACAATGTCAATCTAGAACAGCAGAGCCACACTTACAGGAATTCCAATGACCTTTCTGGAAACTGAGAATGGAAAAGAGCAATTTGACAAAGTGCATGTAGCCCCTAAACATATAGATTCTAGAGCTAATCATATTCATGAAATGAGAAAATATTTTTAAAGATTCTCAAATTCATAAGTGCAAGAATTAGATTCTATCTCAGAAAGGGACAAAGAAAACAACTCAATGTTGATTGTATTAGCTAACCACTGGAAAGAAGGAAATCTCAAAAGGTTTGAAGTTCCAAGGTTCCATATTTTCATTTCTCTTTCCTTTAATATAAGTCTAATAAAAAATGGAAATGCCATTCAAAAAGCATTCCCAGTAGTTGAACTTTTAACTTGAAATCCAGTCACCTGTGAGTTTCTCTATTAATTTTAGATCTGCATTAAGTCACTATCACCAGTTAAAATTTATCAACCACCTATCCTTAAATTCCAAATAAGTGGTACCCAAACTGTGATTATTAAGGAAAATGAATAGAATGGATTGAGGACAGAGATTAAAGGAGGAGGAATAAACAGGGCAAGAAATTCTAAGGACATCCGTAGGCTGCTGTGCCTCTCAGAAACACCAGGTTCATGAATCGGTTGTTCTCCACAGTACTCAGCGTCTAGTAATGCCTGGTCAGAGTTGTGTTTAGTGAGTGCCTCAGATGTGCCAGCCAGTAGCCAGACACATGATACTCAGGGAGCTTGGCTATTACAATCTTCAGTCCCTCACTGAGGACAGTGAGAACAGAGAGAGAACTTTAGAAAGTTCCCTGTGATCACATGGCCAGTTGGAGCAGAGACACTATTTGAAGCCAGGAACACCACCTTCAAGGCCTGATCTCCCTTCTCTGTGGCCCACTGCCTCTCATGGGCTAGTTTGGACCTGCACACCTGAACTCTAGTAAATGTACCACTTGTGCTATTCTGCTGAGCGTTGAGCCTGCTGGGCACTAACCCAGCCTACATAATTTGAAATTAATTCTGAAATATGAAAGAGTATAAAGAATACTGGTTCAAATGGAAAGATCATTAGACTGAAACTCAATGAAGGCAGGGGCTACATATATTTAGTCTCTTAGTGTATATCTAATGCCTAGTACATAGCTGCTACTCAAAACATACTTGTTAAATGAATAACTCATTTAATATGAATGAATTAATGAGCCAACAAAGTGAAATAGAACTCAAAATTCAAGTCTCATTTCTGGAACTTGCTAGGGCCATGATTTTAGGCAAATCATTGAAATCTCTTAGCCTCAACTTTCCTTTCTGCAAAATGGGAATGACACTTTCACAGCTACCACATAGGGCAGTGGTTCTAATGAGTAGCAAAGTTTCAGAACTACTATCATAGCAAATAAAACTGCTTTGTAGACCCTAACAAAGCAGTGAAGTGTAAACAGTTGTTATAAACTCAGTCCAAAATGGCCTCTGGATTATGGAACTCCTGCTTCTTGGTGTCAAGACAGAGAGGGGGACTGATTGCTGTGATCTCCTGTGCACCACAGTGGTCCACTTTCTTGAGGGAAAAATGACTTCCTTCCTGGTTCACCCAATTAGGTGGCAGAGTTGAGACTGAAGCCCAGGAGAATAAGGATTTGGTTCATATTAGGGCTGGAACAGGTTAACAGCCTTCTGCTAGACAATTGCCCTGTCAGATGAGCTTGTCCTTGGTTGTCTCATGTCCAGTTCTGGCACCCCGCCCATTTATTTGCACGCATCAGGAATGCATGTACAGTGCCTATTCTGAGACCCTCCCAAAGTGTGTCTGTTTGTTTTCTTCCTTCTGGTCATAGTTCATCTTTTGACCCAGTCCTCCCAAGCTGAGCCCATCAAAGTGCTGTTGTGTTGCTGCAGGAAAGAGGCTACTTCCCTTGTTCTCAGCTGCTTCCCTGCCTGTAACCTTCCTCTGCTATTACCTTGTTGAGGTCCAGCTGACTCAGAGGGCCATTAGGGTGCCAAGAACAATATTATTTAAATTTTAAATAATAGTCTCTTGGGAGGAGAGGGTCATGAAACATTCAGACTAACAGGGAATTTTGCCAAGAAAGTGATTCATAATCTTTCCAACTATCCACCTCTGTTCCCTTGTTCGGTCGGGATGGACAAAATCCTAAAGTCACCAAGTATTTCAGGAGTAGATATGGAATTTCTCTTGAAGAGAAATGGAATCCCTTCCATGCTGGTTCTTATCCAACAACTTTGCAAAAACTAGTCTTTCAATAGCAAAACAATTGAAATAGCCATTATTCTCACATGTATTTGTAGGGCATTTACTAGCCACACACCCTTGACAAGTCATTGACCCATCTAAGCCTCAGTATATTCTCCTATAAGTGGGGATAATAAAACCAGCCTGTCTAGGATCAAATGACGTAAGCCATATGAGAGCATTTTAGAAACAATGAAGCAGTAAAAATATGCAAGATACTATTTATAATTGGCAAAGATATTGGGCAAGGCATATAGACACTTGTGTAATGAATTTTATTTTTATAAAGAACTTAAGTAAATAACATAGAATATAAAAATGAGCTCTTTTTTAAAAAGTTATGATTCCTTTCACTTCCCCAGGAATGGGAAATTCTTCATTTTGGTTAATATGCTGCAGGAGGCACCAACTTAATACCAACACTGTGCCAAGTGAGGTTTTAGGAGCTGTGTGAGGAAAGTAGTGGCAGCCCTAGCATCTAGCAAGGCACCCAGCACAGAGGAGGCAACCGACATTTGTTGAACAAACAAGTGAATGAATAAACAGGCTACAGAACTTTCACTCTTCCATGGAGGAAGACAGTGTTTAGGAAAGCAGCCTGAACCTCCAGAAATCCAAGGTTGGGATTGGCAGTCTTCTCATTCTCATTCAGCAGAGTACTATGAGGACTCTAGCAGGCATGTGCATGTGGCCCCAAGGCCCTCCTCAGCTTTGCTTTTCTTATCCCCTATCTGTGCAATCTCTTTGGCAATGACCTGGATCAAAATGGACTCAGTGCTGCCTGAGTAACCTTGTTTCTCTAAATGATATTGGGTAATTTGCTTGTGTCCTAAAGCACAGTTGTGGCCATTGAAGGTGAAAACAGGCTTTAGAATGGGAACAGGAGAGGGGGAAATCCTGCCCAAAGAGTGGTGGGATAAGAAGCTTTCCATCCTGCTTCTTCCACAGCAGGAATCCAGAGGACTTGGCTGATTATTTGAAAGGAAAGATGGCAGAATTAGGTTTGGAGCACAATGAGCTTAACATTCAGGTAAAGAAAAGATGCAGCCTAGCAGTTTCCAAATCTGAATAGAATCAGAGCCAACTAAGGGAATTTAAAAATATATACGTTCTCTGGTTCCCTAGCATAACTACCAGTTTCTGGGGATGCTTTCAAGTGCTTCTGATGGTTTATCTGCCAGGCTGGGGCCCTTAGTCTACCAGGCAGAACCAAATGTGAGCCCTGAATGAAGAAGCACACAGCAAGAAATGTAGCTGAGGGGGACTTCAGGCTGGGCCCACACTGAGGGGCACGTAGCAGTGGTGCAGCAAGCCAGAGAGGAGAGAAGGGCTCTTACCATATCTCCAGGAAGGGCACATAGAGGAAGGAAATGGAACCAGCAAATAAGCCAGTACTGCAGGGGACAGTGCACGAGCTGATCTGCCCTGAGCTTGCTCAGGCAGGCAGCACATGGAAGAAGTGGTTCTCCTGAGCCCCACTCTGAGATTTCAGCTGCAGAAGGCCCCAGGAAGGTAGGGTGAATGGAAGCAGAGTGGACAGGAGAGGCTGGGTGCTGGGGATGGACACAGTTCCTCTCTCTACCTTGGCCTCCTCTCACCTCCAAAGGTTTGAAGTGCACTGAGGCGGAGGGGAGGCGGCAGTGCAGGTTACTATCATTAAGATGTGTGTGGCAGCTTCTCTTGGCCTCCTCTCTTTAGTTACCTCCTGTCACCTCCTCCAAAAAGCCTTGGTTACCCTCCTCCCCCATCCACTTTCCTCTAAGCTTCTCACAGAGAATTAATTATATCCTCTCCTTTATTTTTAAGGAACAAATAATGATGTTAGCTACCTACCACTCACTGAGTACTTAGTGCTGGAGACTTCGCATATCTGATTACATATATTCATCATAAATTAGCATTTGAGGCAGGTATTATTATTCCAGCTTTGTGATGAGCAAACTGCTGTTCAAGAGTTAAACGATATGCCCAACGTCACAAAGCTAGAAGTTGCAGACTTTCAGACCCAGAACTGCCTGATTCCAAAGCCCGGCTCTTATTCAAAATTTCACACTCCACTTTATGAACCACTAAGGGCCCTCTACACCAACTTTCTTGATAAAGTGGAACTCACAGACTTTCATTCATTTGTTCATTTATTTAACACATGCTATAAAGTACCTATGTACTAGCATTGTATTGGGGTTGCAAAAATGAATAAGACCAAGTCATGGCCCTGTCTTCCAGGAGAACAGACTCACGAATAGATAGTTGCAAGGCAGTATGTTGAAGCCTGGTAGAGGTGTACATGAAGCTCTGAGGGAGCGTGAGTCACTGCACCCAACCTGGTGGGGAGCACATGATCCACTTCATCTCTGACTCCACTAAAAGGCAACCAAGGCCTCTCAGAAATGATTGCCAACAGTCCCAAGTTTATTCTTACCTCAGAGAAAGGGGCAATGATGCTACATTAGTTATTACTATCACTGTTAATACCTGTAATATTTATATTCCAAATCACTTCCTTGCACATTATCCTTGCTGAATCATCTACATCTCTGTGAAGTAGATGAGGTACATATTATTCCCATTTCCCAAACAGGTAAAACCAAGGTCTATAGAAATAACACCCTTTCATAATGTGACAAAAGGGTAAGAACATTAGCTAAAGTGGACTCTCTACATCTGTGCCACATTTATCCTAGAAACTTGGAACCAGAAGCTTACCTGGGATGGAGGTGACAGCATGCATGGGGAGTTGACCCTGGAGCACATTTTCCCAAGGGTTTTATCTCCAATGGCTGTTTAATGCATTGGCCCAACAGTTAGTAGAAGCACATTTTAAAAATGTTAGAAGAGCTGTGTGAAGACCTTGAGATATGTTTCAAGGGCAGAGAGTGATGCCTTTTTACTATGACTGCTTCCCACGCACTGAAAGCAGGCCGTGTCCATATCCACACCTTGCTGCATCTGAGAACAAGTTGGCCCCTGCCCAGGCTGGACACCCTGTCAGGGTTGCATGCTGCCAGTGTTCACAGAAAATGGAGTGAACAGCCTTGGAACTTTCAGATACCTTCACATGGAAGGCTTTTTAAAGTGGTACCTCCTTTGAAACTCAGAGGCTTGTAAAGAAAACTTCGTCAGCAGCTGTTTTACAGAGTTTTATTGACTTTAAAAACTTTCCCGCCCCTTCCTTTTAAGAGTGACTATGAGAAAGTTGACATACTGAGTCTTGTCTCAGGTTACAGGGGCAAGCCTCCACATGGGAAGCCTTGCAGTTGTCTGGACTGCTGTGACTTATGACTCTCCTGTAGTCATATGTCACATAGGAGCTCTGCCAGAAAAAGAGCTCTGGCTGGCATCAGGCCAGTGCCCCTCTGGGACAAAGCTTCCAGAGGAAGGAGCAGGCAGCAATCTTTGCTGATCTGCAACCTCCACTGGTGATACCCAGGTGAACAGGGCTTGGAGTGGATCTCCAGCAAACTGCAAGAGACCTGCAGAAGAGGAGCCTGAGTGTTAGAAGAAAAATAAACAAAGAGAAAGCAAAGACAACAACATCATCAACAAAAAGACCCCCACCAACAAATACCCCATCCAAAGGTCATCAGCCTCAAAGATCAAAGGTAGATAAATCCATGAAGATGAGGAAAAACCAGGGCATAAAGCTGAAAATTCCAAATGCCAAAATGCCTGCTCTCCTCCAAATGATCTCAACACCTCTCCAGCTAGGGCACAAAACTGGATGAAGAAAGAGATTGACGAATTGACAGAGGTAGGCTTCAGAAGGTGGGTAATAACAAACACCTCTGAGCTAAAGGTGCATGTTCTAACCCAAAGGAAGGAAGCTAAGAACTTTGATAAAATGTTCTAGGACCTGCTAACTGAATAACCGGTTTAGAGAGGAATATAAATGACCTGATGGAGCTGAAAAACACAGCATGAGAACTTCAAAAACCACATGATTAATCAATGCAGAAAAGGCCTTCAATAAAATTCAACATCCTTTTATGTTAAAAACGCTCAATAAACTAGGTATTGATGGAACATATCTCAAAATAAGAGCTATTTATGACAAACCCATAGGCAATATCATACCGAATGGGCAAAACCTGGAAGCATTCCCTTTGAAAACTGACACAAGACAAGGACGGTCTCTCTCTCCACCCCTATTCTACGTAGTATTAGAAGTTCTGGCCAGGGCAATCAGACAAGAGAAAGAAATAAAGTATATTCAGATAGGAAGACAGGAAGTCAAATTGTCTCTGTTTGCAGATGACATGATTCTATATTTAGAAAACTCCATTGTGTCAGATCAAAAACTCCTTAAGCTGATAAGCAACTTCAGCAAAGTCTCAGGATACAAAATCAATGTGCAAAAATCACAAGCATTCATATACACCAAAAAAAATAAAGACTAAAATGTAAAACCCAAAACTATAAAAACCCTAGAAGAAAACCTAGGCAATACCATTCAGGACATAGGCATGGGCAAAGACTTTATGACTAAAACACCAAAAGCAATTGCAACAAAAGCCAAAATTGACAAATGGGATCTAATTAAACTAAAGAGCTTCTGGACAGCAAAAGAAACTGGCATCAGAGTGAATAGGCAACCTACAGAATGGGAGCAAATTTTTGCAATTTATCCATCTGACAAAGGTTTAATATCCAGAATCTACAAGAAACTTAAACAAAATTACAAGAGAAAAACTACCAACCCCATTAAAAGTGGGCAAAGGATATGAACAGACACTTCTCAAAAGAAGACCTTTATGCGGCCAACAAACATATGAGAAAAAGCTAAACATCACTGATCATTACAGAAATGCAAATCAAAACCACAATGAGATATCATCTCATGCCAGTCAGAATGGTAATTATTAAAATGTCAGGAAACAATAGATGATGGAGAGGCTGTGGAGAAACAGGAACACTTTTACACTGTTGGTGGGATTGTAAATTAGTTCAACCATTGTGGAAGACAGTGTGGCA
Organism: Piliocolobus tephrosceles; assembly: GCF_002776525.5. Taxonomy (NCBI): domain Eukaryota; kingdom Metazoa; phylum Chordata; class Mammalia; order Primates; family Cercopithecidae; genus Piliocolobus; species Piliocolobus tephrosceles. The sequence continues at coordinate 76,802,823 of NC_045446.1, read as the reverse complement.
ATTCCTCAAGGATCTAGAACCAGAAATACCATTGGACCCAGCAATCCTGTTACTGGTATATATCCAAAGGAATATAAATCATTCTACTATAAAGACACATGCACACATATGTTTATTGTAGCACCATTTACAATAGCAAAGGCATGGAGCCAACCCAAATGCTCATCAGTGATAGACTATATAAAGAAAATGTGGTAGATATATATGATGGAATACTGTGCAGCCATAAAAAATGAGAACACATCCTTTGCAGAGACATGGATGAAGCTGGAAGCCATCATCCTCAGCAAACTAACACAGAAACAGTAAACCAAACACCGCATGTTCTCCCTCATAAGTGGGAGTTGAACAATGAGAACACATCAATACAGGGAGGGGAACGACATACACCAGGGCCTGTTGGGTGGTGGGAGGCAAGGGGAGGGAGAGCATTAGGAGAAATACCTAATGCATCCGGGGCTTGAAGCCTAGATGATGGGTTGATAGGTGCAGCAAACAACCATGGCACATGTGTACCTATGTAACAAACCTGCACACTCTACACATGTATCCCAGAGGTTTAAAAAAAAAAAAAATCCCTTTAGTTATTTTGTCCAGGGCTGCCTGCAAATAAGAGCCTTCATACACCAGGTTGTAGACTATTTCAGAGCTTTACTGGATGCAACAAAGCCCAACAAAACCCATCTGTGAGATGTACTAGTTGTTTCCGGTATATACCCACGAGGGCTTCTGGGAAGAAAGATTCGTTCTTTGTGCCACCTGTTATAGGAATTCCTGTCCCTTGGATTTTATTTGCTTCTATTTTACTTTCAGTCATTTTGTGTTGTTTCCTCATCCTTGACTTTTAAAATCACTCACTGTGAAAGTTGTGCTGCCTCTTCTGAAGTTTCCTCTTAGCCTCACATCATTAAACTTCCGTTCTCTGGAGGAGCTGGGCTGGCCAGAATGAGGATCCCAAGCTCCTCTGAAGGCCTCTCCTGCCTGCTGCTTCCTAGGTGTGGTCACAGGCCCTTAGTGCTCTTCCCTGTGAAGCTCCCGCCCTTCCCTTGCATGACATTCATCTCTAACTCCTATTTACCCTGCCCTCCCCAGCCTACTCCACACAACAAACCATCACTCTGCATCAAGGTAGATCAGGGTGTCTCCACCATGTGGCCAGAGCTGGACCCAAAGTCAGGATTCTGAGTCCGCAGTTCCCATGCTTTCCATTAGGCCAGGCTGGGAGTGATCCCCAGTGTGGGAAAGATCCACACTGTCCAATACAGTGTGTGACTCTTTATATTTAATTTAATTAAAATTAAAGGAAATACAAAATTCAATTTCTCAGTTGTACTGGCCACATTTCAAGTACTCGATAGCCACAGTGTGGTGTAGTGAGGGCAGGCTGCCACAAACTAGTTATAGGAATGGCTCACCTAGAGCCTACAGAGAAATGGAACCTTCTATATCTTTCCACTGCTGGTTCCACAGGATCTAAAATAGGACCAAGCACATAGAAGACACTTAATACATTTTTGTCAAAGAAATGAATCAATCCATCCATCCACTTATTTATTGAATACTTATCCTGTATCAGTTACTGTGTGAGGCAAAAGGAACATGCAGTTCATTGAGACAGAGTCCCTGACCTCAAAAAACTTACTGTCTTGCAGGGAAAAGAGTCAGGAAGGGACTATGAAGTGCAATTCCAAATTGCTTACAACCCTTAACCTAAAAAGATTTAAAACTGCAATACGCACAGCCTTTTAAAAACTTTTTAAAACCCCATCTTTGAATTCACAGAATTTTAACATTCTCCTTTGACATAATGACCCAGTAAAGGCAGCAGAGTCAGAGAAGTGAAGTGATTTCTCTAGTATCACACAGCCAGGGGAGGAACTGAATGCAGAACCTTTGTCGTCCAGTTCCCTTCCCACTCCCCCACGCTGGCTGTGTGAGCACAGCACCTCCATATACTGGCTGAATCCCATAGAAGGAAAATTGAATCTTATCTCCTAACCAGAACAAGAGCTTCTGTGTATGTCACACATGGAAGGTTGCAGGCAGTCCAGCCCATGGCACCAGAGCCCAATCTTTGAGATTTAGGCTTGTTTAGGGTTGGTTCTGAGCAGTAATGAGCAGCATATCCTCTACTCCCCTCTTAGGAATTTATGATGTGTTTCTGGATCTGTAACATTGCACCTGATCACAGAAATACTTCTGGAAGGAAGGCCATTCTCAGGTCTGTGTCTGCGGAGACTTCCCAATGCTCTGTTTCTGAGATCCCCATATATCCATCTCAGGAGTGTGCTCAGGGGCCCTCATAAAGCAGGGTTCAGTGCAGAGAACAGCAGCCTCAATAATCCCACTTCCTGTCTCCAACCAGAATCCACATCACCCTAACTCATAAAAATCCCAAACAAATAAAGTCAAGAAGGAATATGCCCAAAGAGGAGGAAATGCCTTCTGGTCCCCTAATAGCTCATCAGCTTAAACTGTACAATCTCAGAGCTAATTGCCCACAGCTCTACCCTCTATGCTGCCATGGTTGATTGATGGAGGAAGCCAGTTATAGCATAAACAGTCAGTTCAGAGCATGACGTAATGATGTATGGAAGAGAAAACCTTTACTATTATACAGTGTCTGCTAATCCTTCCTTCCAGTAATGATGCTGGTAAAAGGAAACACGGCTGTGTGTGTGCCGTGGGCCAAGTGCATGAACTCAGAGGTGCAGACATACCTGTTTGCAGATGGGCTGACTGATCTGAGGCAAATACAGAGGAATGCTCAACAGTAGCTGAAATCTAAGATACCTGACTCTGTAGGTAAAAATAATCACATCCCTAATCAAAAAAACCCAACTCAGTCAACAACTTTTACAATCTTTCAAGTCTTGAAGCTGTTGATTAGCTCAGAGGAAAGACTCAGAACTTTGGAAATATTTAGGCCTGGGTTCTACTCCTGGTTTTCCCACCAGCTTGCTATGTGACCTTGGGCGAGTAACTTACCCCTCTAACCTCAGTTTCCTAGTCCACAAAGTGGGGATAATAATCATCATGCCTTCCTGCCAAAGTCAGAGGATGAGAGGACATGGTGAGTGTAAAGTATCTGTCTCAGTGCCTGACCCAACCTAGTGGGTGTCCAATAAAAGGTCATCATTGTTATTATGGATGATGATAATATTATTTGCAATAAACTTGCATTAGCTTCTTCAAAGCATCTGCCTCCCCACCACCCTGAGTTTATTATCTAGTGGTTACAACTCAAGAAATCAAATAGGAGACACATTGTATGTGCTAAACTGTATGACACTGACTCTGAGAGAAGGGGGAGAGCTGTGTGGAATGGTGGAGGCAGGGAGGCCCCCTGGAGGTTGCAGATGGTTGACTGTGGATTGGAAGCAGGGGAGGAGGAAGCGGTCAGAGAATGGGGAACAGGGGTGCTGGTGTGAGTCAAAGCACAACAGCCAGAATGCGTGTGGGGAGAACACATAGGGCCGCAAAGGCCAGCATGGTGGCTGAGCCCATGGACAAGCAGTTACGTTGTGATGTGGTGATGTCACTTCAGCTCCTGGCTTGCAGCGCCTTCTGCCAAACTAGCTCTGGACCATCCTTCAAGGCTCCTCTCCAGCATCTGCTCATGAGTTCTCTTATGCCACCCTGTCCCATGAACACAATACTAATAGTAATAAGGAGAACTGCTGGTGTTCACTGAGCACTTCCTATGTGCCAATATCTGTGCTAAGCATGTTACCTGCATTATTTCATTTAATCCCACAACACATGAAATGGGCAGCACTTCATTTAATAAGTGAGAGAAGCAGCTTGCCCAAGGCAGAGGCCCAGGATTGCTCTTGTATGTTAACTCACGTGTCTCCTCTAGTAGACGCTTGAGGACAGTGACCAGGACCTGTTCTGTTCAACAATCCCCGGTGCCTAACATGGCAGACCTGGCCTAAAGTAGGAGCTCATGGATGTTTGTTGAATGAATGAGAAGAGATTGTCAGGTACACAGTAGGGCTCTGGGCCTAGAGGCACTAGGCAGATCACAAAGCAGTACTGGGAGACTGAACCCTGGACAAACTCAGACATAAGGAATGGGTACTGGGAAGCCCGGGCATCTGAACAGCAGGAGGCTGGGACAGAAGCACCATCTAAGGGGCTTGTTGCCTTTGCGCCCTGCCATTTGATGGTGGGAGCTATTGAAATATCCTCTCTCCGATGCCAGTAAATTTCATCCTGGTAACTTGGGCAGGGCCAAGCCCATGGGTAGAGTTCAGTAGCTGTACCAGAAATGATCATTCAGGAAAGCTGATGAAATAGGTAAAGTCAGGAGTGATAGTTAAAAGATTTAAAATGATTCAGCATAAGCACTGACCAGTCAAAATGGTCACAGGTCCTTAGTGCTAGGGAAGGGTCTTGAGGCCTCCTACTATTCCAGACATTAACCCATTAGTTGTTAGATCTTGAGGAGATCCAAAAGTTCCCTGGGAGAATCCAGAGCAGGTGGGGACTACACCTGACTTGGAGAGGTCAGAGCAGTGGCACTGTAACAGATGAGACATTTAAGACTAGTAACAATAGGCAGGTCCCTACCAGCATGTCCTCACTGAATTCCACAAGCGTATGAGGTTAAAATATCACTGTGAGAGTCAGCCATTTTTCAAAAGCCACCTATCCTATATTGAGAGTTTTGTTAAAACTAGATAATATATTCTGTAACTCTATTTACTAGACACACAGAAACTGTAACTTCTCAACTCCTCCGAGTTGTACATGTTGTACAGTCCCTACTCTTACCTTTGGATCCCTCATATACCCTACGACTTTTTTACATACACAGAACACGCACCTGAGTGCCGATTACCAAAGTTCATTTCCTTTGTAGAGAAATGTAAGTTCTCACACTTCCCTCTTAAGCCCTAGTGAACTCTCTTGTGCTTGTCCTATGTTGGAGGCCGTGGTGCAACTACAGTGCCTGCATTTCTGCTTTGCAGACTTGTAAATCTGAGGTTGCCTTATTATTAGCTTCAGGATGAAAAGTAACTTCAAGAAGTATTATTTTGTAATCCCTGAAATTACCAGTTGGTAAACAGTCATCCCTTTTCCTCAAATAAAAAAGAAGTTGGTGGCAGTCAGCCAAGAAAAACATTTCTCCTTGTAGAGAGAAGTGGACTGTTGTTAAAAACCATGGTGATCATTAACAAAGATGATGTCATAATTAGATACCTGGGCCTCCCTAGGATGCTCTGGGCCAAGGAAAGGTGATCATAGTCTTTACTGAGGCAGTGAACAGTCACCTGCCTAAAGGCATTTGGTGAAAGTGCCCAGTCTCCGGCACCCTTCTATCATAAGTTGTCCTTATTACTTTGTAAAAATACAAAAGAAGTCCAGTATTCAAAGTTTTAAAGATCCAAAATTACAAAACAAAGAGGAAATTGGGAGTAGCCAAGGAGTCTTTCATTCACCCTTTTTTTTTTTTCTCTCTCTCTCTTTTTTTTTTTTTTTTTTTTTGAGACAGAGTTTCACTCTTGTTGCCCAGGCTGGAGTGCAATGGCATGATCTCAGCTCACTGCAACTTCCGCCTCCCAGGTTCATGCAATTCTCCTGCCTCAGCCTTCTGAGTAGCTGGGATTACAGGCATGCACCATCATGCCTGACTAATTTTGTATTTTTAGTAGAGATAGGGTTTCTCCATGTTGGTCAGGCTGGTCTTGAACTCCCAACCTCAGGTGATCCATCTGCCTCAGCCTCCCAAAGTGCTGGGATTACAAGTGTGAGCCACTGTGCCCGGCCACTCTCTTTCTTTTTTTATCCATTCCTTTTGCACAACTCCCCTGACACCCCATCACATTTTCTGAGGTCTGTCTCACCAAAGTCCTGGGAGGATGTGCACTATAGTGGCAAGAATACAAATGGTTTTATCACATACCTCTAGTCAAAGAAAATCATCAGGAAAAAATTATCACACTAAATATACTTATTGATTATAAAATGCCTCCTGGTTTAAGAAGCAATAGAGTATGAAGTAATAGCCATGGAACTTCAGGAACATTATGTAACCTCTCTTGCTTAGCCTTCTCAACTGGTAAAGGGAAGGTTGTAAAATCTTCCTCACAATGTGGTTGTAAGGAAAGTTAGAATAAGATTAGATATTTATTAAAGTCTCTTCTTTAGAGCTTATGATAGCAACACCTCTAAGGTGAGGATAATCAATATATGGGTTTGAATCTCCCTATGGTTAGTAATTCCCTATCAAAGGGTTTGTAATAATTTTGGATGAAATCATTTTGAGGTGGTGGAGGAATGAAGGGAGCTCTGATGCTCCCTACCTTTGTGGGTTTCCTCTCCCCAAGGAAATCTGGGGGAAGCTGCCTGTCAACAGCATAATTGAGGTCTCGTTTATCACCCGCACAGTTTTCTTCACTTTTAGGGGAAACTTGCATTATTTGGGACTCAGTATGGATAAAAGACTTAACCACAGTTGCCCCAGCTATGATCAGCCTTGAATTCAACAGGGGTCACATTAGCAGGCCTGCGCAATCCCTCCATGGGGATCCTGGCCCCTTCCTTCTTGATGTCTGCCGCCCATGGAGCCACTCGGGATCACTATTGTCAGTGTTGCTAGTGCCTCCTGTGAGAAAGCTGAGTGTGTCCAGGAGCTCCAGTGCCAGGGCAGCCCTCACTCCAGCAGGGCCACCCTGAGTTCTACACGGAAAAGGTCTTTGTTTTTCACCATGTTTTGCACCTTCTCATCTTGGGATAAAGGTGGGGCAGCTTATGTCCCTTTCTCACAGTGTCTTTTATGAGAACAGTTCCTGCAACTTCTTCCAGCAAACATTGTCTCTCCAGGGCTTGACTGTGACCAGGTCAGAGACTCCATGACATCTTATTCCCCATCTCTCTCCCCAGCATTCAAACTAGAAAATGCTGGTCTGTGAAAGACACTGCCAAGAGAATGAAAAGACAAGCCACAGACTAGGACAAATATTTACATAATACATGTCCAGTAAAAGGCTTATATTCAAAACATGCAAAGAAGTATTTAAAAAAAATTTTTTGAAATAGATTTATATACCATATAATTCACCCATTTAAGGTTGTATAATTCAACAGTTTGGGATATATTACCTTAGTAGTTTTGTAAGCTGTAGTAAAATATATATAACATAAAATTAGCCATTTTGACAATTTTAATTGTACAATTAAGTGGCACTAAGTACTTTCACAATGTTGTAAAACCATCACCATGATCCATTTTTAAAACTTTTTCTCGCTCCAAACAGAAAATCTGTAACCAATCATTAATAGCTATCACTTCCCTTACTTCAAGTCCATGGTAACTTCAAAGCTACTTTCTGTCTTTATGAATTTTCCTGTTCCAGACATTTCATATAAGTAGAATCACACAATATTTGCCCTTTTGTGTCTGGCTTATTTTACTTAGCAGTGTTTTCAAGGTTTATCCATGAAGTAGCACAGAGCAGAACTTCATTCCTTTTTATAGCTGAATAAATTTTCATTGCATGTACATACATTTTGTTCATCCATTCATATGTTGATGAACACCTGGGTTATTTCCACTTTTTGGCTATGGTAAATAATGCTGCAATGAACATTGACATATAATTATTTGTTCAAGTCCATGCTTTCAATTCCTTTGGGTATATGCCTAGGAGCAGAATTGCTGGGTCATATGGTAATTCTATATTTAGCTTTTTGAGGACCACTACAATTTCCATACAGGCTGCTATATTTTACATTCTCACCAGCAATGTACCAGCCAGAGTTTTCATTTCTCCACATGTTCACCAACACTTGTTTCCTGGTGTGTGTGTGTGTGTGTGTGTACGTGTGTATTTTAATTTCAGCCATTCTAGTGGGTGTAAAGTGGTACAGTGTATCATATTGTGGCTTTGATTTGCATTTCCCTACTGACTTTACCAAAGAAGATATACAGATAGAAAATAAACGTATGAAATAACTAGGAATACAGCTAACCAAGGAAAAGCAAGATCTCTACCAAGAGAACTACAAAACCCTGCTGAAAGAAATCAGAGACAACACAAATAAATGGAAAAACATTCCATGCTAATGGATTGGAAGCATCAGTATTGTAAAAATGGCCACACTGCCCAAAGCAATGTACAAGTTCAATGCTATTCCTATTAAGCTGCTAATGTCATTCTTCACAGAACTAGAAAAGCTATTCTAAAATTCATGTGGAAGCAAAAAAGAGCTGAACTAGCCAAGCAATCCTAAGCTAAAATAGCAAAGTTGGAAGCATCATACTGCCTGACTTCAAATGATACTATAAAGCTGCAGTAATCAAAACAGCATGGTACTGGTACAAAAACAGACTTGGAGACCAATGGAACAATATAGAAAACTCAGAAATAAAGCCATACACGTATAACCATCTGATCATCAACAAGGCTGACAAAGACAAGTAATGGGGAAAGGGATCCCTATTCAATAAATGGTGCTGGTCTAACTGGCTAGCCATATGCAGAAGATTAAAACTGGGCCTCTTCCTTTTACTATATATAAAAATTAACTTAGTGCACCAAAGATTTAAATATAAGACATCAAACTATAAAAAAATCCTAGAAGACAGCATAAGGAATACTCTTTTCAACGTCAACCTTGGCGAAGAACATTTGACTAAGTCCTCAAAAGCAACTGCAGCAAAAACATACAAGAAGACATACAAGTGTCCAACAAACATGAAAAAATGCTCAACATCACTGATCATCAGAGAAATGCAAATTAAAACCACAATGAGATACCATCTCACACCAGTCAGCATGGCTATTATCAAAAAGTCAATAAACCACAGATACTGGAGAGGCTGATGAGAAAAGATGCTTATACACTGTAAATGTAAATGTAGTGTAAATTAGTCCAGCCACTATGGAAAGCAGTCCAGAGATTTCTCAAACTTAAAACAGAACTACCATTGGACCCAGCAATCCCATTACTGAGTATATGCCCAAAGGAAAATAAATCATTCTACCAAAAAGACACATGCACTTGTATGTTCATCTCTGTGCTATTCACAATAGCGAAAACATGGGATCAACTCAGGTGCCCATCAATGATAGAGTGGGTGAAGAAAATGTGGTACATATATACCATGGAATACTATGCAGCCTTAAAAAAGAGTGAAGTCATGTTTTTTTGCAGCAACATGAATGCAGTTGGAGGCCATAATCTTTAGTGAATGAATGCAGGAATAGAAAACCAAATACCACATGTTCTCATTTACAAGTGGGAGCTAAATATTGAGCACACATGGACTTAAACATGGGAAGAATAGACAGTGCAGACTACTAGATGGGGGAGAAAGGAGGATACTGGAGGTTGAAAACCTACTTATCAGGTACTATACACACTACCTGGGTGATAAGATCTCTACCCTAAACCTCAGCATCATGCAATATTCCTGTGTAACAAACCTGTACATGTACCCCTGTGTCTAAAATAAAGACTGAAATTTAAGGGAAAAAAAGAAAAGATACTCAGCATTAGATGTCAATAGAGGATTGCTAATTAAAGCAATAATGACATATCACTGTACACCTATTAGAACAACTAAAATCCAAAAAACTGACAATACCAGTTGCTGGAGAGGATGTAGAGCAACAGAAACTCTCATTCACTTCTAGCAGGAATGCAAAATGGTACAGCCACTTTAGAAAAGTTTGGCAGTTTCTTACAAAGCTAAGCATAGTTTTACCATATGATCCAGCAGTTGCACTCCAACATATTTATCCAACTGATTTAAAAACGTATGTTCACATAAAAACCTGCACAGGAATATTTACAGCAACTTTATTTATAATCACCAAAAGCTAGAAGCAACCAAGCTTTTTCAATAAGTGGAGAAACAAACTATGGTACCAATGTACAGTGGAATGTTATTCAATGATAATAAATGAGTTATCAAGAGATGAAAATACATGGATGAACTCTAGGTGCATATTTTTAAGTAAAAGAAGCCAGTCTGAAAAAGTTACATACTTTATGGTTCCAATTGTATGACATTCTAGAAAAGATGAAACTGTAGTCAGTACAGAAGGTCAGTGGTCACCAGAGGTTTGGGGGAGGAAAGAGATGAACAAGTAAAGCCCATGGAATTTTTAGAGCAGTGAAACTATTTTGTATGATATTGTAGTGGTGGATGCATGACATGCATTTGTCAAAACCCATAGAACTTTACAGCATAAAGAATGAACCTTAATGTGTCCAGATTTCAAAAAAATTATTTAATAGGTTGGGGGATTCCAGAAAGGAATGCAGACTATGACAGGAGAATCTAATTGTATTACAGATGTATGTAACAATCTCAGTGAAGAGAGTAGAGGGAAAAAGTTTTGACTTAAGTAACTTTGGAAATGAGTGGAGTCTGTTAGAATAAAGGCAAAGAGAACTGCACATAACCACTGTACTCTAATTTATAGTTGTTTCCCACAGTGGTTCAGGTTAACAATTTTGACACTGCTATATGGGTATACTGAAATTAAGCAATTAAGTACATAAATGGGAGATGGTCAAAGCCAAACTTTTTATCGTTGGAGTGGGAATTCACAGTTTAGCAAGGTGATGGGGTTAAAATGATCCATGTGGTAATGAATTCACATTGGAGACATTAGTATGAACTTATGTTCAGCTTAATACAGGTTCAGATGGTTAAATATAGAAAACTTTATAGATATGTGGTTATACTCCAGTTTTAATATACACATGTATATTTCCTTGCTCTGTTAACTGACAGGGACTAGAAATAAGCAAGGGACACAAGTAGTAAATAGTGCCCAAATCTCGCCTTCTAATAACCATGCTCCGAAAAAGGAATTGGGGATCCTTGGAGAAATGGTTTAGTCTAGGACCACGGCTGGGAATGTACAAGATGAACCTGGAGCATCTTGTAGTGCCAGAAAGTAAGGGATTTCAAAACAAAAACAAAAGCAAAAAAAAAAACAACCAACTCACTACCGTTACATTATGGGTAGTATATCAAAGAAATGCAAGAGCCAACCGAAAACACTCCCAATGGCCAAGGCTAGGAGTAACTTTAGAGTGGAGAAACGTGACAAGCATGACTTTTGGCCACTGATCGAGGTCTATATCAACAGTGATAATCACATTTATTATATGTACCCATGGTCTGATGTCATGAAAATGGCACTCTAGTTCTGTGATCTTCCTTCCAAAAACCCATGACCACAATCCAACCATGAGAAAAACATCAGACAAGTTTCCAGTAGAGGAGTATGTGCAAAATACCTGACCAGGGCTTCTCCAAACTGTCAAGGTTGTCAAAAACAAGGGACATCTGGGAAACTGTCAAAGCCAAGAGGAGCCTAGGGAGACATGATGACTAAACTTAATATAGGATCCTGGATGGGGTCCTGGAATTTTATATATATATACACACACACACATATATATACACACACACATACACACACACATATACACACATATTTTTATATATATACACACACATATTTATATATATCTGTATATGTATTAGATAAAAACTTTAAAAAATCTGAATAAACTGAAGGCTTTAGTTAATAATAATGGCTCATTACTGGTTCATTGACTCTAATGAAAGTATAATACTAATGTCAAATGTTAATAATCAGGGACACTGGTTGAGGGGGTATATGGGAACTCTGTACTGTCTTCTCAGTTTTTCTGTAAATACTGTTTGTATTAGTCCGTTTTTACACTGCTATAAAGATACTACCTGAGACTGGGTAATTTACAAACAAAAGAGGCTTAATTGACTCCAAGTTCCACATGGCTGAGAAGGCCTCATGAAACTTACAATCATGGTAGAAAGTGAAGGGGAAGCAGGCACATCTTACATGGCAGCAGGAGAGAGAGAAAAGGGGGAAGCACCAGACACTTATCAAACAACCAGATCTCATTAGAACTCACTCACTACCACAAGAATAGCATGGGAAAAACAGCCCCCGTGATCCAATCACCTCCCATCAGGTCCCTCCCTCAACAAATGGGGACTATGAATTTGGATTACAATTCAAGATGAGATTTGGGTGGGGACACAGAGACAAATCATATCACTGTTCTAAAAAATAAAATAAAACATATGTATATAAAAACAAAACAACAACAATAACAACAACAACAACAAAAAAAAAACAGAAAAACCCTGATGATACAGTTTCCCCATTTTTTCCAGTGAGGAAGCTGAAGTTCAGGAGTGTCAAAGTAACGGGCACAAGATGACCCTCCTACTTAAACAGCAGAGGTGGGATTTGAGTTGAGGGACCTTTCTACTGAGTCACACTGACTTTTACCTGTCTGTGGGTGGGACCCCTTCTGTTCGTTTGTTTCCTGTGTATGCACTTATGTGTGGGTGTTTTTTTCTTGTTCTTGCCAGGGGATGGCCTTTACCCTTGAAGAAAGACTGCAACTTGGAATCCACGGCTTAATCCCACCCTGCTTTCTGAGTCAGGATGTCCAGCTCCTCCGAATCATGAGATATTATGAGCGGCAGCAGAGTGACCTGGACAAGTCAGTACCTAGTGTCTGTTCTCTCTGCCTGGTCCCTGGGCTGAGCTGTCTGTTTCCTATGCTTCACAGAGGGTTTTCCAGAAACTCTCCAGCTAAAAAAGGCTGAGAGCCCAAATTGATCCCAGACTCAATCCTACCTTCTAAAGGATTCATAGTCTCCCTGAGAGACAAGGCTTGTTATGACTGAGACACAGCCGACATGTCCTGGGGGAACTGGAAAGGGAAACTGCATTCCAACCAGTGGAATCTGGAAGGGCCTCTGGGAAGTGGTAGAAGCTGAGTCAGCATAAGAAGCACTGATAAGACTTCAGCAGACAGCAGTGGGGTTCAGAGAGAATGTTTCACTGAGAGGGACGAAGTGGAGCAGAGACGTAGAGACAGGCATGTTAAGGAAGTGGTACGTAGCTTGGGTTCCTGGAATTAGGGGGACGTGGTGGGGGAGAGGGAAATGGACAGGGGACACCTTAGGATAGACCTAGATGTCATTTGTTGGAGGCTATGGGCAACAGTTAATAACTCTGCCTCCTCTCTGAGTTCTCCTCCAATAGAGAACCAGATATAAAGAGCCAATGGGGAATCATGGGGTCAACTTTATCAGCTTTACTAAACAAGGGAGTCACTTCCCAGGTCGCATGGCTATAAATGGGCACAGCTGGAATTTAAACACAGAGACCTGGCTCCAGAGTCTATGCTTTTCATTTCTCTGGTATGCCACAGCTAAGACGCAGCAGAGACCAGTGGCTACAAGACTAGACTCTAGTACTAGACCGAGTTCAAATCTATATTCTACCTCTTAATAGCAAAAGTTACTTAGCCTCTATGGGTCTTTTCCCATTGGTACAATGAGTACCATAGGGAAAACTCATAGGGTTGTTATGAGGATTAAATGCCTTAGTATTTGTGTTGGGCTTATAACAGTGCCTGGCACATAGTAGGCAGTATGTCAGCGTTTGTCAAGTAAATATGTCACCTTGTTATTGGCTCTAGCAGAAATGTAGGAAGAAGATAAGGAATCCCCCTCTTAGAACGAACAAACTCTAGAACTTGGCCAGTTCAATCTATAGAACAAACTGGCCAAGACTTCGGGTCCTTGAAGGTGTGGCTGTCCCCCTAGGGGCAGAGCTCAGCAGCATGCCAGGGTCACCCTGCACTCATATTCCTGTTTCCCTCATACCATCCATTGCTTCTGAGTGGTGATGAGCATGGAAGCCTCTGCTCATACCTCCACCCCTACTCCCAAAGCTCTAAACTCAAAGGATGTTAGTCACATTAACTCCAAGGCCATACTGTAGTCAGGCCAAATATCCTCTCTCTCTTTTTTATCTAACTCTAATTGGGTCTAGCTAAGTCACTCTGAAGAGCAAGCCAGAAATGACACAATGAATTCAACTAACAGGATGAGACACGCCCTAAATGTGAATAATCTGAACCTTCTCCTTTTGTTAAATTTATAAAGAAGAAATCAAGTCCAAAGTGAAATCCTCTTCCTACAGATATTAAGCTCTAAACGTTAAATTCAAAAATCCTTCCCTCCCCAGTTATTTCCAGCTAGATGGGCCTCACTCATAGATCTGGGGAAACATTCCAGGTTCAGGGACAGAAGAGTGTGCCCATTCCTGGGAGTTCTAGAGGCTCATCCCTGATGCTGCTTGACCACCTTGACCCGCTTATTTCCAGGAGTCCCTCATTTTACAGGGTGCTTGGGGACATGCTAAGAAAACTCCTCATCTTCTTTCAAGTAAGGGCAGTGGTGTGCTGGTAAATCTTTAATAACTGGTTCTCTGTGTGGGGTGAGGAATGGGGTAGGAAATTATGGCATCCGCCAGATTCCATAGTGTAAATACTTGTAAGATGGCTAGTTTCAGGTTACCAGTTTGACATAACTGAAGGTAGAACTGAGAAAAGATGTGCACAAATGGCTATTGGGTAAGAGAATCCCACTCTGGCAATGGGTTGAGATCCTGGCTCTTCCTGAGTATCAGTCCTCTCTTGCTGAAAACACCTTCCAGAGCACAGTTTTTAGTTTTCCACCAAAGGACCAATTCCTTTGGTAGAGAGGAGAAGGCTGAGACCCAAGAGGTCACACAGGACTTTCCCAAGTTCACACATGATTCCCCATTGGCTCTTTATGTCTGGTTCTCTATTGGAGGAGAACTCAGAGAGGAGGCAGGGTTATTAACTGTTGCCCATAGCCTCCAACAAATGACATCTAGGTCTATCCTAAAGCGTCCCCTGTCCATTTCCCTCTCCCCCACCACGTCCCCCTAATTCCAGGAACCCAAGCTACGTACCACTTCCTTAACATGCCTGTCTCTACGTCTCTGCTCCACTTCGTCCCCAGGATCCTGATGTCATGCCCAGTGATCATTTCACCAGACCACAGATGTTTTTCCCTGTTAGAGCATTTCTCTCATCCCTCCCCATGCCAGAGCATCAAGTACCTTAGTATTCTCCCCAAGATTATTATCCAGAAAGGTTGTGATATTAGCAGTCACACTTAATTGTGAATTTCAGCCCCTAGGTTTTCTCTCACAGAGGTTTTTGCATTCTTAGGAGTCTGAATGGAAGGCTCTTTTCCTGGCTTAGTGATAAGGTTTCAGGGATCAGGTAAAAGAGAGATTGTTTTTAGAAATCACAATTTGTGACAGGAACCAGCCCAGTGTGGTAGGAGAGGCCGGTCCATAGAGTGCTTATATGCCCAGGATTTTCCTTGACCCTACCCCACCCCCAGAATATTATTATGCTATTGTCATTTCATTAATGTTCACATAATATCATAAGCATCTTGAACAATGGTTGAGAGCACAGATTCCAGAGTCAGACTGCTTAGATTCAAATTCCCACCCTGCCATGGACCTGGGGTGAGTCAGTTTCTCTCTACATTAGTCTCCTTGCCTCTAAAATAGCAAGAATTATAATCCCTACTTCACAAGCCACCAGAGGTTTTAAAGGAGTTATTGTAAAATATTTAACAGCACCTTCACCATGTATAATAATAAGCACCACAAGCAGGTCATCTTCACATTTCATAACTGTTGAAGCTCATGCTCAGGGCAGATGGCTTGCCCATGAAGGTGCCCTTGTAGCTGGGCAGGAACGGGAGCCCTGGGTCTTTGCACCATACCACAGAGGCATCAGGGCCTGCTGCTACCCCATGTCAGCTTGCTTTTTCTCTCCCTTTCCAAGGTACATCATTCTCATGACACTCCAAGACCGGAACGAGAAGCTCTTCTACCGAGTGCTGACTTCGGATGTGGAGAAGTTCATGCCTATCGTGTACACACCCACCGTGGGGCTGGCCTGTCAGCACTATGGCCTCACCTTCCGCAGGCCCCGGTGAGCCCCCGTGGAGTGAGGGTTCCGGGAGGGGCTGCCTCATAGAGGGGAATAAATTCTTTCCACCGTTCATGCATGTATTGGGACCCTGGAGGCTAACTCCTGACTGGGTCAGTTGTCCAACAAAAAGACATTTGATTTTAAGCATTTGCTCAGGAAAATGACCCTGTAAGTAGATAAATGAGCGGAAAGAGTAGCTAGCAAGGGGATATCGAATCTTCTTCACTTCCAAATAATAAATGCCCAGCGTGCTCAGAGTTGACCTGAGAGAGTTCAGGTTGTATTTCTCCCATTATCTACCTATCACTTCTCTCGCCCTCTCTGGTCATCTCCAAAGTACCAACAGCTCTCCTGCCAATTCAGGCCAATGAATAATGGAGTGTTGGATACCAAAGACTGATTTTTTTTGCTGTCTCGAAAAACCAGTATATCTTCCTTCAGGCTTGACTCAGATTCTACTTTAAATGTCATTTGATTAGACAAATTTTGGCACTCCATTTTCTTTCAAAGCCAAAGAATTTTGAGCAGTTTTCTAAAGCAATCAGTTTTTTTTTCATAATGACTTCAGAATATATGTTTAAAAAAAAGAAAAAATGGTAGGGTCCTTGGGGGAAGTTGCCTTATAATCATAAACACATAGTTCTAGCACTAATGTTAAAAGAGCTACCCGGTTTATTATATGTAATGGAACATTGTTCTAGTCTACGTTCAAATATGTAACATACTGTGCACAGATGTGTAATTTACATTTATGTAGAATTTATAAGTCAGTGTTTGTAAATCACATGTTATATGGGGAACATGTAATCATGAATTCAAAACGGCTTTAATTTAGAAAAACAATCTTCTAGTTTTGTAGCTAGCATTTGGGTTGAATATTACAAGACGGTTACAGTGTGTTCCCATTGCCAGTCCTGTTTCTTTCTGGGTCCCACTGTTACCATTGGCAAAGGACGGCACATCAAACCTCATCCTGATGGTGGTGTGTCTGGCTGTTGCAGCAGACACGTCCTCATCACTCAGAACAGCTAAGCTTTTGCAAACCTATAGAGGCCCACTATGCCAGGGCCCCATAGCAGTTCTGGTCTTCAACATGCTTCTTTCAACAGGAAAGAGACTCCTGTTCTCTTATTCCCATTCCCAAAACCAATAGTGCCAGAGACATTAGGAGCTGATGGTACATTTCTGAAGGATACGGGACTGTATGTACTTCCCTGTTCCTATGCAGAAATGATCCTTTCTGCACAGATCAGCTCATGGCATTTCATCTGAAGCATTTAGCAGCTCCCTAGGGCTTAAAGAATCAAGACCAACACTTTGAGAGATCTAAGCCTGTCACAGCCCAGCTCCGAAATTCAATGTTCTAGCTGCTCCGATCTGTTCTCCATGCCCAAGTACACCGAAGTTCTTCTCCATGCCTGTATACATATGGTCCTGTCTGCCTCAAACTCCTGCATCTCCCCTTTCCTTGGTCTCCACTCATCACAATTCAGGTTATCCTTCAAGGCCCACCCCAAGGGTCAACTTCTCCATGGAGCCCTCCCCCATCCCCTCAGGCTGAACTGACCACCCCTTTTTTGGCCTCCTCAAAATCCATTACACATACTTCTTCTATCCCATAGTTTTCTTTTTTGTTTTTCATGTTTTTAGTTATTGTTTGTATATAACTCTGTTCTACTAGAATACAAACTTCTTGAAGGGGCAAGAAACATGATGGATCAGTTGTGTATTCTAGACCAATACTTGGCAAGTAATTGTCACTCAGTTGGGAAAGTAATGCTGTGTACTCACTGTGAAGAATTAGTTCTTTGCAGTCAGCCCCAAATTTTAATCTCCTTGACCCTGGGTGATTTTTTTATCTTCTCTCTGCCTTAATTTCCACATTTATGAAATCGAGGTAACAATACTACCTACTTCAATCATTATGAGGGTAAAATGAGAAGTGTGGATCAGGTACCTGGCAGAAAATTGGAACCAGATAAATGTCAGTGTCTATTTCTCTTCAGTAACTATTGCAGCAAGGAGAAAGGATTAATAGATGTAGAGTCATATTATACATTGCATGTTTAAATATTTACCAAGAAAGTAGAATCATTGAACATGTAACAAACTAACACTTTTAACTTCAGAAGGAAACCGAACCCAAGATTATGCAAACATATACAATTTTGCTTTTCCAGAACCAGCTTTTTCCTGAAGAAGACCTTTATCCCCCTAAGGCAAGATTAACCATCTCCCCTGACTAAGATCTTACGAAAATTCAAGTCTATCCCACTCTGGCCCCTATTGCCAGGATGTGTGGAAGCCCTCACTCTGTAAGCTCCTATGGAAACTAGATTGTAGTGGCTTCAGTTGGTTCCAGATAAACTAGTATCAGGGTCAGGACCTTGCATATGCAACAGGCTTATGAAAGTAGAATTTGCCTCCAGAGCCCACTCCAGAATCCAGGGAAACCACCAGGACTAAATTTACATATCTTAACTCATTTAATTATTACAACCTCCCTAGGAGGTAGGCCCTATTTTTATCTCAATTGCAGATGGGAAAACTGAGGCACAGGGAAATAACTTACCCAAAGTCACATATAGTTTATAACCAGCAAAGCCAGGGCCCAACCCAATCTGAACCAAAGTGTAGACAGGCAACCACCACACTACATTGACTCTTATAGTTTAGGACTGTGCACAGCTGGTGGGCATTCTGGGTGGGATGTCATTGCAGCTCCAGGAATGTTTGACTGCCCAGGGGTCTCAGGTGGGGATTGCTAGATACCATTTCTAGAGCTCTCCTGGGAGGAATTGATCCAGCAAGGTCCCAGGGCCTGCAGCTGGGTGAGCTTGAGGCAGGCTTGGGCAGACTTGACCGTCTTCTTGAATTAGTCCCTCACACTCTTGGTTCAGACTTCCTGAATATGTTGTGCACAAACCCTTCTTCAGATGATTACCCAATTCAGTTATTTGACATGTGACATTCCGAGTTGTTGCTCTAGGTTTCCATTTGGCTGCTTTCCAGGTGTGGATTCCACACCTGCCTTGTTCCTGAGGGAAATAAAAGTTTGGGCTCCACCCAAGCCCTGAACTTCATCTGAGACCTGGCTTGGACTTACTTTGTGGATTAGCATCTGAAGGGAGGACAGTCCCGAGGCCGAGAGGGAGAGAGCCAGCGCCTTCTCAGTTTCTGAAATGATAAACACTCCTGCCAGGTTCCCAAGAACAATGAAGTCCTCTGTAAAATGTCTGGCCCCCCACCAAAGCTAATTACATCCAGCTGATGCTAAAATTGAGCCGTCAACCTGCCTGGGGCTCTGCATCACCTCACAACCAGGGAAAGAGTATCTCAGGGGCACCTGAGTGTCCCTGGGCAGATAGGCACCACAGAAGGTTCTGGGCTCTGGTGGAGCCTCCTCTGCCTCATCCTGCCTCTCACCTGACACATTCTCTGCATACGCCTCCATGAGCCTGGCTTAAGGGAATGCCCCCTAAGCTGGAAGAGGTAAAAGCCAGAGGTGAGGCTGGGTGGAGGCCGAGATAGAACTCAACCCAGAGGAAGGGGGTGGGGAGGAAGCCAACATGGGGTCCAGTGTCAGTGAATACTCTCCCTTTCCCAGGCCACATCACTCTTGACCAGCCCTGTCTTCACATACCTCATCCTCTTGGGCTCCAAGCAGTGTGCTGCACCCGCCTGTAAACCTAACATTTCCCGGCTTTGGTATAGGTCCAACCCGTATGGATGATGGAGATCTGAAAGAAAACATTATGACACTTGTTAAAGATGGTAAGGCAGACTTTATTCAGGAGCTGGAGAGCAGGGGACTACGATAGACATATAACTATGGCAGAGGAGTCTTGCAGTGAGGGAGAGAGACTGGACTCAACTCTGACTCCAATAAGGACAAATGGGGATTTATAACCCAGGAACAGCATGGGGGGTGGTGCTTGGAAAATTACTAGGAGGAAACATCAAGAATAGGGGGTTTCTGGTTAAATTGATAGGATGGGATTATTGCTGAAGGCAGGCCAGAGTCCTGAGATAACAAGGGTGGCGAGTTACCAAAGGTAGGTGGAGGATTTTAGCCAAACCGGCTTAGCAGGATTCTTGCTCAAACTGGATTCTACAAGGACAGGGAGGGAAACCCAATGTCTGACCTAGTCAGAGGAGACTCAGGAGCGCAACTAAAGCTTTGGTCAAAGGAGAGTCTTTGTCAGAGGGCTGGGTTGTAGGTAGTAGAAGCAGCACAGACTTTGAAGCCAGGCCTTGAATCTCAGCTCCTGATGACCTTTGGCAATTAATTTAGCACCTCGTCAGCCTCCTCATATATAAAATGGAAATCACACCTATTCATATGGCTGCTTGGGAAGATTCAGTGAGATTCCAAATGTAAAGGGCCTGGCCCTAGTAAGAGCTCAGCAGCTGTGATCTGCTTGACCCAGGACCCCCAGGAGTTGTCATCTACTCAGTCACCCCACCGAAGAATACACACTGTAAACCTGCTGAGGCCACCCCAGTCCTCTGAAGTACTGCCACACTCTGTTGTTTGATTCAGACCTGATCATCTGTATTTGCACTTAACTAGCAAATCATTAGCAAGTATGTGTGAGGAATTAGAGATCGGGCTGTGATGAGTTAGAAAGGTGAGGCAGGGAAGTGGGACTTGGTTTATATAGTCGGAGGCTCTGTGGAAAGTACCTGAAGATGTATTTAGACAAGGCCAGCAACCCTTGGCCCTGAGCCAAGCTGCTGTCTTTCTTATCTGCAAACAGGTGGTCTTCTGCACACCGGCCAATAACATATATACAGGATATTAACAGTTACCATTTATTGAATGCATGTACTTCTCATGGGAGGGACGTGGTCTAGCTATTTTGTGTGCATTATTGTTGAGTCCTACAACAACCCCTTGAGGTGCTTATTATTTCACTGAGATGAAAATGAAAGCTAACTTATCTAAGACAATCACAGCTGACCCAGAGCCAACTTCCTGTGTTATATTCCTGAATTCATAGTCCAGTTTATGCTTGGCCCTGGTAAACATGACACCTCATTCTGGCCTTCACTTAAACTCCCTTGCCAGATAGGTCTGCACCCAGGAGGGGCACACACATGTGTGCACACACACACACTCACACTTGGGAGGCATAGCATATCACGTTGGACAGAGCTCTTGGGCTGGAGTCAGAAGTAGTGGTTCAGCCCCCTCATCTAAATACCATGTGGTCTTGGAGCCTAGCTACTCCACTGCAAGTTCGGATCACAGGAACTATCCACCTTGTGAGATCATTATGAGGGTCAGAAGGGCTAAACGCATGTGAACATGCTTTATCAATTGTAAAGTTCCTCATAAGCTTAAAGCAGGGGTATTACTTTTTCATCTCTTCTTTCCCCTCACCCCATACCTGTAAGAGGATATGGTTACAGTTCACATTTACCTCCTTGGAGTTTCCTGCTTCCTGCTCAATATGTCTAGTATGCTTCATTTTCTTGCATTGGAACCTTCTTGTCTTCAACCACCTCCACTAGCAACCCTCACAAGCACATGCATGTGCACATATACACAGAGCGACCCCTGGGACACGAATCACATGCCTCTGCTTCCTAAATACCCACTGGAGCCCATTTCCAACTCTACGCAAGACCAATGAATGTCAACACTTTGACCAAAGCCACTCTGGAAAACAAAGACAACCTTGCCCCAGTAAATGGAGAGATCGCTGACACCCAGGGCATGGTTTTTGAGCACATCACAACAGAGTTCCAACCCAGCTGACCATTGATTGGGAATATGCACAAACACACACACATACTCCCAGGACAACCGGGAGGCAAGCAGAAAGCAAGGACTAGCATCATCAAACCAGCCTCCTGCCCAATCTCAGGGCACCAAAGCACCGATTCCTTTGGCTAAGACTGCTTGACATTCCAATTCCACCAAGACTCTGCTGCCAGACTTTCAGCTATGCTGCTGGAAAGACTTTCTTGAGTAGAGTGTGTGCAAGGCCTGCAACTGGTTCTGGTTAATGTCTCATCTGGCTCTTTTAGTCCCTTGTCCTTGGCTGTTATAGGGAGATCACTGGATTGGGAGTCAGGAGATCTGGGTTCTACCCCTCAACCATCCCCTTTCTGGCTACAACTCCTTAAGCAAGTCACTTAGCTCATTAGCCTCTAGTAACAGTGGTAGGGTTCTGCTGCATGGCTTTCATGATCTCCTCTAGCTCTAACATTTTATGATCTAGTAACCCAAACTCTATAACCAAGTTAGAAATAGATCTTTAAGTGATCCATGGTAATATTATGCAGCCAAACCTAAGTTTCCCCACCTGTAAAATTAAGAGGGTCTACTTAGAGCACCAATTCTCAGTCCTGGCTGTGCACTTGAAGTGTCTAGGGAGCTGTAAATCAGAATCCCTGAAGTGGAGCCCAGGCATCTCTGGTTTTCAGAAGCTCTTCAGAGGACTCTAATGGGCAGCCAGGGCTGAGAACTGCTGAGCTGGGTGTTCCCTGAAATTCCTTACAGCTTGAATCTTCTGTGACTTTTAGGGAGTTGATAATCTGCATCCCATATTTTCCAGCCCATCCCAACCTGGAAGTACTCTTGAAGGTTGAGGTCATAATAAGATAACAGAACCTTCGTCTCCAACTCAACCTTCAGTAAGCCAAATTGTTCAGCCCCACCACCCAAGCTCCCTCATCTCATTCACAGGATTGGTGGGGGAGTTCTACATCTGCCATCCTCCTCTCTCCCCCAATTTCCTCTCAGTACACAAGTTCCTATCACTACACAGAAGTCTCACTTCCAAGTTTCACTCTTATTCTCTTGACTCCCCCATGTAATCACCTACTTTGTAATGGTAATAGCTGCCCACTCATGTGATGGCAATAATTGATTAGATAGGAGCAAACATCTGGCTCAAGGGTGGTTAATCATTTAGGTAACCGTGTGACCAGTGTGGCCTGGCTCAAGAGATGCACTGGGCCAGTTAATGTCCTTTTCAGGAATTTGAAATGAGACATGATAGAAGTCATATAGAAAGAATTTTCCACTTGGGAAGAAAAATTAAAGCAAAAAGGATACCCTGGTTTAGACTTTAGAGTTAGGTTGTGGTAGGCCAATGGCAAATGCCAGCTGAGAAGGAACAGAAAATAATAGAGCTGGAAGTAAAGGAATATTTTCGAGAGAGGAGATAAGGGCAGATGGGAGAGAAACAGGGAAAAACACAGAGAGAGTGGCCCCTCAAGCTGCCTCAGTTCATGACAGCTTTCCATTCCAGTTCCTATCCAAAACTTTACAATAGGCACTCTTTCTCCAGGGGTAACTTAAGTGAACTTCTGCCTTAGGTAACTAGAACAGCCAAACTGAAAAAAGAGCTATGAAATCAGATAGATCTGATCCCTTGTGAATAGGCTGGATGGAGCTAACAGGTTAAAGTAAGTATCTCAACTTTAATGAGCATTAAATTCACCTGGAGGGCTTGTTAAAACAGCGTCAGCAAGTCTGGGAGGAGACCAGAGAATTTATGTATCAACGAGGTCCAGGTTATGTTGATGCTTCTGGCCAGGTACCACACTTTGAGAACCACCAGAAAGGATGATGAAAGGCAGCTCACTGCAAAGTGAACAGAGACCATGGGAAGGAGGTAGGAGTAGTAGATATTTCCACGGTCCACTGTACATTAGTAGATGGAGTTGGGAGTCATGAAATATGGGTTCCTGTCATGAACTAGCAGCGTGACCTATAATCCCTCCCCCTTTCTGGACCTCACTTTCCTCATCTATAAAGTGACGATATTGGTAGGTGATCTCAGGGCTCCTTCCAACCCTCGCAGTCTTTCATTTTTCTTGCAGATTGGAGCACCGTGGCTACAAATTTGCCTCTGAGGTTTCTGGCATTTAAGGGAGGAAAATGCAAAAGTAAATGAAAACACATACTTTTCATTTTCTGACAAGAAAAAGCTTGCAGGCTTATCTGCAGAAGTGTCATTTTTTTGCTGAGAGCTCTGATTCACAAATGGGCACCTTCCCAGACAGACCAGCTGGGCAATCCAGAATCTGTCATGGATTATTTGATGCCGCGACTTGGGAATTGATGCCGGAATAGATCTTAGGAAGGTGGCAGGAGAAGGAGTCCTTCCAAAGCATAAGGTTGTTCAGCTGTTATTTGACATGAATGTCACATGGAGTAAGTAAGTGAATTGTATCTAGATCCCACATTGCTGAAATACTTTGGAACAGAGGTAGAGGAGAGAAGGAACATTTATTTTTGTGTCTGAATTATACAGATTTCAATCACTGAGGGATTTAGCTTATTTTTTTTAGTGAAAGCTTTGAGATTTGCATCTGAAAAAGTGAGTTTGTGTTTAAATGCACGTGACCTGCCTGGGACTTGAATGTCCAGAAGGAGCAGCTTGCTCTCGGGAAAGGACAGACACTCCTCAGCCATCCATGAGTTTGGGTGGGAGTGAAGGTGGCAATGTCTGAGCAGCCCCCACAAATGCAGAGATTATGTTTTCCTTACTTAAATGGGAGACAGATGAACTTCATTAACTAGAACAGGATGTTCTGGGTTGACTTCCTTTAGCCAAAGGCATCATTCCCTGGCAATTTAAACAAACTGACTTTTGTTTCTTTTTTATCTGGCTCTGTCCTTTTCCTCCTTTGTCCCTGGCAATCACAGCCATGGTGATCAAAAGGATAGGTGTGGGGAGAATTTCCTAGCCCTGAGAAGGAAATACGTACATGCAAGCAGGAGTTGAGTGTACCATTCCTCAGATGACCTTAATCTCCCATTGACCTATAAAATGCACTAAATGTTCCATTTGCTCACACTGAGTTTCGCCTAAAAAGAGTGGCTTCTTTTTTTGTTGTTTTGTTTTGAATTATTTATTTAATTTATTTTTATTTTATTTTATTATACTTTAAGTTCTGGGGTACATGTGCAGAACGTGCAGGTTTGTTACATAGGTATATACATGCCATGGTGGTTTACTGCACCCATCAACCTGTCATCTACATTAGGTATTTCTCCTAATGTTATCCCTCCACAGCCCCCCATCCCCTGACAGGCCCCAGTGCGTGATATCCCCCCCACCCCCGGTGTCCATGTGTTCTCATTGTTAAACTCCCACTTCTAAGTGAAAACATGCAGTATTTGGTTTTCTGTGCCTGTGTTAGTATGCTGAGAATGATGGTTTCCAGCTTCACCCATGTCCCTGCAAAGAACATGAACTTATCCTTTTTTATGGCTGCATAGTATTCCATGGTGTATAAGTGTCACATTTTCTTTATCCAGTCTATCATTGATGGGCATTTGGGTTGGTTCCAAGTCTTTGCTATAGTGAACAGTGCTGCAATAAACACATGCATGCGTGTGTCTTTATGGTGGAATGATTTATAATCCTTTGGGTATATACCCAGTAATGGGATTGCTGGGTCAAATTGTATTTCTGATTCTAGATCCTTGAGGAATCGCCACACTGTCTTCCACAATGGTTGAACTAATTTACACTCCCACCAACAGTGTAAAAGTGTTCCTATTTTTCCACATCCTCCAGCATCTGTTGTTTCCTGACTTTTTAATGATCACCATTCTAACTGGCGTAAGATGGTATCTCATTGTGGTTTTGATTGCATTTATCTAATGACCAGAGATGATGAGCTTTTTTTCATATTTTTGTTGGTGGCATTAATGTCTTCTTTTGAGAAGTGTCTGTTCATATCTGTCACCCACTTTTTGCTGGGGTTGTCTGTTTTCTTCTTGTAAATTTGTTTAAGTTCTTTGTAGATTCTGGATATTAGCCCTTTGTCAGATGGATAGATTGCAAAAGTTTTCTCCCATTCTGTAGGTTGTCTATTCACTCTGATGATAGTTTGTTTGGCTGTGCAGAAGCTTTTTAGTTTAACTAGATCCTGGTTATCAATTTTGGCTTTTGTTGCCACTGCTTTTGCTGTTTTAGTCATGAAGTCTTTGCCCTTGCCTGTGTCCTGAATGGTATTGCCTAGGTTTTCTTCTAGGGTTTTTATGGTTTTAGGTCTTATATTTAAGTCTTTAATCGATCTTGAGTAAATTTTTGTATAAGGTGTAAGGAAGGGGTCCAGTTTCAGTTTTCTGCATATGGCTAGCCAGTTTTCCCAACACCATTTATTAAATAGGGAATCCTTTCCCATTGCTTGTTTTTGTCAGGTTTGTCAAAGATCAGAGGGTTGTAGATGTGTGGCATTATTTCTGAGGCCTCTGTTCTGTTCCATTGGCCTATATGTCTGTTTTAGTACCAGTACCATGCTATTTTGGTTACTGAAGCCTTGTAGTATAATTTGAAGTCAGGTAGCTTGATGCCTCCAGCTTTGTTCTTTTTTCTTAGGATTGTCTTGGCTATATGGCCTCTTTTTTGGTTCCGTATGAAATTTAAAGTAGTTTTTTTCTAATTCTCTGAAGAAAGTCAATAGTAGCTTCATGGGGATAACATTGAATCTATAAACTACCTTGGGCAGTATGGCCATTTTCACAATATTGATTCTTCCTATCCATGAGCATGGAATGTTTTTCCATTTGTTTGTGTCCTGTCTCATTTCCTTGAGCAGTGGTTTGTAGTTCCCCTTGAATGGGTCCTTTACATCGCTTATAAGTTGCATTTCTAGGTATTTTATTCCCTTTGTAGCAATTGTGAATGGGAGTTCACTCATGATTTGGCTTTCTGCTTGTTTATTATTGGTGTATAGGAATGCTTGCGATTTTTGCACACTGATTTTGTATCCTCAGACTTTGCTGAAGTTGCTTATCAGCTTAAGGAGATTTTGGACTAAGATGATGGGGTTTTCTAAATATACACCATGTTATTTGCAAACAGAGACAATCTGACTTCCTCTCTTCCTATTTGAATACCCTTTATTTCTTTCTCTTGCCTGATTGCCCTGGCCAGAACTTCCAACACTATATTGAATAGGAGTGATGAAAGAGGGCATCCTTGTCTTGTGCTGGTTTTTAAAGGGAATGCTTCCAGCTTTTGCCCATTCAGTATGATATTGGCTGTGGGTTTGTCATAAATAGCTCTTATTATTTTGAGATACATTCCATCGATAGTTTATTGAGAGTTTTTAACAGGAAGGGGTGTTGAATTTTATCGAAGGCCTTTTCTACATCTATGAGACAATCATGTGGTTTTTGTCATTGGTTCTGTTTATGTGGTGGATTACGTTTATTGATTTGTATATGTTGAACCAGTCTTGCATCCCTGGGATGAAGCCAACTTGATCATGGTGGATAAGCTTCTTGATGTGCTGCTGGATTTGGTTTGCCAGTATTTTACTGAGGATTTTCGCATCAATGTTCATCAGGGATATTGGCCTGAAAATGTCTTTTTTGGTTGTTGTGTCTTTGCCAGGTTTTGGTATTAGGATAATGCTGGCCTAATAAAATGAGTTAGGGAGAAGTCCCTCTTTTTCTATTGTTTGCAATAGTTTCAGAAGGAATGGTACCATTTCCTCTTTGTACCTCTGGTAGAATTTGGCTGTGAATCTGTCTAGTCTCAGACTGTTTTTGGTTGGTAGGCTATTAATTAGTGCCTTAATTTCAGAACTTATTATTGGTCTATTCAGGGATTGGACTTCTTCCTTGTTTAGTCTTGGGAGAAGGGTGTATGTGTTCAGGAATTTATGAATTTCTTCTAGATTTTCTAGTTTATTTGTGTAGATGTGTTTATAGAACTCTGATTGTAGTTTGTACTTCTGTGGCATCAGTGGTGATATCTCCCTCATCATTTTTTATTGTGTCTATTTGATTCTTCTCTCTTTTCTTCTTTATTAGTCTGCCTAGCAGTGTATTTATTTTGTTAATGTTTTCAAAAAACCAGCTCCTGGATTCACTGATTTTTTTTAATGGTTTTTCGTGTCTCTATCTCCTTCAGTTCTGCTTTGACCTTAGTTATTTCTTGTCTTCTGTTAGCTTTTGAATTTGTTTGCTCTTGCTTCTCTAGTTCTTTTCATTGTGATATTAGGGTGTCAATTTTAGATATCACCTGCTTTCCATGTGGGCATTTAGTGCTATAAGTTTCCCTCTAAACACTGCTTTAGCTGTGTCTGAGAGATTCTGGTACATTGTGTCTTTGTTCTCGTGATTTCAAAGAACTTATTTATTTCTGCCTTTATGTTATTATTTACCCAGTAGTCATTCAGGAGCAGGTTGTTCAGTTTACATGTAGTTATGCAGTTTTGAGTGAGCTTCTTAATCCTGAGTTCTGATTTGATTGCACTGTGGTCTGAGAGACTGTTATTATTTCAGTTTTCTTGCATTTGCTGAGGAGTGTTTTACTTCCAATTATGTGGTCGATTTTAGAATAAGTGCAATGTGGTGCTGAGAAGAATGTATATTCTATTGATTTAGGGTGGAGAGTTCTGTAGATGTCTATTAGCTCCACTTGGTCCAGAGCTGAGTTCAAGTTCTGAATATCCTTATTAATTTTATGTCTCATTGATCTGTCTAATATGACAGTGGGGTGTTAAAGTCTCCTACTATTATTGTGTGGGAGTCTAAGTCTCTTTGTAGGTCTCTAAGAACTTGCTTTATGAATCTGGGTGCTCCTGTATTGGGTGCATATATATTTAGGATAGTTAGCTCTTCTTGTTGCATCAATCCCCTTTGCCATTATGTAATGCCCTTCTTTGTCTTTTTTGATCTTTCTAGATTTAAAGTCTTTTATCAGAGACTAGGATTGCAACCCCTGCTTTTTTTGCTTTCAATTTGCTTGGTAAATCTTCCTCCATCCCTTTAGTTTGAGCCTATGTGTGTCTTTGCATGTGAAATGGGTCTCCTGGATACAGCACACTGATGGGTCTTGACTCTTTATCCAATTTGTCAGTCTGTGCCTTTTAATTGGGGCATTTAGCCCATTTACATTTAAGATTCATATGGTTATGTGTGAATCTGATCCTGTCATTATGATGCTAGCTGGTTATTTTGCCCATTAGTTGATGCAGTTTGTTCATAGTGTCGATGGACTTTACATTTTGGTATGTTTGTGCAATGGTTGGTACCTGTTTTTAATTTCCATATTTAGTGCTTCCTTCAGGAGCTGTTGTAAGGCAGGCCTAGTGGTGACAAAAACTCTCAGCATTTGCTTGTCTGTAAAGGATTTTATTTCTCCTTCACTTATGAAGCCTAGTTTGGCTAGATATGACATTCTGGGTTGAAAAATGTTTTCTTTAAGAATGTTGAATATTGGCTCCCATTCTGTTCTGGCTTGCAGGGTTTCTGCAGAAAGATTCACTGTTAGTCTGATGGGCTTCCCTTTATGGGTAACCCGACCTTTCTCTCCGGCTGCCCTTAGCATTTTTTCCTTCATTTCAACCTTGGTGAATCTGATGATTATGTGTCTTGGGGTTGCTCTTCTCACGGAGTATCTTTGTAGTGTTCTCTATATTTCCTGAATTTGAAAGTTGGCCTGCGTTGCTAGGTTTGGAAAGTTCTCCTAGATAACATCCTGAAGAGTGTTTTCCAACTTGGTTCCATTCTCCTCATCACTTTCAGGTACACCAATCAAACATAGGTTTGGTCTTTTCACATATCCCATATTTCTTGGAGGCTTTCTTCATTCCTTTTCATTATTTTTTCTCTAATCTTGTCATCACATCTTTTTTCATTAAGTTGATCTTCAATCTTTGATATCCTTTCTTCCACTTGATCAATTCTGCTATTGATACTTGTGTATTGTTCACTAAGTTCTCATGCTGTGTGTTTCAGCTCCATCAGGTCATTTATGTTCTCCTCTAAATGGTTATTCTAGTTAGCAATTCATCTAACTTTTTTTCAAGGCTCTTAGCTTCCTTGCATTGGTTAGAACATGCTTCTTTAGCTCAGAGGAGTTTGTTATTACTCACCTTCTGAAGCCTACTTCTGTCAATTAATCAAACTCATTCTCTGTCTAGTTTTGTTCCCTTGCTGGCAAAGAGTTGTGATCCTTTGGAGGAGAAGAGGCATTCTGGCTTTTGGAATTTTCAGCATTTTTGCGCTGGTTTTTCCTCATCTTCATGGATTTTTTCTACCTTTGGTCTTTGATTTTGGTGACCTTCAGATGGAGTTTCTGTGTGGACGTCCTTTTCATTGATATTGATGCTATTCCTTTCTGTTTATTTGTTTTCCTTCTACCAGTCAGGCCCCTCTGCTACAGGTCTGCTGGAGTTTGCTGGAGGTCCACTCCAGACCCTGTTTGCCTGGGTATCACCAGTGGAGATTGCAGACCAGCAAAAATTGCTGCCTGCCCCTTCCTCTGGAAGCTTTGTCCCAGAGGGGCACCCACCAGATGCCAGCCAGAGCTCTCCTGTATGAGGTGTCTACTGACCCCTGCTGGGAGGTGTCTCCCAGTCAGGAGGCATGAGGGGTCAGGGACCCACTTGAGGAGGCAGTCTTTTCCTTAGCAGAGCTCGAGCACTGTGCTGGGAGATTTGCTGCTGCCTTCAGACCCAGCAGGCAGGAACGTTTAAGTCTGCTGAAGCTGTGCCCACAGCTGCCCCTTCCCTGAGGTGCTCTGTCCCAGGGAGATGGGAGTTTTATCTATAAGCCCCTGACTCAGGCTGCTGCCTTTCTTTCAGAGATGCCCTGCCCAGAGAAGAGGAATCTAGAGAGGCAGTCTGGCTACAGTGACTTTGCAGTGCTGCAGTGGTCTCCACCCAGTCCGAACTTCCCAGCAGCTTTGTTTACACGGTGAGGGGAAAACCACCTACTCAAGCCTCAGTAATGGCAAACGCCCCTCCTCCCACCAAGCTCAAGTGTCCCAGGTCGACTTCAGGCTGTGCTGGCAGTGAGAATTTCAAGCCAGTGGATGTTAGCTTGCTGGGCTCTGTGGCGGTGGGATCCACTGAGATAGACCACTTGGCTCCCTGGCTTCAGCCCCTTTTCCAGGCTAGTGAACAGTTCTCTCTCTCTGGTGTTCCAGGCGCCATCGGGGTATGAAAAAAAAAAAAAAAAAAAAAAAAAAAGCTGCAGCTAGCTCAGTGTCTGCCTAAACAGTCGTCCAGTTTTGTGCTTGAAACCCAGGGCCCTGGTGGCAGAGGCACCAGAGGGAATCTCCTGGTCTGAAGGTTGTGAAGACAGTGGGAAAAACGTAGTATCTGGGCCACAGTGCACTGTTCCTCATGGCACATTCCCTCATGGCTTCCCTTGGCTAGGGGAGGGAGTTCTCTGACCCCTTGCACTTTTTGGATGAGGTGACGCTCCACCCTGCTTCAGCTTGTCTCCATGGGCTGGACCCACTGTCTAACCAGTCCCAATGAAGTTAGCCAGGTATCTCAGTTGGAAATGCAGAAATCACCCGCCTTCTGCATTGATCTCACTGGGAGCTGCAGACTGGAGCTGTTCCTGTTTGGCCATCTTGCCAGCCACTTTGATAGCGGCTTCTTAAGAGAAGCTGCAAGCAGTGCAAATGTTCTGGGGTAGAGGAAGAGTAAAGGATCATTGAAAAGTGAAGGCTGCCTTGCCGGAACCTCAGCTGACCAGCCTTTAAAATGCATTATTATTTTCATGTCCTTGTGTTAATCCATATATCTACTGTAAATTTCCCTTGCAAATTTCCTTTGTGCTCTGGAGTGGTAACATTGAAATCTTTATCTATGAACTGATTTCTTATAGACTCTTAATCCAGCATTTCCCAAGCCCATAGGGATTTGGATTTAGGAAGGACTGGTTTTGTTTCATAGAGGATGTGAAGGAATAGATCAGGAAGGTCCTATCTGGAGTGTATCATACCAAACCCCTATCCACTCCACTGGGGGTGGCATCAGGTTCAAGAGGCCGAAGAAGAGACCCAGAGCCTTGGGTCAAGACATGGGGCTTACATATAAGAGAGCGTGTCCAGTAGCGGTAGGTTGGATAGGAGAACCACTGTTCCAGTGGTGGCAGGCTGAACAGTAGAACTGCAACCGCTTGCAACAACAACAACAAAAAAGCATGCAGTTTATGTAGCATTTTCACTTAACTGCCGTTCCCTAACAACTTCCACCTGGCAACCATCATTCAACTCAGAACTTGGGGCCTCTATTCCCTGTATGGCCTGTGTTCCACAGGACAAGACAGGGGCTCAGATGTTCCTTATAGACAAGGAATGAATCTCCGGGTTGGCCACTTCCAGATTCCCTAGCTCAGAACAGACATTCAGGTGCATCTGCCATACTGAGTCATTCAGGGTATGCTTAAGTTATTGCTATCAGATATCTTTACCATATAGCTTGCCAGAGATGGAAACAAGGCTCAGGCAGAGTGCCCTAGTGAGGTGTTGTCAGCATTGTCCAGATTTTTTTTTAAGCTCATCAGCTATCTTTAGTGTTACTATATTTTATATGGGACCCAAGACAATTCTTCTGTTTTCAATGTGACCCAGTGAAACCAAAAGGTTGGACAGCCGTAGTGCAGAAGATTACTGATGGGGATGTATGAACAGACTAAAAGGACAAAGAATAATGTGGGTGGTGGAAGATGGACTTCTGCAGCTTCACACAGTGTATGTGATCTCATCTCCTGAAATACAAGCTATAGGAGAGGAGGAGCTGTGCATTGTTCTTCCCTATATCTGCCATGGTGCTAAGCATGGTGTCTTCAAGCACCTACCAGAGAAAGAGCATAGAGACTATCTTCTTATTAAATTCAATAAGCATTGGTTAAGCACCGTCTTTGTGGTTGGCCACCACAAGTACATGTATGATCCAAATGAAATAAGGATATTCATTGATGGTCTCTGTTTTTGAGGAGTTTACAGCTCAACTGAGAAAATTCTAAGCCAATATAAGCCAATGTGTGAAGTGCGGCATGGGTTGTCAAGTTTACTTTGCAAGTAATGAGGTAATTCATTTTGGGAGGAAATCCCTCCATTGAATTATTGGTTCTTGATCTAAACCTTGAAAGAAGGATTTTGATTCACATTGGGAAGATGGCCCAGCAGAGTCTCTGACATGCAAAGATTTACTGGATGAGTTCTAAACAGGAGAAAATGCATGGGCAAGGCTATAGGCTGGAACAAGCCAAGAATCATAGACTCTCAGGATTGGGAGTGTAAGGGACACTGCTGGTTTCCCCTTCCTCCTCCTTATTAACAACCCCAATTTTTTCAGTTATCCATCTTCCTCCAAATGGTCATGCACGTTGAGGGAGTCTTGGCCCTTCCCAGAATCAACCTTAGGTCTCAAATCCCAGCCATCATAGTGTTGTGGTCTCTTGTCAGTGATTACTTTAGGTGTAGATATATAACCTAATTCTGGCCAAAGAAATGTGAGAGTGATTTGCCAGAGGACTTCTGGGAAAAGCTTTCCTCATCACAAGAAAGCCCCTCTTCTCCCCTGGACATTTCCTGGGTAATGGCTCCACTGGCCAGGGTAGGGAAGGTAAGGCCGGATGTAGGGCAAAGTGAGGAGTTTGGATTGGATCAGGGATCATGATGCACTTTCCAGTGGGGTAGGCTGTAATTTGAAAGCAAGTTTTGAGGAGGTTAATTCTCAAGAGGACTAAAGAGGAGAGTCCACTGGGAGCTATAGTACTAACTGAAGTATGAGGAGGGAAGAGCCTGATGGGTTCCTAGGTGTGGAAATGAGAGGTGGAAATCCGAGAGGCCAAGAAAGAGGAGTCTGTGGTGTGTGGGGGTGAGCTGGATGTGAAGGTGAAAGTGAGAGGAAGAATTGTCAGATTGCGAACTGTGTTGTGGTGGACTGACAGTTGTGGGAAGTTGAGCTTGGGCTCCAGAAATGGAACAATGATTATAACAACTACTACCACCTCCTTTTACTGATCATAACTTTAAGATAATAAAGTTGTGTTTATTATCACCTAAGGCCATATGACAAGCAAGTGGCAGGATTCAAATCTGAATCTATTCTATTCCAAGGACTTTCCTTGTTCCATATTGAAATCCCTCAGTCCTATATTGTTAAAACTCAGCATTTCTGAATTATGTGTGTCCCCATAAATATGCTCCTTCTCCCCAAACAACCACAAGAAAGCAAACACATTCCTAGAGTGAATGAAATCAGCAACAGGTATCTGAAGGAGTCCATGTGTATCAGTCTCAGGGCTAGAGTCCCTTGCAGGGAGATGGAGTGAAATGGGTTTGTGAATTTCCATGCCACATCAAAGTGCCATGTTAAAGAGCCTCAGCAAGAAAGCCAGGGCTTGCACCTTGGGCAGGTTCTTCAGACCTGCACAGGCAGAGCCTTTTAAGTCACACCAAAAACTTCATGGAGCTCCTGCTCTCATGATGCCCCCTTGAGTGGGTGTCAGGATGTTTAATGGCCTCCACGTTTTGAAACCTCCCTGCACAGCTTGTGGAGCACTCTAGCCAACACAGATGTTACCTGTGTGCCCCTGCAGCCCACTTCTGAACACTCCTAGACAGCTCCCTGCACTGGGTTCCAAGACAGGCTGAGATATTTGCCTCCTAAGAGACCTTTGAAAAGAAAGATCTCTTCAGGAAGCCTGACATGGGAACAGATGGAATTGATTAGCTTTTAAGAGACACTTGAGCTCTGCATTTCTGCAGGTTTGCCTTTCCTAGTAGCATACACTGAGAGGTTCATGAAGCTATAAATCAATCAGCTCAAATCAAGGCCAAGGGGAGAAATGGCTCCTTGCCCCATGGGCAGGGCACAGGCACAAGTCCGTGTAAATGATAGGACTAGAATTCAGGTTTCCTCCCTCTTATTTCATAAGTTTTACTTCTCTCCATTGCGCACATGATAGTTATTCTCTCCACTATTTGAATCAAACTTAATTTGCAATTATTATATTTATGTAGCACTTCAAACTGTTAGGGTGAACTCAAATGCAATCCTGTCAACTGCCCTGTGCAACAGACAAGGCAGCCCCCTTCCACACAAGGAAATAGAGAATTCAGGAAATTCACTGACTCCCCCAATCTGTACAAATAGAGAGAGAGCTGAACCTAGGGTTGGAGTTTCTGTTTGCCTCCAGCACTCTTTCTGCTACTAAGCTATAAACTTCCAATGGTCAGGAGACAAATTTGTTTGCTCATCATTTTATACCCAGCATCTAGCACAGAGCCCTCCACACAGTTCTTGTCAGATGGAAGGAAGGATGGATGGAAGGAGTAGTGGATAGATAGAAGAAATTCTGAGTTTTATTTTTCTGATAACTTCCAATAGAATCCTAAAGGAGTAAGCTTCTATTATCCATGGCTCCTTACTTAAAGACAGAGCTCTAACTCTGTAACTTTGTTTAAAATGCATTGTGTGTTAAATTTTTAAAAAAATGAATGTAAAAAGTGGTTTGATTCCTTTAAGGATCTTCAGCAGGAAGACTTGTGTAGGGCTTAGTGGGCATTCAGTAAATGTTTCTGAAACTTAATTGGATTTAATGCTAGGATGGGGAGATAAAAGTAGTTTCAAAAAGTTTCTGTTATCAGGATAAAGGATAGACTTTATCCATTATTTGCAAAGTAACTTTACCCCCAAATCCAGCCTATCAGTTGGGGAGAAATCAATAGCTAGAGTGAAATGAGATTATGTCCTACACTTCCAGAGTCCTTGCTTCTGGAAAATTAATAACAATGTCCAATCCTCATCACAAATGAGGTTCCATAGATTTTCCTGGCCTGCCACTGCAGGATGGACCCTGGGTCCAATCCGTGCTTCTCATGTGCAGCCAAGTGGAGGACATAGATGTGATGTTGTCATGGTAACATTTTTTACTAACTAGAAGAATAGATGAAGCTACAGTGAACCTCCTTGGATTGTAAGGGGGTGGGAGTGGAGGTAACAAGTAGTAAGGAGCAGAGAAAATTACATTTTACTAGGCAAAGAAGATGCAGGAAGCTTGAATTCAAGTAATAGCAGAACAAATACAGGTAAAATGCTGGCTAAAATAATTAAGATAAATAGGTAAATGATTTTGATTATTGAACTGAGAAGGCAGTGTTTGAGAGTAAATCTCTACCTAGGTCAGTGGTTTTAAACCTCCATTAAGAATCCACTCATGAAAAATTACAGACTCCAGCCCTCTTGCCAATTCTGATTCATTGTGTCAGGAGTAGGGCCCAAGATTCTCCATTTTAAGACTACTTACAACTTATTCTCCTGCAGGAAGCTTACTCTCCACACAGCTAACAGATGGGCCATATTTTCTTAAACATTACCCTGGGAAAACACAGAGCATCAGAGAGCAAACCCAAGTGGAAGTCCACCCAACTATTCTCACCTTGTGGAAAACTTAGGGAGGATAAAGGCTGTTCTCTACTAAGGCCTACTTTAAAAAAAAAAAAAAAAAAGACAAAGGCAGAGCTTAAGAGCTTAATTAGTTGGTGATTGATAAGAGTTGTTTCCCAAATAAGTGACTTTAGTTTAGACATTATACCTTCTTTTGATTTTACATTCTACCATATACTTCATTAATTGATTAACTGATAGAACCCAGCAGTTGTTTGCTTTGCCTGATGCTCTTTCTCCAGTCTCCCCAACTGACAAACCCTGTTTAACCTTCCTCAAATGTCCTCATCTCTTGCCACCTCCTTAGTCTCTGTTCTTCCTCCCTCCCTGGGAGAATACTTTGCTCGCTCTTCCATGTCTGTTCATGGTGCCATTTGCTAATACTCCATTGTAGAGCTGCTGTATTATAATACAGTAGCTATTTTCGGATCTACTCTATCACTCTCCACTTTGTCAGACAAGGAGCTCATCAGACAGTGTATCATATTCCTCTTTGTATCTTTGTCTTTTCCCTTTCATAACTCCTAGTATGGCATTTGCCATATGGTAAGATGAATGAATAAATAAATGAATGGAGTGGATATAAGTTACATGAGGGCAGGAACTTTTGTCTTTTTTTCATCAAAATAAATAAATATCCCAAGTGCTTAAAAGGGTACCTATTATATAGAAGACTTCAATAATTCATAAACCGGTGCTTCAGCTTACACAGCCAAGAGAAACGAAAGAATGTGCTTGTTGTGTTTCTCAGCATTACAGCATAAATTGTTCATAGTGGCACCAATATTGTCACAGTCTCTTGCACAGATTAAGAATGAGATCCTTATTTGACATTTCTGTCATTGAAGAGTTTAGGGTTTGGCTGTATAGACCTAAGGTGTTCCAATACCAAAAAAAGAAGTAATATTGCAAGCATATTGCTCATACCCACATAATTTAGATCAGGTCAACCTTTTTTAAGCCTTATTCATTATATTCCTCTACTAATGAAACACCTGGGATGTGAAGAATTATCTAAGATAGTTTGTGTGGAATAAAAGTAAAAATAGCTTTATTTACTGAATATTTACTAATAGGTTGGTTACAAAGTAATTGTGTTTTTTGCTATAATGCATTTCCAGTGATATGAAATGTAGCACATACAATTATGTACAATATATAATATCTGATAATGATAAACAACTCTGTTATTAGTTTATTTACTATACTATGCTATATCATTATTTTAGAGTGTACTCCTTTTGCCATTAAAGTAATGGCAAAAGCCACAATTACTTTTGCACCAAGCTAATAAATGTGATGGGCATTCATTTATTTGTATTATCTTCCATCAATGTTTTATAATTTTCAGTATACAGATCTTTCACCTCCTTGTTTAAGTTTATTCCTTAAGCATTTTTTATGATATTATAAATGGGATTGTTTTCTTAATTTGTTTTCTGGACAGTTCATTGTTAGTGTATAGAAACACTCCTACAGATTTTGTGTTTATTTTGTGTCCTGTAACTTTAGTGAATTTATCAAACAGTTTTTTAATGGAGTCATTAAGGTTTTCCATGTATAAGATGATATTGTCAGCAACGAGAGACAATTTCAGTTCTTCCTTTCCTATTTGGATGCTTTTTTTTTTTTTTTCCCTTGCCTAATTGTTCTGGCTAGGACTTCCAGCACAATGTTGAATAGAAGTACTAACAGTGGGCATCCTTGTCTTGTTCTTGATCTTAGAGGAAAAGCTTTCAACTTCTCACCACTGAGTATGATGTTAGCCATGGGTCTTTAGTATAGTATGATGCTAGCATATAATTTTTATTGTGTTGAGGAACATGCCTTCTATACCTAATTTGTTGACGGTTTTAGTGGTGAAAGAATGTTGAATTTTCTCAAATGCTTTTTCTGTATCTATTGAGATGATCATATGTGTTTCATCCTTCTTTCTGTTAATATGGTGAATCACATTAACTGATTTACCTATGTTGTACCATCCTTGCACCTCAGGGATAAATCCCATTTGATCATGGCAAATGATCCTTTTAATGCACTGCTGAATTTGATTTGCTAGTACAGTCATACACCACATAACAATGTTTCGGTCAATGAAGGACCACATATACAATAGTTGTCCCATAAGATTGTAATGGAGCTGAAAAATTCCTATCACCTAGTGACGCCACAGCACGAAGCATTACTCATGTGTTTGTGGTGATGCTGACATAAATCCAGTGTGTTTCCAATCATATAAAATACAGCCCAAATAATTATGTACAAAACATAATACCTGATAATGATAAACAACTCTGTTATTGGTTTATTTACTATACTAAACTATATCATTATTTTAAAGTGTACTCCTTTTGCTTATTAAAAAAAAAAAAGTTAGCTGTAAAACAGCCTCAGGCAGATGCTTCAGAGGGCATTTCAGAAGAAGCCATTGTCATCGTAGGAGATGGCAGCTCCGTGCATATTATTGCCCCGAACGCCTTTCAGTGGAACAAGGTATAGAGTTAGAAGATAACGATATTGATGATCCTGACCTTGTGTAGGCGTGGGCTAATGTATATGTTTGTGTCTTCATTTTTAACAGAAAAAAAAAAACATTTAAAAAGTAAAAGAAAATTAAATAGAAAAAAGCTTATAGAATAGGGATATAAGGAAAGAAAATATATTTGCACAGTTGTGCAGTGTGTGTTTTAAGCTAAGTGTTATTAGTATTATTATTATTATTATTATTATTATTATTATTATTTTGAGATGGAGTCTTGCTCTGTTGCCAAGGCTGGAGTGTAATGGCATGATCTTGGCTCACTGCAATCTCCACCTCCTAGGTTCAAGCAATTCTCCTGCTTCAGTCTTCCGAGTAGCTGGGATTACAGGCATGCGCCACCCTGCCCCACTAATTTTTGTATTTTTAGTAGAGGAGGGGTTTCGCCATATTGGCCAGGCGGGTCTCAAATACCTGACCTCAGGTGATCTGTGAGCCTCAGCCTCCCACAGTGCTGGGATTACAGGGGTGAGTCACCTCACCCAGCCTAAGCTAAGTGTTATTTTAAAAGTGTTAAAAAGAAAAAAATTAACTTAAAACTGTATAAAGTAGAAAAGTTACAGTAAGCTAAGGTTAATTTATTATTAAAGAAAATTTTTTTGAAAGAACTTAGTGTAGCCTAAGTGTACGGTGTTATAAAGTCTACAGTAGTATACAGTAATGTCCTAGGCCTTCACATTCACTCACCTCTCACTTACTGACTCACCCAGGGCAACTTCCAGTTCTGCAAATTTCATTCATTGTAGGTGCCCTATACAGGTGCACCATTTTATATATATGCGCCACATTTTTACCATACTTTTTTAATGTTTGGGTGTTCAGATACACAAATATTTACTATTTTGCTACAATTACATATAGTAGTCAGTATAATAACATGCTGTACATGTTTGCAGCCTAGGAGCAATAGGCTATACCACATAGCCTAGGTGTGTAATAGGCTATACCATCTAGGTTTGTGTAAGTGCACTTTATGGTAACTGCACACAGTGATGAAATTGTCTAATGATGCATTACATATATCCATTGTGACTGTATTTTGTTGAAGATTTCTTTATCTGTATTCATCAAGGATATTAGCCTATAGTCTTCTTTTCTTTGTAGTGTCCTTGTCTGGCTTTAGTATCAAAGTAATGCTGGCCTTGTAAATGAGTTTGGAAGTATTTCCTCCTCTTTTTGGAAGAATTTGAGAAAGACTGGTATTAGCTCTTCTTTAAATATTTGGTAGAATTCAGCAGTGAAGCTATCTGGTCCTGGGTTTTTCTTTGATGGGTGACTTTTGATCACGGATTCAATATCCTTACTCACTCTTAGATCTGTTCATATTTTCTATTTCTTCATGATTCAGTCTTGGCAGGTAATATGTTGCCAAGAATTCATCTGTTTCTTGTAGGTTATCCAATTATTTGATATATAATTGTTCATAACAGTCTTCTATGATCTTTTGTATTTCTGTAGTATCAGTCATAACATCTTCTCTTTCATTTCTGATTTTGAGTCTTCTCTTTTTTTTTTCATAGTATAGCTAAGGGTTTGTCAATTTTGCTTATCTTTTCAAAAAATCCAACTCTCAGTTTTGTTGATTTTTTCTATTATTTTTCTAGTCTTTACTTCTGTTCTAATCTTTGTTATTTCCTTCCTAATGCTAACTTTGGGCTCAGTTTGTTCTTCTTTTTCTAGTTCCTTGAAGTATAAGATTAGGTTACTGCTTTGTGAGTCTTTTTTTTTTTTTTTTTTTTTTTTTTTTTGGAGACCCCATCTTGCTCTGTCACTCAGGCTGCAGTGCAGTGATGCGATCTCAGCTCACTGCAACCTCTGCCTCCTGGGTTCAAACGATTCTCCCACCTCAGCCTCCTGAGTAGCCGGGATTACAGGAGCCTGTAACCATGCCCAGCTGATTTTTTAGTAGAGATAGGGTTTTGCCATGTTGGCCAGGCTGGTCTGGAACTCCTGACCTCATGTGATCCACCCACCTTGGCCTCCCAAAATGCTGGGGTTACAGGTGTAAGCCACCATGCCAGGCCCCTTTCTTCTTTTGTGATGTAGGAGTTTATTGCTATAAACTTTCCTCTTAGAATTGCTTTTGTTGCATCTCATAAGTTACATTATGCTATGTTTCCAGTTTCATTTATCTCAAGGTATTTTTAAATTTCCCTTTTGAATTTCTTCTTTGACCTATGGTTGTTCAGAGTTTGTTGTTTAATTTCCACATATTTGAATTTTCCAAAATTCCTCCTGTTACTGATTTCTTTTTATATCATAGTGATTAGAAAATATACTTTCCATAAATAGGATTTCAACATCCTTAAATTTGTTAAGACTTGTTTTGTGGCCTAACATATGATCCATCCAGGAGAATGTTATGTGTGCATTGGAGAAGAATGTATATTCTGTTGCTGTTGAAAGAAATGTTCTGTATATGTCTGTAGATCCATTTTGTTCAAAGTGTAGTTCAAGTCGAATGTTTTCTTATTTTCTGTCTGTCTGATCTATTATTGAAAGTTGCATATTGAGGTCTTCCGCTATTATTGTATTACAGTCTATCTCACCCTTCAGATATTTTAATATTTACTTTATGTATTTAAGTTCTCCAAGGTTAGGTGCAAATATATTTATAGAAGTTATATCTTCTTGATGAATTGACTCCTTTATCATTATATAATGATCTTTGTCTCTTTTTTATATACTAAGTTTTTGACTTAATATCTATTTCGTCTGATATAACTAACCCATGTTCTTCTTTGGTTTACATTTGCATGGAGTATCTTTTTCCATCCTTCCACTTTCAGTCTCTGGTTTTTTTTGTTTTTTTTTTTTGTTTGTTTGTTTTTTTGAGACAGAGTTTTGCCCTTGTTGCCCAGGCTGGAGTGCAATGGCACAATCTCAGCTCACTGCAACCTCTGCCTCCCGTGTTCAAGCAATTCTCTTACTTCAGTCTCCCCCGGTAACTGAGATTATATGCGCCTGCCATCATGCCTGGCTGATTTTTGTATTTTAGTAGAGACAGGGTTCACCATATTGATCAGGCTGGTCTCGAACTCCTGACCTTAGTTGATCCACCCACCTTGGCCTCCCAAAGTGCTAGGATTACAGGCATAAGCCACCACACCACCACACCCAGCCTCTGTGCATTCTTAAAGGTGAACTGAGTCTCTCGTAGGCAAAATATAGTTGGGTCTTTTTTTTTTTAACCATTTAGCCACTCTATGTCTTTTGATAGAAGAATTTAATTCATTTACATTCAAAGTAATTATTGGTAACTAAAGACTCACTACTGCTGTTTTGTTAATGGTTTCCTGGTTGTTTTGTGGATATCTCTATTCCTTTCTTCCTCTCTTGCTGTTGCGGTTTGATGGTTTTCTGTCAACATCAAAAGTTTCTGTTAGAAACTTTCTTCAAAGAATTATGTATTTTAATCCAAATGTATCAGGCATTGTGCTCACTACTTTTCATATATTATCTTTTAATTGTCACTACTTTATTGGAAACATTTCATTACCCCTATTTTACAGATGAGAAAACAGGCTCAACTGTAGTCATTTGTCAAGGTCACTACTCACCAAATGACCTAGAATTTGGGTCTAAATCTGTCTGAACCTCTGCTCTTAGGCTTCTCAATAACATCAATGTTTTGAAACTTGGAGTGGGTCTCGCTGGAACTTATGCCTGACCAGAGACACACACATCTTTTCTCAATCATTTCAAAGCAAATACTTTTTTGGCCTTTAACATTTCTGATCTTAAATGTTCTGAGATTCCTTCCTTTCAAGGGATTTGTAGTTTGGAGACTGAACTTAGTCAAAACAACACATTAGGTCAAATGTGTGCTTCTCCCCTTCCCCCTGCTTAATTGCATCTGATGAGTAGTCCTTTCAGACATCTAATTCCAGGCACTTAGCTGTCTCTTCCATTTGCTTCCAGGGATCATGGTCCCTGAAGTTTAAGCATATGTTTTCCCAGTGAACTTTTGTGCACTTTGAAAACTGCATTCTGTTCTCTCTTATTAAATTCCAGCTTTCATGACTAATATGCAATGATAGCTCCAGAAATGTTTATCTGGTAAATTAAAGTGGGCGGGGTCTTCTGCTTACAAATTACTTCAGGATAGGACTCAGATGCCTGTCCAGAGAATTGCCTCATAAATGCTAGTATAAAATGGATTTGAGCTTTTACAATTTCAGCTTGTCCTTGGCGTAGGGGACTATTATCTTGGTGTATCTTCACAGGGTTCTGAGCTCCTAGCCTGTTGCTTAAACTGAGGCTGCAGATTTATGATTCAGTGGAAAAAAATGTGTGACTACTTCTCAAACCTGCTTTGGAAAAACAAGCAGATAGGATGTTTTTCTCTCCCTATCTTGTACTTACATGTAAATAAGTGACTCATTGGCTGTGCCTCTGAGTCAAGGGGACAGTAATTTCAGAATTGCGGGTTTAATGATTATTTGCTTTGGAAATCAAATGTTTGTATTAGAACAGAGACACATTCCAAAAACTTACATTCACTAGAGGCCTTCTAGACATCAGGAAGGTGTTTGTTTTATAAAGTGGAGGCATGTGTGAGTCTGTACCATGTTCACAGCCATAAAAGAAAGTGAAGAGTGTTAAGTGTGACTTTTCAGGGAAAGGGGCCTAAAGCCTCTGATTATTATCTCTGAAGGAGTAAATATTTTAGTAGAAAAAGAAACTTCTTTGTACCAACTCTCTGAGTTTCTTGGCACATTTTAATATTTTAAGTAACAGCTGAAACTACATTAACCATCTCTGTTCTAATTGGAAGCATCTGTGACTTGCGGAATTAGGATTTTCAGATCCTGAAGTGATTTTCTATTTGGATAAAGGTGTCAGTTTCAGCTGAAATTTCCTTCTATTTGGCCTTTTTTTCCCTCCTGATTATAAAATGTTCAGTCAGCTAATGATGTGATGGAGGTTCAAGGCCTTCTTCATCAGCTTTTCCAGGTACTCAGGATTTTTAGTGAAAATTGCACTTATACTTCTTCAACCATTTGCACACC
Organism: Piliocolobus tephrosceles; assembly: GCF_002776525.5. Classification (NCBI taxonomy): domain Eukaryota; kingdom Metazoa; phylum Chordata; class Mammalia; order Primates; family Cercopithecidae; genus Piliocolobus; species Piliocolobus tephrosceles. The sequence continues at coordinate 76,759,221 of NC_045446.1, read as the reverse complement.
TTATCAGGATTCTTCTTATTCAAGGAGAATAGAAGGAGAAACTCTTTCAACCCTTGGAACTCAACTCGAACAATTATTTTCTGCCAAAAAAAATCTCATAATCAACAAAGAGGCTAGAGCAATATCTGAGATTTGCAAATTCCAGGAAGAAAAAAAGGGTCCAACAATTATAAACCTATTTCAGTATTTTTCTGTGTTAATAGAAGCCTGTCTTCTATGGGGCTATTTTACAATCATCACCTGAAACTCCAACAAGAAAAGCAGGAAGGCACAATGGTTTCTTACCTGCTTTCCCTTACTACTTTGGCAACTTACCTCAGTGATATTACCTCATCTTATTGAGCTTCGCTAATCTCAGGTGTAAATGAGAACAACAACCTAAACCTCCCGGACTTGTGGCAGTAAGTAAATGGTGTCACATTTATAAAATGTTCCCAATAGGAGCTAAATAAGTGTTGGCTTCTTTTCTTTTCTTTCTTACTTTTTACATATGGCAACTAAGGCAATAATGACATGACTTGCCTCAGTCCAAAGATCAGGTCTTCAAGGAGCCAAGACCAGGCCTGAGGTTTGCTGGTTTAACACCTTTAAGTCTTTCTCCATAGAGTTTGGCAAAGAGTGAATTGTAGACTACCAAAAAGTCATGAAGAGCAAAAGACTGTGGATAATATATAGTCAACCTCCTGGACCCCCTTCCCCACTGGATACCAAAATCCACAGACACTCAAATCCCTGATATAAAATGGTATGGTATTCACCTACAACATACATATCCTACAATATACTTTAAATCGTCTCTAGCTTACTTACAATACCTAACACAATGTAAATTCTATGTAAATAGTTGTTACAAGACTTGGAACCAATCCAAATGCCCATCAATGATAGACTGGATAAAAAAAAATGTGGTACATATACACCGTGGAGTACTATGCAGCCATAAAAAAGCATGAGCTTGTATCCTTTGCAGGGACATGGATGAAGCTGGAACCCATCATTCTCAGCAAACACAGAAACAGAAAACCAAACTCTATGTGTTCTTGCTCTTATGTGAGAGTTGAACAATGAGAACACATGGACACAGGGAGGGGAATAACACACACCAGGGCCTGTCAGGGGGTAGGGGGTGGGTAAGGGAAAGGATAGCATTAGGACAAATACCTAATGCATGTGGGGCTTAAAACCTAGATGACAGGTTGATAGGTGCAGCAAACCACCATGGCACATGTATACCTATGTAACAATACATTCTGCACATATAGTCTTTAACATATACTGTTAAAAAAAAACAGAAAAAAATAGTCTTTACACTACATTTTTAATTTGTGTTTTTTTTATCATTGTGTTTTTTATATTTGGCCTTTTCTTCTTAATGTGTTTTCTTTTGTTTGTTTGTTTGTTTGTTTGTGACAGAGTCTTATTCTGTCACCCAGGCTGGAATGTAATGACGTGGTCTCGGCTCACTGCAACCTCCGCCTCCTGGGTTCAAGCAATTCTCCTGACTCAGCCTCCTGAGTAGCTGGGACTACAGGCACCTGCCACCACACCTAGCTAATTTTTGTATTTTTAGTAGAGATGGGGTTTTGCCATGTTGGTCAGGCTTGTCTCAAACTCCTGACCTCAGGTGATCTACCCACCTCAGCCTCCCAAAGTGCTGGGATTACAGGTGTGAGCCACAATGCCCGGACTTTTTTCCTGATATTTTCAATCCATGGTAGGTTGAATCCAAGATGTAGAACCTGTGGATATGGATGGCCAACTGTAAGCCACTTCACAGAAGCTTTGTGTTGTTACCAGGATTTTAATTAATGACTACACTGGGAAAGAACTCAAAGTAATGCCACTAAGAGAATGAGCTTGACTTTCTATAGTAGGCACCTAGCAAATGTAGTTTTGAAATTAGTAGACTGGCTCTACAGATCAATGAGTTTTTGAGAGTGAAAAGGAAAATAAATAATAATTGTGTTAATAATTGTGTCAAGACACAGGGGAACCAAAGTATGTGGTTGCCCTGTCCATGAACCATAACATGAAATTCTGTGTCTCTTGGAGAGGCAGTGACATTCATACCTTTGACAAACATTTCTTAAATTCCACCTTAAAATTTATAGAGAGACTCCTTTACAACTAACTTTGTACGTGTATTATTTTATTTAATGCTCATACCAGCTTAGTGAAATAGATTTAATGATTACAGCTCCATTTAATAATGAACAATGGAGATTCGGTGGAGATAAATACTTTGCCAAGGTTGCACAACAAATAAAGGTTGGGTCTGGGCTTTGAACCCAGGTCTGTCTAGCTCCAAGTCACAGATAACTGTGTGCCTTGCTAGATTATAGTCATGGAACTCTAAAGTTTTGGAAGTTATGTGATCTACCTTCTTCATCTTACCGACTGAGGAACAGGCTCAGAGAGGTCTGGTAACTTTCCCAAACTCACGTAGTTAGATATAGTCGTAGAAAAACTTACATTGCGCTTGTCCTAAATGCTCCACTCCCACATTCAGAGAAAGGAATTGACCATCTATGCAGAAATCCCTTTCTGAAGTGGACACTATGGTTGCAGGGCTGCATTAGGGGACCCATGCAATCAACGGAAGCGGAGGATACAGTTCCTGCCCTTCTGAGCTTGGAGTCCACTGGAGGAAAACCATCCTGCAGGAACAAGAGGGAAGCAGAGAAAGGGGAGGGCCAAGGGGCCCTAGAAGGGACTCCAGGCCCAGCTCTGCAGCTCTCTCACTCTGTGAATTAGCCATTCTGGGCCTGCTTGTTCTCTAATTCTCCTCGGTCTTCAAATAATATTTGTTATACCCCATTGTAAGGTTTTTGGGGGTTTTTTGTTTGTTGTTTGTTTCTGATCTGACTGGATCAGAAAACCCCTCTGGATCAGAGATACAGTCTCCCTCATACTTGTTTTCCATGTGCTCAGCACAGTGCCTGGTGCAAAGCAGAATGCATGAAGTCAGTACAGGGCCTAGGCACTTGTTCATCTCAAGTGTAGGAAATTGAGGAACTCCCACCCATTCCAGGGAGGTCCCACTGATGGAGTCACATGGACAGATGTCAGGGCCCACACCTTTACACCTGGGCTCTAAAATCAGGAGCACTCCACATCCACTGGTTATCTGGGAGGATCAGAAGGAAAGGGGGACTCCATGAGGCTGGGAGGGGGACATAGCCACTCCCTCTGTAACCTCCCATCTCAGAGGCAAACAAGATGGGCTTTCCAAGGTACGGGAAGTTAGCTATGGTTGTTCAGTGGGTTCAAATAATCAAAATATTCTTCAGGATAGAAAATAACACCAAGGAAGGATTACAAGTGACTCACCACTAACATGTTGAGTTGGCTGTGGCCACCCCATCCCGCACTTCTATCACACTTCCCTGAGGATGTTCCACAGAAAGCAGTGGAAAGTGGGATTTTAAAGCTCTTCCAAGGCGTGGACAGTTACCTCACTTGAGTATCTCCAGTTCTGCCCTCCAGTCCTACAGAGCCTTCAAGGATTTCTTAGATCTGCTTCCTGGGCTTCTTAGACTTACCTATGTTTTCTTGCTGGACTGTTGACTCTGGGAGACTGCAACTGAACTCTAAAAATAGCCTCTTGCAGGTTCTCAGAGGACAGGTTCCCTTCCTGCCAGAAAATGTGTGGAATGGTGGTTTCATTGGCAACAGCGAGCCTTTGTTAGAGTCGACAGTGCATACCCCTCCTCCTGAGCCCAACTGCAGTGGTTTGCCTAACATCGCTGACTCTGTTTTAATTAAGCCCTTTATTGTTGGACTTGGTGCCAAGAAGCCTAAATGAACATTGTCTACTTGAGTGGGTGTTATTGAGGGTTCTTTTTTTCAATTCTATTTTAGGAAATTTCCAAGAATCACTCTTCTACAGGCCGAGATAAGGGATAAGAGTCTTTTTCTCAAGAAATAACATTCTCCTAAGTGAACATTGTCTTTGTTTTTCTTTCTCTCTCGTGTAACTGAATTCAAACATTCAAGAGGAATTTTCTGGCTCCTGATGGAAACTGGAGATAGTGATGTAATTTGCATGCCTTTGTCGGATGGAGGAAACTTCACCTATACTTGCCCTGATGAAATTCCAGCAGACTTTGACCTTTAAGAAATGTACAGGGAAGGAATTGTGATATCGCCGCTACTCATGGCTACTACAAAAAAATTGGATGGTTGGCATATTTGCTTCCTAGGGCTACTGTATATAACAAAATACTACAAATTGGATGGCTTAAAGCAACAGACATGTATTTTCTCATAGTTCTAGCAGCAAGAAATCCAAAATCAGATGTCAGCAGGTCGTGCTCCCTCTGACACCCGTCGGGTACACTCCTTGCTGCCCCTTCTAGCTTCTGTTATTTGCTGGCAATCCTTGGCATTCCTGACCTCTGGATGCATCACTCCAATCTCTGCTTCTCTCATCTCATGGGTATTTCTCCCTGCATGTCCCTGTCTTCTCCTCTTATTATAAGGATACCAGTGCTTTTAGATTAGGGCTCACACTAATATCTTCATCTTAACTTGATCACATCTGCAAAGACCCTATTCCAAATAGGGTCACAGGTACCCGACATTAGAATTTGTGGGGAGCTGGAGATCACCTCTACCACCCCCCTATAGCTTTCAGTGGGCTCTTCAGCTGGTTCTAGAAGTCAAATTGACACCAGGCAGATAAGCAAGAGAAAAATATACAAATTGTGTTAATTTTACTTATACATGGAGATCTTAAGAGAGTGAAGTCTGTAGAAGTGGCCAAAGCAAGATGCTTTTGTGCATTTTGGACAAAGAATGATAAATTCGAGAAGAAATGACAGTACAAAGAAAATCTGGCTGGGGGAGTAAATGTCCTAGGGGAGTCACTGGGAGATATATGGGGAATGTAAAACAGGTGCATGATGATAAGCGTTACTTTGTTAAGTATGTTTATTTAAGTCGATCACAGCCTCCATTTCCCAGTCTCTCATGATAAGGGCATTTTCTCCCCTAGTATGGAGAGGTTACCACTCCCAGAGGAATCTTTGTCATGGGCTGCATGCAGGAAGAGACAGGTCAGCTCTCCCTTTCTGAAACTACATTTTCTCCAACTGTTTTCAACTCTAAATAATCGATTCACGAGATGGCATATTTGGGGATGGGACAGCCTTCACAACTTCAGATTTCAACATATTTTCTTGAGGGATATAACTCAAATGGCTGGAAATTTTTCTCACTCAGAAAAGTTTTGGGTATTTTCCCACTCTCTACCATAAGTAACCAATATGAGTTACCGCTTTTGGAGCATTTACCACATGCTAAGCCCTAGGCCATGTTCCTGATATATATTCTTTTATTTAATCATCATGGAAATACTTCAAAGTGAACATTATTATATGTCTAGTTTACAACTGTCAAAATAAAGACCCAGCTCTGCCTCCTTCCAGTACCCATATTCTGAACAACTCACCATACCTAACACATACGTCGCTTATAGAGTACCTGCCATGTGCCTGGTGCTACGCTAGGCTCTGGGAACAAATGTCGTCCTGCCCTCATGGAACATGAGTCTAGTGGGAGGAGATATGCATCAGAGATATAATTTCCTACATAGCAATTACTATCTGCCAGTGTCATAGCATCGTTTCCCACAAGGAGTTCTTTTCCTTTGCTCTCATTGCCAGAGGTCTGTTGAAAGAACAGTGGCTGCTGAGATGAAAAGCAGTGCAAAGTCCCTCAAAAAGGGGGTTCTCTCACTTCCACTTTAATCAGCTCCAACCTATCGACATGTATAATTTTAGATATAGATATTAGGCCAGGCATGGTGGCTCACACCTGTAATCCCAGCACTTTGGGAGGCCGACGTGGGTGGATCACTTGAGGTCAGGAGTTCAAGACCAGCCTGGCCAACATACAGTGAAATCCCACTCTATTAAAAATACAAAAATTAGCTGGGCATAGTGGCGCATGCTTGTAGTCCCAGTTACTTGGGAAGCTGAGGCAGGAGAATCACTTGAATCCGGGAGGCAGAGGTTGCAGTGAGCAGAGATCATGCCACTGCACTCCAGCCTGGGTGACAGAGCGAGACACTGTCTCTCAAAGCATATATATACAGAGAGAGAGAGAGAGAGATTTTATTTACTCACAACTTTTCAGGTAAAAACTATATTTTATGTAAAGCAAGACATCTATTTGTTTAAACCTTGGATTCCATAGGTAGGCAGCATGCCATATTCACTATATATTTTTCCATCCCTCAGGTTCCAAAATTGATTCCCTGAAGTAAACAGGAAAAACTTGGGAGAAGTAATCAGTAGCTAAAATTATTTTTGTTTTTGTCCTGTTCCAGTTAATGGCTATTAAAAGCAAGATTTCCATGACTGCTTCTATTCCAGATGGCCATGTTCTCAGCTCCAGGAGTAGCAAAAGAAGTTGTGTTCTAATGACTCAGAGGAGTCATTAGCCTTGATGAGTATTCAGGTTGCAGTAACTCACTGCAGGATGTTTAGCGCCTTGGGATCCCTGGGCAGCCTATAATTTGCTCAAAAGCTGGAAATGTCTCTGCACCTCTGCAGATCCAGGCCCATGGCTTCCTGTGTCTTCCCACCTTCCTGCCTCCCATTGTGCCTCAGAGCAGGATAATACCACTTTAAACATGTCACATTAGCTGTCAAAGGCAGCGCCTCACAGGACATCATTCATTCCCAGGGGTTTTGACTCATTCTCAAGGAGAAAAGACTGAAACAGACCCAGCTGTGGAATACAGAGAGCTCCTTGGCACCTAAATCACTACCCCAATCATCCGTAAAGAGCTGCCAGGAAACCATAGCAGTGGGATCTTAGGGAACCTCACTCTAACACCCCCTTCAGACTTACCATACTGGACAAGGTTAGACAAATATTAAAATTCACATGTCTACAGGGTTTTATAGTGTGCAGGGATTTTGCAAACTTGCCTTGTTTGATTCTCACAGTCATTCCTGTAATGGAGAAACCATTGTCCCCATTTTACTGATGAGAAAACTAAGGCACAGACAGGTGAAGTGACTAGTCCCAAGTCACACACCTATAGGGGCCATGTTTCAAGGATCCAAGAGACCTGTGTTCTAATCTCACCTCCACCTTCACAGATCCACCTCTTAATCTCATCTATAAAATGATGGTGAAGTCCCCTGGATAGTGTTGCATGAGCATTATGACAATGTACATAAAGGGCCTGCCAGTGTCCCTGGAACAGAGATACTCAAGAAAGCTCATTAAATAAACATAAATGTTGCCTTTTTGTGACATGTTTTCCCTTGATCTCTTTTTCATTGAATATTAGCTTTTTCAGGTAACATGGAAAATTAGTCCCAATTGTATATTACCAAAGATCCTTCTATTTTGTTCTTACTCAGTCACCCACATAATGAAAGATTTTCTACCTGCCATACTTTATTTGCAACCGTCTTCTTATTTCAGTAACATGTATAACTATTCATCATGACTCCTGACAAACATGCATATTGAAATGGATGATTCTAGCTAAAACACTAATTTATAATTACTTGCAAACATTTACCAAACACTTACTATGAGCCAAATATCTCTCTGGACATTTTGCCAGCATTTGAGCCCAGGCGACCTGACTCCCAAGCCCACACTTCTAACCTCTGCACCAAGATCAACAACATTAAGAGCTACCATTTGTTAAGTATTTACTATGGGCCAGCAGCGCTGTAATATATTCTTTAAAGTTACGTTGTCTTATTTAATCATTGTAACAAGTGTATGGTGCAGGTGGTGTCACTGCTTCCATTTTACACATGAGGAACTGAAGCTTGAGGAAGGGAAGTAACTTATTCATAGCCATGTAGCTAGGAAGTAACAGAGCTGGGCTTGGAGCCTGCATTTGCAAAGCATATACATTAAACCCCTAGTCTATACTACATTCTCTCTAACTTCAGTGAACCGTCAGTTGAATTGTTTGAAGCCTCATCACTTTTCAGTGCCTTGTAGGATGGGAAATCATTTGAAAATCCCCATTCCAGCCTCAGGGACTCCTGTCTCAGGGTCTGAGATCTCAGGGTGAAACTAAGCAGGCCTAGGTAGGAGCACCTCCTGAGGCACCTAAATGTTCTTCCTGAAGCCACTAAGAAGGAATGCAGAGGGCTGAGTGCATTCCTCAGGTGATCAGAATCTCATGTGTATCAATCTGTTCTCATGCTGCTATAAAGAAATAGCAGAGGCTGGGTAATTTATAAAGAAAAGATTTAATTGACTTGCAGTTCCGCATGGCTGGGGAGGCCTCAGGAAACTTATAATCATGGCAGAAGGCAAAAGGGAAGCAGGCACCTTCTTCACAAGGTGGCAGGAGAAAGAAGTGCAAGCAGGGGAAATGCCAGATGCTTATTAAACTATCAGATTTTATGAGAACTCACTCACTATCACAAGAACAGCATGTAGGAAACTGCCCCCATAATCCATTCACCTCCCTCTCTCCACACGTGGGGATTACAGGTTCCTCCCTTGACACATGGAGATTACAATTCAAGATGAGATTTGGGTGGGGACCCAAAACCACCATATCATCATGGAAACAGATAAGAACCAACCCCATCACTAGTTACTGCTGGAGAAAATGGTAGCCTCTGAGTGAAAATAGGCTAAATCTGTAAATACATTGCTGAGGTCATTGAAGAGGTGTTCTTCCCTGGGGATACTGTATCTTCTTTGAGCTGCTTTAGATGCAGTACTGCCAGGAAATGGAAGGATGGGCAGGGTTCTGGCTGGGACCTGCAATACATCTGCTTATCATAATAATCCCTAGCCCTGCACATTTTACTTCCTCAATATACATCGAAGAAAACTATTAGGGACCCCAAAGTGCATTTCTGTTTGGCACACTTCCCTCCTCTAGGTGTCTGTCAAGAACTAGATCCTTGAGAAAACCAATATTCTGCATTAGTGGAAAGTGCATCGGGCTCAGGATCCTGCTTCAGGCAGACCCAGCTGCTTATGAGCTGTGTGACCTTGGACAAGTCACTTCACCTCTCTGCACTTTAATGTCCTTATTTATAAAATAAAGTCTTTGGACTAGACATCTCAAAATCCCCAGCCAGGGCAATCCTTTCAAAATCTTTTGTAGCTAGCCACAGTTTAGGCAATAGATGGGAAAGCACTTTGAGAAGTGGTTAAAAACTCTTAATGCATTTCAAAAGGTGTTATTTTTGCAGTGCAGAGCATGAAATTGTACATGTAGAAAAAGAAAAAAGAGTCCTTTGAAATTTTAGTAGCTCTAATTTAAATGTAAAAATGTTCATTTTAAGTGTCCCTCCTCCCTCTCCTTATCTTCAACAAAGAGGGCCTATTTTAATGTACACAGATAATTTAAGTATTCACACCTATCCTGTGTTTAATTAACCCCACCAGAGCTTTGGTAAGGTCTAAAATAGTGCATGTATCTTACCCCTTTGTTTGCCTTCTCCATTGATAAGAGTTGTTAAGAGTCTTCCTCTTCCTGGTAAGGGAGAAGGAGACATCTCCTTTATAAAAGTAAATCTCCTTTACTAAAGAAAAACTTGTGCCCTGTTTTTAGAGCGTTTCCTGCCTCTGGTTATTCTAGATGGTCTTTAGCTCAAAATAATCTACAGGTCAAACAGGCACATTTTAGGATGGCATATTCTGGTACCCTTCACCTGGACCTTGCTCTCAAACTTTATGAGTAAGTTAATTCAAATACCTACCCTGCCCCACTTCAGTGTGATAAACGGAGCCTTGCACTCCCCAAGTCTTAAATTCTGGTGTTTTCCTCTTTCCTCGTTCATCCACCATCTCCATGTGTTCATTTTCCTGCTCTAAGCCACAGGCAACAGCACAACCCACATGATCCCTTGAACATGATACAACATAGCACACACACAAGTTGCCTTTGTTCCAACTCTCTTCCAGCTTTATTCAACACTTTTCATCCTCATCCCTCAGCTATCATTATCATCATTCGTGTATTCATTTTCCATTTCTTCAGAAATTATGCATTGAGTATCTATTATGGACTAAGCTTAGGGATACAGTGGTAAACAATAACAGCCAAAATAGATGCACACTTTGCCCTCTGAAATTCAGTCTAATGAATGGGATGGGGATTATTAATCAAATAGCCACACAAATAAATGTGACAAGTTTGTTTATGTAAGGATGGAGTACTTTAAGAGCATATAGCAGAGAGCCTCTACTTTGAATTGGAAGTTATCAAGAGCATGAGTATGAATTAACTACAGAGTGAGGAGAAGCATGTGTATTAGGCAGAAGGAATGGTACATGAACTTGTAATTGCCTAGTGGGTTCTTCTTGCCCACTGTACAGACAAAAGCAATTCACAAAGACCATGGTATTGGAATAAAGGAAGGGTTTAATTAACACAAGGCAACTGAGAGGAGGGAGTGACTCAGCCTCCTGAGAACTCAGAAGCTAGGGATTTTATGGATAATTTGGTGGGCAGGAGGCTAGCAAATGGGCACTGCTGATTGGTTGGGGATGGAATGATAAGAGTGTGGAAAATGGTTCTTGTGCACTGAGCCCACCTCTGGGTAGGGGCCACAGGACCATTTGAGTCATGAGTCATGGGTCTTGATGGGGTCAGTTGGTTGCCAGAATGCAAAAATCTGAAAAACATCTCAAAAGACCAATCTTGGCCGGGCGTGGTGGCTCACGCCTATAATCCCAGCACTTTGGGAGGCCGAGGCAGGCGGATCACAAAGTCAGGAGATCGAGACCATGGTGAAACCCCATCTCTACTAAAAATACAAAAAACTAGCCAGGCCTGGTGGCGGGCGCCTATAGTCCCAGCTACTCAGGAGGCTGAGGCAGGAGAACGGCATAAACCCAGGAGGCGAAGCTTGCAGTGAACCGAGATCGCGCCACTGCACTCCAGCCTGGGCGACAGAGTGAGACTCCGTCTCAAAAAAAAAAAAAAAAAAAAGAGCAATCTTAGGTCCTGCAATAGTGATGTTATCTATAGAAACAACTAGGGAAGTCAAAAATCTTGTGACCTCAAGCCACATGGCTGCTGAGCAGTAAGGGATTATAGAAACTATGCCTACATTTTAGCAGAGGTCAGGCCCTTTCCATAATCCTAATCTTGTGGCCTTTCCTTAGTCTTACAAAGGCAGTTTCAGCCCACAAAACTGAACAAAGAAGGGATCAGTTTCAGGGAGACACTATTATCACACTTGCTTCAAAGTTAAATTAGAAACTAAATTCCTCCCATGGTTAGCCTGGCCCCATGCCCAGTAATCAGTGAGGACAGCCAGCCTTCAAGACTAGAAGCAACATGAAGACAGCCGTGCTAGATTTCTCTCACTGTCATAATCTTTGCAAAGGTGATTTCAAAGTAGCACTGGGGTAGGAAGAACATGGCACATAAAGGAATGGAAAAAGACCAATGTGGCTGAAGAATGTGGAGTGAGAAGAGGAGTGGAACAAGATGAAGTAAGGAAGTTGGCAAGAGCCAGACAAGATTCTGTGGGCATGTTGAGGACTTTGGTCTTTATTCTATTTTTAGCACAAGAAGTAAAACAATGAGTCATTGATTTCAAGAACATCACTCTCACTAGCATATAGAAAATAGATAGGAGACAGGCAAGAGTGGATGTTACAAAGTTATTGCAGCACTTCAGGCAACAGATATTGGAAGGCTGGATAAAGGAGGTAGTGTTACTGATGAAAGAAGTGTTTGAACCAGGAGTTATTGAGAAAGTACAAATGAAAAACTTGGCAATGGGTTGTATAAAAGAAGGGAGGAGACCATCAAGGATGATTTCAAGGGGTTGGAATTGTTAAATTAGATATGTAAGGGGAAATATTCACTGAGAAAGGGAGTAGGAAAGAGAATCAGTTTTGTCTTGAGTCTTTGTTTTGTCTTGTATTTGAGTCGTAATATTGGAAGATTAGATGATAAATTTGTTTTGGTACATGCTAAGTTTGAAGTACCTTTGAGGTATGCACAGGGAAATGTCAGGTAGGCAGTTAAATAAAAGGTCTAGTGCAGTGGCTCTAAAATCAGGGATAATTTTTTTCCTCCAGGGGACATTTGCCAATGTCTGGAGATATTCTCGGTTGTCACAATGTAGTGAGAGGTGCTACTGGTATCTGGAAAGTAGAGGCCAAGGATGTTGCCAAATACGCTGCAATGTACAGGACAACCACACCCCTCACAGCAAAGAATTATCCAACCCAAAATGTCAATAGTGCCAAAGGTGAGAAACGCTGATCTATAGATATTTGAGAGTCATTGGCCAAAAGCCTTGGGTATTGATAAGATCACAAATAGAAAGAATAAGAGTAAGAAAAAAAGTGGGATAGTAGAGATTTTTGAGGAACTTTAATGCATAATGGCTGGATGACTTACCCAACATAAGACACTGAGAAGGAGCAGCAGAGAAGTAGGAGGAAAACTCAAAGAAAATGGAGTCACAAAAGACAAAAATTGGGTAGGGGAGTGATGAAAAGTGTTGGATGCTACCAAGAAGACAAAGGAAATGGGGACTGATGAGTGTCCATTGCATTTAGGAATGTGAAGGTCATTGGTAGCCTTTGCAAGAGCAGTTTTGGTAGCATGATGTTGAGAAAAGGCATACTGCAGTGGGTTGAGGAATGAATGGGAGATGGACAAATGGAAGCAGTTAGCGTAGGCAATACTTTTAGGAAGTTTGGCAATGGAAGGGAGGAGAGTGAAAGAACAGTTCTGGCAAGAAATATGGAGGCCAAGAACAGTTTGGGGTTCAGTGGTGTTCTTGTAGTTGTTTTATTTTGTTTTAATTTTTTTATTATGGAAAATTTCTAACATATATAAAGTAAGCAGAATATTATAATGGGCTTCAATGTACCCTAGATTCTATGCACTCTGGATTCTGTTTTATTTCTCAGATGACTAATGTTTGTTCTAGGAGGGAGTTGATTTGGCTGGACTCAAATTCCCAACTCTGTCTCTCCTAATCAGCAATAACTGAAATCTCTGCTTGGTTCTTTCAGATTCCAGCTGTACTTATTTTTTGCCAGTCCCCCTGTGTGTACATAGTTTAGTGGTCAGCCAATAATTTGGGTAGATTTGGGAGTTTATCTTTTCTGTGGCTTGTCCCCTTCCAGAATCCACCCCCTCTTCATTTCCTGGCTTCTCTTCTAGCCCCAGCTCTATTATCTGATACCTCAAGCTATTAAGACTTTGGCCTCTGTTGCCCCAAGTTGCCTGCAGATTGGACTGCCTTCAGGCAAAAAGCTGCAAACTTGCAAATCCCAAAAGGTATAATTCCTGCTTTCAAAGCTTGATTCCCCTCCAGTATCTGTCTGATCTTGGCCAACCCCCATTGCCTTCACGCGCGTGCACGCACGCGTGCGTGTGTGTGTGAGTGTGTGTGTGTGTGATGATGGAGTAGCTCAAGACTGTCACTCACCCCTCTTCCTATCCCCAGCTCCATCCCCCACTGTAAGAACCTCATGCACATGTGTCTGAACATCCCAACTCACGTGTCCAAGTTTCAGTCATGGACTCAGCCCTAGGTATCCAGCCACTGCAGTGTGGTCTGTACTTGGGAGGAGGGACCTGGAGAAGAGGCTGTCCCTCTTCCAGTCCCTGGAATCAGCCTTGGGGCCATTCGGTCAGGGAATTCTGGTATCCTGGGTATTGGTCTAGAGGAAGGAAAGAAGGGCACAGACTCTGGGGAGCACAGGCTCCAGGCGGGCACAGCCCTTGGCCCCATGGACTCCTTGCCCTGCGGAGAGAAGCAGTTGGAAGAAAGCCTGAGGATGACCCTCTAAACTGCTGGGGCTCTGGGCAGGAGACTACCTAGTACTATGGACTTTGCTCAGTTCCTAGTCTGACTGCCTGGTTTCTCTGTGTGTACATGTTTTGTTTCTTTTAGTGGACTGTTCATCACCATTCATGACAAGGGCCATCTTGCAACAATGCTGAACTCTTGGCCAGAAGACAATATTAAGGTATGATCCCGTTTTCATTGCTATTTAATCATTGTTGGGTGAATCCTTTCAGCCTGAACCAGAGTCATTTCCAGCTATAAAATGAGCCATTATGACACTGAAGGCAGCATACTACCACCCATTCCTAAGCCACAGACCTGTTATAGCCAAGTACAAACACACCACAGAGCAGAGGTTTGCATGAAGCAGGCATCCATGTGACATTGCCCTTCATTATTGTGATTATTAGTCTGAAGATATGTTCAGCATGTGTTGAGTCCCTGCTAAATATATGGTGCCAGTTTCCATAGTAGACACAGAGAGAAATCAGGCATAGACCCCCTTCTCAAGTAGCTGACATGTTATGCGGAAAATAAGCCAAAGGCACAAAAGGCTAACAAGGTGGTACTTGTCCAGAGATAAATAAAGTACACGAAAAGAACTGAGGGTGTTCTTCTAGAGGCAGTGATGATTTTTAGCCTGAGGAGATTCTGGGATGACTTCATGGGGGAAGTAACAGTGGAGCTAAGCCTTGAATTTAGGGGTAGGCTGTGGACAGTTAGGTAGTGGAGAGACTAGGCTGTGGAGTGAGGACATTCTGCGCCAAGAGTAAAAGCCTATGATGGACAATATCTTCACACCTGGATATGTGTACCCCTGGGTGTACACAGCAGTGTGGGGGTGGGGATGTGGGACATAAATGTAGAGTGACAAAATAAACCTGCCACTTCTTCCAGGAGCATCCATTTTACTCAAAAATTTAAGAAGAAAACATTTCTATATACCAAACAATATACATTATAGAAAGCAAAAGTTGCCTTAATTTTTTTTTTTTTTTTTTTTTTTTTTTTGGAGACAGAGTATCACTCTGTTATCCAGGCTGGAGTGTAGTCATGAATTATTGCAACCTCAATCTCCTGGGCTCAGGTGATCCTCCCACCTCAGCCTCCCCCATAGTTGGGACTACAGGCGTGGGCCACTATGCCTGGGTAATTTTGTGTGTGTGTGTGTGTGGTTTTTTTTTTGCAGAGATGGGGTTTTACCATGTTGCCTTGGCTGGTCTTGAACTTCTGGGCTCAAATGATCTGTCCATCGAGGCCTCCCAAAGTCCTGGGATTACAGGCATGAGCCACCATGCCTAGTGATGTTAATTTTTATATATAAAACATGCAAATTTGTAGAAATGTATTAGCCTCTGGCTAAATCCCCAGATCTCCTCCTGCTATAGAGATATCTATGGAAGAGTTTGAGGGGTTCTGGTATCTAAGATCATTGTTGCTTCTGAAACAATATGGGTGAGGCAAAAATGCAGAACATCCACTGGCTGGTGGGTGAGGGCATTTTTGGCACCTGAGCTGGGGAGGTGTTGGTGCTGACCAAGTATAGTACAAGGAACTTTCAGGGCCAATGAGTGCTCACATCACCCTGCCTTGCCTGGGAGGCTGTGGTACTCCAACGCATCTACTCTGGAAGAGCTCCCTGGAGATACAGACACAGAGAAGGTATACGGGCCCATACCTGAGGAGCTCGAAGTCTAGTTAGAAAGCCTCATCCAGAAACAATGACAGTACACTGTGTCTCTGCTGCCAATGAGAGAACCATGCACCTCTCTCTCTTTTTCCCTGCCCATTCCCTGAGCCCCTCCACCCTTCTCCACTGGACACCAAATACAGCTTCTTTCTATCTACCTCTCTTTGTGTCCCACCCACTCCTGGCTCTCTCCAGGGAATGACATTATTTAAAAACAGACCAGGTTGGGGACAGAACCTTGGCCCTCAGGAGCCAGGCTGGAGCCACAGCCAAGGCCCTGGGACTTTAGTCCTCGCTCGTTTTTTGCATCTGTGTCTGGGTATCATTTTGCCTTGTGCTTCTCCCTCCTGCTTATCTGCTTCAACTTCAGTTATATGTCCTGCAGGCCCTGCAGGTTTTGGTCCCAGGCCCAGAGAAGCAAGTTTCCAGAGCATGTCTAGCATGAATCTATAATAAAACCTTGAGGACATTAAGGGAAGCCAGCTTACTGGATGGACTAATCTTAGTGGATATGCTGCTGGGGTCCTGTAAAGTTACCTCTTTCACTCACTTTCCTGGACAGTTCAACCATGGGGAAACCTTGGACATAGGAGGCACTCAGTAGATGCCTACAGAGTTGAATGAATTCAGTTGATAGACATACTGAGCATCTTCCATGTCACAGATACTGTGCCGGGAGGTTCTCCACTAATATATTTGGTGCTTTTGTGCAAATTATGAGGAACTAGAAAGAATGATGAAAAGGTACCTTTGTTTAACAAAAAGGCACCCTTTCCTCCAAGCTGACACAGGGACTTGGTGAGGGGATCATGGACTGGATTTCAGGTTTCAATTGTTCCTCTTATCAGGGCACAACTGTATCAAGGGCCTTGCTGTGAGGGATGCAAAATGAGAAAAACATGGACCCTGCCCTCAAATTGCCTCGTATTGTGGTTAAGAAAGCAAGATGTAAATTCAAAATAGAACCTTAGGAGCTAAATAGTTATTGACTTAATAACGTATTTTGAGAACCTTCTAAATACTGAACGCTAATTGCCAAAGAGATGGTGACCACAACTGTTGTGATTTTAGAGGAAAAGAAACAGGGCTTTGGACACCCTGGAAGAGGTAGGACTCCAGCAGTCCCCAAATAAGAGAGATATCCAGAGTCTCTAAGGAGAATGTTAAGTTGCCTGAACAGATCTGGGCCCGTAATACTGAATTCAGTTGCATTCAACCATCTTTTAGAAAACATCTACTCTGGAAGAGCTCCCTGGAGGTTCAGATACAGAGAATGTATACGGGCCCATACTCAAGGAGCTCAAAGTCTAGTTAGAAAGACTGATCCAGAAACAGTGACAGTATACTGCATCTGTGCTGCCAAACAGAGCACCCCAGAGGACAAGGAGCAGACAGGTGACTGACTGCCCACCCACCCTGTGGTTCCGCAGAGTACACAGGTGAGTGCCTGGGACCACCTCCATCCTTTATTCCTGTCTCACTTTGAAGAAACCTGGAGATCAGTCCCAGTGACTGTGTAGAGGAATCAGACCAGACTTTGCAATAAGACAGCCCCAGATTCTGGCCTTGAAGCTTCACTTACCTGCTGCGTGTGCCGATATTCTCTCTGAGCTTTGCTTTCCTATTGTGAGGATTAACTATGATAAAGTCTATACACATCGAAGGGCACTTGAACGGATACTGTCATCACTGGAGGTGATGGAGGCAGCTGTAGCCCATACAGCAGTGCAGGCAGGGCCTGAGGGGGCTCCCTTACCTGGGAATCACAGGCCACAAATGAGCAATCAAACGATTTGACCCCTTGACATATTTCATTTGGCTGTTAGTGGTTTTCTAACATTTTGAATTTGTAGGCAACATTTTTCAATCAGGAGATTTCATGAGAAATATATATCCAAGGACTTGGATTTGTGGCTTCTCTGGAAAAGCCAGGAGCTCTGAATATTGGGCCTGTAGTTTGGCATGTAAGTAGGTCCACTGGAGCTGATTGGACTGCCTGTGGCTTACCCCGGACCCCTCCTTGCCCTACTCACTGGCCTTTATCTGGAGGTTCCTCTCCCCCAACCCCCAGGGTGCCCTTTCAAAGGTTTAGAATTTCCAAGCCACAGTCTTTCTTGTTTTCTGATGTGTGTTTTCCAGTTATTTTAGAAAGTGGAGAGGAAGGTCTCCCTACCTAGGTAGGGAATCTCTGCTCATTATTCTTTCATAGCACTTGGGAACTGATGCAGAACCTCTCCTTCACTACTTCATTCTGTTCCCACAGTCACTGGGAGAAGTTGGACTAAGGACATCTGAAACCCCCAGTGTGGTTCCTGAAGAATGTGTAGGAGTGAGACTGGGCGGGTGTGGTTCACGCCTGTAATCCCAGCACTTTGAGAGGCCGAGGCAGGCGGATCACTTGAGGTCAGGTGTTTGAGACCAGCCTGGCCAACATGGTGAAACCTCATCTCTACTAAAAACACAAAAATGAGCTGGGCATGGTGGCAGGCACCTGTAGTCCCAACTTCTCAGGAGGCTGAGGCAGGAGAATCACCTGAACCCAGAAGGCGGAGGTTGCAGTGAGCCTTGTGCCACTGTACGCCATCCTGGGCAACAAGCAAGACTCTGTCTAAAAAACAAACAAACAAACAAACAAACAAAGGGCCGGGCATGGTGGCTCATGCCTGTAATCCCAGCACTTCAGGAGGCTGAGGTGGGCAGATCACCTGAGGTCAGCAGTTCAAGACCAGCCTGGTCAACATGGTGAAACCCTGTCTCTTCTAAAAATACAAATAGTTGGGCATGGTGGCACGCACCTGTAGTCCCAGCTTCTCGGGAGGCTGAGGCAGGAGAATCACTTGAGCCTGGGAGGCAGAGGTTGCAGTGAGCTGAGATCTGGCCACTGCATTTCAGTCTGGGTGAGAAAGTGAGATCCTGTCTCAAAAAAAAAAAAAAAAAAAGACTGTATAGGATTGTGTCTTTTGTCAGATGAGCAAGCTGAGGTTAAGTGACTTGTCTGAGGTTACCCACAATTAAGTGTTGGTGCCCAGCCCAGAGCTGTGGTCCTAAATCACTTCTCCAGCAGCTGATAAGTGGGGGAGACAGAGTTTTTCAAGGTATATGTATCTTTAGACCTGTTGCTAGCTGCTTGCCTAGAGAAGAGGAGTGGTTTAGAGGAGCTTCTGAATCGAGTCAGAAAGTAAAAAATGACTTTCTGTGGTTTCCCAGAAGGAAAGTGGAGTTGAAAACTGCAGTGTAAGAAAAGTAGGCTGCGAGGGAAATGGGGCCAAAGCCCAGGGCTGGGGAGACCACGAAGTTTTGTGGGACTTGCTTTTCAGGAAGGAGGGGGCGGGCCAGGCCAGGCTGCCTTGAGCTGTCCAGCGTAAATCACAAAGAGGAGTGAGAACTGCTTTTCTGACTCTTTCCCACAGTGGCCACTGCCTGGAGCCTATAGGAAGGTCCAGCTGAGAATAGCCTCCTCCCTAACAGTTTTCCCAAGCTCTAAATCTCTCCCTCACCCCAGTCCCAGGAGCTTCGCGGGAGGAGGTGCTGAGAGCCAAGGGATCCTCCTCTGCTACTGGGTACATCCTCTGTAAACAGTCACTTAGGTTTTTACACTTAGAGCAGATTGCTAGTGCCAAGTGCCTACCTACCATGCATTGGCCCACTTTGTGTTAAAGCCCACTCTGTGCTTATTTTCAGAGGTTAGAATTCCTGAAAAACAGTCTCAGATACATATTAGGGAGTGCTCTTGTGTCGGTCAACACTTGTGGGAAGGAAGGAAATAGGATAGAGTAGAAGGAGAGGTTGGGCTGCAGTAAGATCTCAAGCAAGGTGCCGCAGAGCCCCTGAGGAGGCTCTGGAGCTGGGATGGCCCTTCAAAGGCATCCAGAAGTGAGGCAGCGGAGTGGACCTTTAGATTCCTGTACTGGGCTGCCCTTGGAAGGAGGTGTGGCTTTGGGCAAGGTGGCTCTTTTCAGTAGAGGAAATTCCCCTAAGTGGACCGATATCCAAGGATACAGCTGGGAAAATAACTCTTTCATTCCTGCAGGAGGATCTGGGCAGCACATCATCGTATCCACCTCATGCGGTATGATGCCAAGTGCTCTACATAGATTAACTCATTGGATTTTCATGGCAACCCAGTAAGAGGTAGGGACTATTGTTATCCCCATTTTCTAGACAAGGAAGCTGAGAGGTTAGGTTCTTTGCAAGGGAGGAGTGGAACCAAGATTTGAAACTAAGAAGTGTGCATTATTTTTGTTGTGGAAAGAGAGAGAGGGAGAAGCAGAAGAAGAAAAGGAGGAGGGGGAGGATAAAAGGTAAGATGAGAAGGAAGGATGAAACAAAAGGAAGAGGAAGAAGAGGGTTGTATAAACAGTGCTGTATGTTTATACTATAGCTACAAATCCAAGGAATCTCCAGAGCAAGCAAGGACATTTGATCGTCAGGTCAGTCTTGGGTCAGTCCCATTGGGTTCACCCAAACTAAAGGGTGTGGGCAATAATTCAGAAAAGGCCTTAGGTCTGAGGCAGGTGGGCAAAGGAAGAATATGGCACAGCATTCCACAAACCTCCCCATAGTCATAGAGAGACAGGGGAGTTATGAATTGTAAAACTCTTCCAAACAAGGAAAATGTGATTCTGTTGTTCTAGAAAAGGTTGCTTGGCTTTAAAGCTCAAGAATGCTGCCCAGGTTTGCCCTCAGCCTTTTGACAATTTACAGAACTAGTGGCTCCCAGCATAAGGTCCATTGATGTTACGAAAAACAGGGTGCAGTGTCTTCTCTCTAAACTTGTTAATCCACAGCAGGTCTGAACTCTGTTCAGTGCCGAAGACACTTTGTTCTCCCCGTTGCATCTATCACATTGCCTGCCATGTGTGAGTGCGTATCACATTACAGACACCAAGTTAAGTGCTGATGAATCAAAGATGACACAACCCATTACTGGCCCCAGAAGAGCTTCAAGCAACTGTGAAGCACAAGGAAATGTACAACTGTAATACAAGGAAGAGAATGATAGGTTTTGTAGGTGAGGAAAATGCTGTGGGAATTCAGAGAAGGAAGTGAAAAAATTCAGAAGGGAAGCTTCATGGAAGGAAATGCTTTTTGAACTGTTCCTTGAAACACACAAGGGTGGTAAGATTTGTATCAAGGAGATAAAGAAATCAAGAAGTAAAATAGCATGTATCCAAGAAAGTACAAGCCTTGTGCAAAATTGGAAATATTTCAGCTTGGATGGAGCATGGAAAGAATAAAGAGGAAATTCAAAGGGCAGCTTGGGCCTAGCCCATGGAAGGCTTTAGGTGCCAGTCTAAGATTTTTGGGCTTTGTTTTACAGACATTGGGAACCATTAGAGATCTGGGGGCAAGAAAGTGATATACCTGGGTGTGCTTCGGAAAAAATGAAATGGAATGGGGAAAACCCAGTAGAGAGACCAGTCAGGAGAACTGGAGTCAGGAGAACACTGCAATGGCTCAAGTGAAGATGGATGATCCGATCCGAGGCAGTAGCAATAATATGAAGATAATGGAACAGATGTTTAAAATAGGGAGCAGGCACAATCAGCAGAACTTGGTGACCAATTGGCTGTGGTTGACTAACAGAGAAGAATCAAAGAAGACTGGACATTTTTGAACTTGGAAGATACAGGGTAACAGAGCAGGAGGACAGCAGAGTAAAAATGATCAAAAGGAGTAAAAGGGAAAAGAGGATTCCTTTGGTTAGGGAATTGTGGGATTTGGGAAGAGTACTGGACATTTGAGTGGCAATGTCCAGCAGATAGTTATCTACAGGTGTCATCTACTTAGAGAGGACAGTAGGAGCCATAGCAATGGATGAGGATGCCAGGGTTGAAGCTGTTAAGTTTTGCATGGCCAGACTTTCTTAAATATTGCATTTGCCAAGGTCTCCCCTTGGTTTCTTTTTCATTCATTCATTTAACAGACAATTATTGCATGGTCTTTCTGTGTTAATGTTAAACTGGAGAGATCAGAAATAATTTCAAAGTCTGAGATATAATCTTTGCCCTAAATAATCATCGTCATTACAATCATAAGAGCAGCAACCATTTATTCATCATTCTTACTTTATACAAGGCACCAGGTTAAAATGAGACATATGTTATTTTACTTCATCATTACAACAACCTGAGGAGTTAAGTATTATTATTATTATACCCATTTTATGGAGAATTGAAGCTCAGAATAGTTATCTATTTATCTAAAATTACACATGGCACATCATCAAGGATCCTAGATTCAAAAACTGGTTATCAGACTCCAAAGCACCTGCCATTAACCGCTAAGGCTGTTTGGTGAGATAAAGTGTGCATTTTAAAACAAAGTTAATAACAACCCAGCTGCTTTCACCATCAAAGGATTAAATAACACCTTGTGCAGGTCTTGGCAGGCAGTGGGTCCTTAATACATGCTTGCGAAAGGCAGGCAAGTGGACAGGAAGGGTATGTGGTAGATATGGCAATTCAGGGGAAGGAGAAATTTCAGTAGATTATAATGAGCAGAATTTATGCTGCTGAAGAATGGGGAGAAGGACCCTCCAGGAGAAAGGAATAGACAGGTTGAGATGGAGAGGTGGTAGGCAAATTCATAGTGTGTCTGGGAAGAATGAGAAGGCCAGCACAGCCAGAGAAGGCAATTGTGTACAGATGTGTAGCAGGAAATAAGTTTCAGAAGGTCGGTTGGATTCAGATCATTAAAGAGTTAAGTATTTTGGACTCTATTCTACGGACAGTTCAAAGTCACTAAAGGTCTTTGAGCCTGGGAATGGCATAATGAAAATGGGCTTTTAACACAATGAATCTGACATTGGTTGGCAGGAGAGAATGGAAGGAAAGAAGGTGAGAGGCAAGCAGTCTCGTTGTGAAACTGTTGCAATAACTCAACTATAACCATGGTAGGATTGCGGGTGGACAGTAGATGGAGGTGAGACACTCATTCAGAGGAGCTGGGCATGCAGTAGAGTGCCCTGGGGCATGTCCAGGCTGGGAGAATGCCACTGCAGAGCCCTGTCACCATCCTAGGGTTATAGGGATAACAGCCTGGAGTAGCAGATTTCCTCTGCTTAACTTCATGTCACTCACTGCCCCTTCAGCACAGAGAAGGATTCTGAGAGAATGGGAACCATAATAAGGAAGTTCTAATTAGGAGAGACGATAGAAAAATGCCCAGAGTTTGGACACCCAGGGGCAGCATGAGGGCATAGTCTCCAACAGGGAGAGCTACCAAGAGGAGGTCAGATGCAGGCTGCAGAGAGGGTGGTGCCAAAGCAGGGCAGGACTTTGCCAAGATCACACGCACTTTACCCCAGCCAGTTGGGGTGGTAGAAGGAGCCCTGAACCAGGAACCTTGCCCTGTCACATTCACTAGCAAGATGACCTTGCTAAGTCACCTAATCTTTTAAGATAACTGATGTGGAAACATCCAGCCAGTGCCTGGCATGTGGCTGACACTTAACAAATATATGGAGGAAATAAAGGTTTCTGTTTGCTCACCTGTGAAGCAGAGAAAACAACCTCAGATCCACCTACCTGCCCAAGTTATGGGGAGGGTCACATGAGATGCAGTCTGTGAGCACTCTGCACAGAGGCAGTCGACCAATCTAAGGGAGAATATCATGATTTTCATGAATCTCTTGCACTCTCCAGAGACCCCTTTCCAGAAGCAGAGAAGTGTTTTTAAAACTGTCTACACCTATTTCCACTAAAAGAGAGAGAATAGAAGTGAGAAGAAACCATAAGCCCTTTGGGTACCAGATCATAAACTCTTCCAGGGAAAGAAGGGGTCTTCATCTCTTTACCCCCAGTGCCTAGCAATGTACCTTCATGGATTTAACCAAACCCTATGGTGCCCATAGCCCATCAGGACATGTGTAGCCTAGAGTGGATCCAAAGCCAGGTTCCAATGAAGGGATAAGGGACCTATAAACTTAACTGTTGTAGAGATAGAGAGAGCTGGCGCTGGTGAGCAGGTGAGAGTGGCCTACAAAAAACTTCACTGTTACCCTGAGGGGCTCTCCTTGACCTGACATTCAAGGCCTTTCACAGTCTGACTCCTGCCTGACTTTCCATTCTTTCCCTTCCTGCAACCTACACCTCCTCGTTCCCCAAACACACCCTACCTTCTCCCCACCCCCAGCACCTCTACCCTGGATTTTAACTTTCTTTTGTATCAAATGCCCTTCTCCCGACCCATGCCCCACAATCTCCACCTGTCCAAGGTAGGGCCTGTGTGTCCCTTCACCCATGAAGGGTTACCCTCCCATCTTCTAATCTCTGCCACCCTGTATGCTATTCTGCTGCAGTCCGGCTTCCCTCCCAGAATCACGATTATTAATAAACACATTCCATCACTCCTTTGGCCCATTAATCCTTTAAGGACTGGGTCTGTGCATATTTGTTTTTGTAGATGTGCAAACTGAAGCTCCCCGAGAATTTGTCACAGTGTCTTATGCAAAGTAGGTGCTTCATAAATATGCATTACATGAATAAAAGAATATCCATTATAATAATACAATTATTCCTCTCATCACCATCAGCTTCATTCACATCTATTAATTCACAGTAGGTAAGCCTTGAAGTAGCACGACAGCTAGTACATCAGCAATTCTTTGCCAAATGCAAAAGGTAAATCCCAGTGCAGCTTGAAACTCTTCCTGATTTCATGTGCAATAATGATCCTAGAAGATGTCACAAGGAGTCCTGTTCTTTGCAAATCGGATTTTTCATAATCCAGGAGTAGGTTGGAGAGCATTTAGATTAGCCTCTAAATCCTGGAGCTGTAGCAGCAGCACGAACACTCATTTTTCCTTTTCTCTTTTAATTATGCCCTTCCCTCCCCACCACCCCAAGTCTCAGGCTAAGAGTGTCTGTTTAGTTTCCTTGAGGAAGAGTCAAGTGACTTGATGTGGTTTCCCTCTAGCTGTTTCTGCAGCCCCCACCTGAAGCTCAGAATGCAAGGCAGGCATCTTTCTGTTATCTTCTCAGTAGGGTTTCTCACCAGCCTGCCAGGAAGGACCGGCCACCTGCAGGTGAATAAATGCTCTGCCCTTATCCCAGACAAACTCTTCCACACCGGCAAAGTCGGTGGGCATCCAGTCACCAAGCCTGATGGGCCGGGGCTGCTAAAATGAGCACTCTGTCGCGGGAAGTGCTGTCCCTGATTGATGGTGCCCTACTGTTTTTCAGGCCGTGGTGGTGACTGATGGGGAGCGCATCCTGGGCCTGGGAGACCTGGGCTGCTACGGTATGGGCATCCCTGTGGGCAAGCTGGCCCTGTACACAGCGTGCGGAGGAGTGAACCCACAGCAGTGCCTCCCTGTGCTGCTGGATGTCGGCACCAACAATGAGGTAACACACTGCCCAGGCCAGGAGCTCTGGGGTCAGAAGGTAGCAACTGAGACAGGGTGAGGAGCATGTTTGTGGGTGGTTATATCTACACAGCAAGAGGCTATTTCTTTCTTGGCATCCCCTTGACCAGGGCACTCCTCCTACACAGTTGTGGAGTAGAGGACCTTCTTCCCTGGTTGCCCACCCCTAGCTCCATTCTGTTCCCTCTCCCACTCCTGGGTCCCCTTGATCCTCTACCTCTATGAGGCCCTCTATACCCACAATGACCCCTGCTTGGGCTTCCTTCCTCTTTGATCCCCATTACCCTATGCAATTTCCATTTCCCTTGAGGTGGGAGTGACCCCTGGGCTGTGTTTTTTAACATTCTCAAGGCAGTCTGCCCCAATGGAAGGATTAGAATTCAAAGTACCAGGTGCCAAAATGTCTGACTCAGACAGGTGAGATCCTACAGCTGCACTATTCCTAGCAGTTTGTGGTTTAAGGAGTTCAGGCCCCAGCCAAGGGTTTCCTTGCTCTGGGAACCACCATGGGCATGTCTGTGATTCGCAGTTCTGTCTCTGTGTCAGAAAACATGAAAAAATATCCAAGGATTCCCTCTTAATGATATTTATCTTTGAGATCAGTGCATGTTCATCTTTTCAAAATTGAGGCCGGGCACAGTCACTCACGCCTGTATTCCCAGCACTTTGGGAGGCCGATCGGGGCGGGATCACCTGAGGCCAGGAGTTTGAGACCAGCCTGACCAACATGGTGAAATCCCATCTCTACTAAAAATACAAAAATTAGCTGGGTGTGGTGGCACACACCTGTAATCCCAGCTACTGGGGAGGCTGAAACAGGAGAATCCCAGGAGAACCTGGGAGGCAGAGCTTGCAGTGAGCTGAGATCACACCACTGCACTCCAGCCTGGGTGATAGAGCAAGACTCTGTCATAAATAAATAAATAAAGACAATTCAGAGAAGTGTTAAAAATAAGGTATCAGCCACACAACAAGTGCTAATCATTGTTTACATATTGGTATATTTTCTCCCAGCTTTTTTTTTCCATGAACTTATAAAACAAAAGTTATGTTCTTATTATATATACAGTATTTTATATTTCTTTTTCAAATTTAATTATCTGTCATGAGTTTTCTTTCAGGTCATTAACCATTCTTCCATAGTGTCAGTTTAATAGCTACCTGGTATATCATAATTTGTATAAGAAAACCCCCACAGTTGGGCACTTCAGTTGTTTCTAGTCTTTTTAAAATATAAATTGTGCTCTGAAGCCCATTTTTGCAGATGAGTCTTTGTTACTATCTCTGAGTATTTCCTTAAGATAAATTTCTAGAAATGTACGTATTGAAGCAAAAGGAATGGTCATTTTTTAAATTCTTGATTCACATTGTCAAAAAGTTATTCTTATTTGCATTCTGCAGTGATCTCTCTTAAGAAAATTTGCCAAGACTCTTTACATGGCCTTCCTCTTGCCTAAACACAGTGCATCCCCATTTATTTTCTTTTCTTTTTTTTTTTTTTTCTTTTTTGAGATGGACTCTCCCTCTGTTGCCCAGGCTAGAATGCAGTGCTGTGATCTTGGCTCGCTGTAACCTCTGCTTTCCTGGTTCAAGCAATTCTCCTGTCTCAGTAGCAGGGATTACAGGCATGCGCCACCACGCTCAGCTAATTTTTGTATTTTTAGTAGAAATGGGGTTTCACCATGTTGGTCAGGCTGGTCTCAAACTCCTGACCTCAAGTGATCTGCCGGCCTCGGCCTCCAAAAATGCTGGGATTGCAGATGTGAGCCACCATGCCCAGCCCAGGCATCCCCATTTCAAACAAAAGCAAGCACTTTAGATCCTAGTAAGGAATGATGCTTATTCAGGCTTCATCTGCAGATACGATCAAATGATGGAATGGTGGGCAGACCTTGTTTAATAGCTGGGAAATCCTGGGGGTGGGAATGAGATGAGGGAGGGCAAGAAAGTGGGAAAACTATTGGTTTGGGACCTTGGTTCCAGTACCATGACGAGCCAGATAAGTCACTGCACCTCCTTAGACTTAATTCCCTTTCAGTTTATTGAGAGACTAGACCAGAAAGTTACTAAGCATCCTTCAACCTCTAAAACTGCCTGGTCTCCATGTGTCTCCTCACCAGCTCAGGAGACAGGAAGTTGGATCAGGATACATGCTTTACAGCTGCTCATCAAAACCAGTCTTCAAGTTTTGCTCTGCACAGTAATGCCCTACCCCCAGCCAGGTATATGAGTTTTGCTGAAATTGTCTTTTGGCCTCACAGAATGCTTCTTTGCAGACATGGATGAGCGCAGCAAACTTTGTTTTATTCTTCCTCTCCAATACCTCCTGCTGTGTTCCAACTGGATTTAATTGAGACCTTCATTCCTTCTACAAGCTGGCTTTAGGCAAGAATTAGAACAGATTGAGTTTGATTCTGAGGCCACTGCATCCACTGGAAGGGTGCTGGCTGTGCTGGTGCATTGGGATCCTTTGTCATTGAAGGTCCAACACTCAGCAATGATATGCTGAAGTTTAGAGCTGGCTCTAACTTGTAACAAACCCACCAGAAAAAATGACTGGAAGGTAGCAGTAATTGTGGATCAGGCCCTTTTTATGGACCACTCAGTTTAAGCCTTGCAATAACCCTGTGAGTGGAGCATCTGTCATTACCCTGTTTTTTACAGCATAGGAAACTGAGGCCCAGAGAGTTTTTTTGCCCAAGAAGATCTGCTAGAAGAGGCAGGGCTAGGAGCCAAATCCAAGTTTGTGCTCCTCTCCCCATGTTAAATCTATGCCTAGTTTCTGTTGCTTTGTAAGTAAAGATTTTTTCTTGATTTTTAGAATTTTTATTGCTAAAATAAATTTAGAACATTATTCAAAATTTTAAAGAAAAAGGAAATGGTATTTCTCCCACAATGCTGCATTTGTGTTTCTTCCCAATATTTTTCTATGCCTATACATAAGGGTAGTTATTACCTAGGTGTAATCACAATGTAATTTTGTTCTAATTTCTTCAATTAAGATTCTTTTGTGAACACTTTGCCTTAGTTAATAAAAGTTTATTGAGTGTTTAGTGGGTGTCAGGCACCCTGCTGAGCCTGAAGGAGATAAACGTGGGTCAGCCTGAGTAGAATATTCTAGTTGTCAGTGTTTCAACACTGTCACCTAATTGGTCACTTCAATGAGTCGTGTGTCACATCTACTCAAAGCGTCTACTTCTTCTGGTGCTTTAGGCCTCTAGAATCACCTCTTCCTCCTGGATGTAGAGGGGAGAGAACCTCCCCTGGGTCTGCATCTTATGTCAGGGAGGGACCAGAGTACCCCCATCTGAGAGGAGGGAACATGCCCTGATCTGCCCTCCGTATGTGCCCCGGGAGTGAGAGGAAGCCGTTCTTCCCCAGTATATTATTCTCCTCATTTTCAGATAAGGAAACTGAGGCTGAAACATGTCAACTACTTCCCACAGCTCTAAGTGTCAGAGCTGGGATTGGAACCCAGTTCTCTGGCTCCACAGCTCTCTGGCTCCACAGCTGCCTTGCCCAACATGGTGCACTGTTCCAAGGGGTCTGGTGTTTGCATTATAGACTGGGAAATGGGGGCCAAGAATGGGTGTTTCACACAGGCAGGATCCCATGGACATTCAGAATCAAGTCAGAGGATAGCAATACTGTTTACACCATCCCCTCCAGGGAATGGTGCGCCTTCTCCAGACCCATTTGAGGAAACTCAGGACACAAAATGTTCAAAGTTATAAAGTGACCAACATTAGCAAGATGGTGATTTTTCTCTTTTCAAATGGATTTACTATGTGATCTCCCAACTACAGTTCCTTTTTCCTTTTTTTTTTTTTTTTCAATGAATCCGTTTGCAAGACATTCCTCCCAGAAGTCCCAGGGCACACCTTTTGCTCAGAGCAAGCCTGAGATGTAACAGAGGGAAGCTTGGCCTTTTACCATTTTAATCTCACATGTCCACGCAGGGAGGATGCTGTCATGGGGGATTTTAGTGTCAGAATAACTTGACCATCTGTGTGTATGTCTCCATAAAAACTCCTGAGGCAACAGGAGCTTTAATCACAGTCAAAGACAACACCCCTCCAGGTTTCCTGTTGAAGGAAAACATCTGCTGTCCACAGCCCTGAAACTCTGCGTCACTTTTACCTGCCGACAACAAGGAGATTTGGAAAAATAAATATGTAGGGCCGTGATCCCATGAAGAAAGGACATCCCATGATTAAGTTCCAAGCGGGCAGGGGAAGGGAGTGCCTGCTCAACCTTCCATCGTGGCTGCATGTGAATTGGATTTATTTTGTTTCATCCATATGCAGCCAGTCACAGACTATTCAGGTTAGAAGGTACCTGAGTACCATCTTGTTCAACCCCCTTGTTTTACAGGGGAAAAGAGACTCAGAGCAGAAAGGGCTTCCCCAAGGTTTGACTCCAAACCCAGCGCTCATCCCACCCTGTGCTAAGGCAGGGTGGGGGAATCCTGGGGGATGGGGCTTGGCTTTAAAATGACCCTGCTGAGCCTTGGAGGTCTTCTCCTGGCAGAAGTCTTGAGCCTCTATGAATTCACCTCAGAAGGAGATGCTGTGTGATCTTCTGGAACTGAAGAATGGGAGGAGGGAGGGGAGTCGTGTCTGCTTAGGGAAACAAGCATCAGCAGAGCCTGGTAAATAGTGCTTTGGGTGTTATTGAATTGCCAAGGAAGCATGGAGTTGACAACCAGGCTGGGTGTTGCAGACTTTCTTCTACCTTGCAAGATTATCAGGCTGGGTGTTGCAGGGTTTCTTCTACCTTGCAAGATTATCATTATTTAGCCTTCACCATGTGGTGCCATCATAGAGCTCACTCTCTACACAAGTGTAACCTATGAGGATGCCCTTGCTAGGATCTTTGTAGCTTACCCCAGGCTTAGCTGAGCTTCCCAAGGAATGAGTGGTAGGTGGGACTGCCACTGTAAGGAGAAAGCATGCTGTGCCCACAGCATGAATCCAATCCTGTGACCTCCCAGACCCCCAGGTTCCCTGAGTAATATCACAGCATGCCTGTTGCTATGCAAGATAAATATTTTTTCAACCAGGAGGTTTATCTGTCTTCCAGCTGAAATGCAATGCTCACTGATATGGGCAGTGAAGAGGAGGAAACCGTTTCGTTTTCCGTGACATTTTGTCTCCAAGACAAACCTTACAGGAGGCAGAGCTAGGCAAATAGCCACAGAGAACACATTCAACCCTCTAACTCCCACAGCAGAGGAGAAAGTTCTGCTTCACCCACTTTGAATAAAGGCCTTCACCTAAAATTATAATCATTGACTTACTTGATTCCAAAGGGGACTCAGTAACTAACAGAGGGGAAAGATTTCATCACTCAATATTTAGGTGCCAGGCACCCTACTGAACACTAAAGTTTGGAAGTGAATAAACCTGGTTCCCACCCTGGGAAGAGTCCTGGTCTAGAAACTATGATTTCTGCCGTGTTGTTTCCACCAACGTGTTTTGTGACTTTGGGCGGCTCATTTATTCTTTCCAACCTTCAAAAACTCATTTGGAGGAAGCTGAACCAAGTGATTTCTAAGACCTTCCTAGTTTTTAATTCAGCATCTCCTTAGCCCAGTCCCAGGACTCTGGCAATCATATCACTAAATGCTTCTCAAGGGCTTATGTGTTCCATCACTGTACAATTAGCTGGGGAGATGCAGATGAATGAGGAGCTCAAAGAGCTTCCATTGTGTGATAGAAATTATTATCCCTATTTAACAGAGAGCAGAGAAAAGTTAAATACCTTCCCCAAAGCCACAGAGCTAGTCAAGTGACAAAGCCTCAATTCAAACCCAGGTCTATCTGATTTGAAAGCCTAGAGCCCCTTTGGGCCCTACCGAGGATGCTCACAGGGGAGCATCCTGACCACAGCCACCAGGTCCAGCAGTGTCCTTTCCCCCATGGCATGTTGCCTCCAAACTTGAAGATTCCTCTGCCTCTATTGATAGGGTTACTAGATTTAGCAAATAAAAATGCCAGACACCAGTGACATTTAAATTTCAGATAAGCAAGTCAACGTTTTTTAGCGTAAGTGTGCTCCACATAATACATAGGTCACGCTTAATTCTAAACATTTCTTTTTAATTATTGCCTGTCTGAAATTCAAATTTAACTGGGCGTCCTATATTTTATCTGGCAATACTATCTGCTGAAATATTCTCTTTTCTTCTAAATCATATGAAGAAGTCAAGATAGAGGAGGGCTACAAGGAGAGGGTCCAGGCAGGTTACTACTCCTACCCCTTACTGGCAGGCATTCTTATATCTGAATCAGTTGGCGGATACAGAGCAGAATGTGGGCTGCTTGTTCCATGTTGTGCCAAGTCAGCTGTGGGAGCTCTGCCCACTACTCTTTTAGAGAAGCCATTTCCACTCCTGGTAAAAAAGAACCAGTTGACTAGAGATGTGGACACAGCCTTCCTCTGAACTCATTCCAGCTCTCCCCGTTCCCCAGCCTGGTCTGCAGGTCAAGAGCCTGGACCTTCCCAGCCACTACTGACCTCTTCCAGGAGGACCAGGCAGAGGGTAAGGAGCTGCCCCTTGGCTCCCTGGTTCCCTGGCTCCCACAATATCAAGTGATGGGACAAAGAGGATGCTTCATCATGAGACCCAGACAAAGCTCAATCTCAGCATAGCTACTTTCTGGCTCTGTGAGCTTGGGCAGTTTATTTAAACCCTTGAACTCCAACTTCCTCTAAAATGGGATGAGAAGAGGTCAGACTATTAGAAGGAACAAATGAGTGCATTACTTGAGAGCTCTATATAAACATAAGCTATTTTTTAACGTCATATCCATAAGGGAACTTTTTTCATGTTTTGTGGTTAAAGTATCTGAGACATAGAACATTTTATTATGGAAGCAAAATATAAGGACTTTTAAAAAGCTTTTTATAGTTGCCCTTGTATCTTAGCAGTATCTCATATGGTTGACCTTTGATCTTTACTGCAGTATACTGAGAAATTTTTTGAAAATGTAAAAATCCCTTAGCACCACTGGGGAACTTAACTTACCCTAGAAACTGCATATGCAGGATTGAGAAATTCACTCTATGCTGCCTGACGCACTAAGATTCAAATCTGTGAGTTGGCAACATTCCAAATTATAACTCACCATGGACCCTTTTAATCTTTGTAAGAACTGGCAAAGTGAATGTTTTCTGCCAGTGCCAAGAGGAATACTATTTTCAGTCATTTTTTAATGTATGTCCTTCCAAGCTCTGTATTTGTGTGTTTCAGAGAGTTATAATTATGATATCTGTATAATTTTGTATCCTGCTTTTTCCACTTTAAATAATCTCTTACAAATTTGTCCAGGTGATTGCAAAGTCTTAAAACCACCAATTTTAATCACTGCCTAGCTATACATCATGTTACTCTACTATCATTTATCATTTCTTCTTTCTGGATGTTTGATGCTTCTAAGTGGCTTTTGATGGTCACTTTGAAGGTAGCATGTGGAAGGGTGGGCACCATGTATGCACCACTTTCACCCTTTAGGTCCTCCCCCACTGACACACACATGCACATACCCCTACCAGTGAAGAATCCTAAACAGTTTCAAGGGTGTCCAATCCAGGGGATTAGGAGAGTGAGAGAGGAGGCCAGGACCCACCATCTTTCTAAATGTAAACCTGTGGTATCTTTGACAAAGTGCTAAATCCACCTCAGATCTTATGTGTACCCAAGATTTGGGGTGAAGGGTTAACAGATATTTCCTGTTCTTTTCTGCCCCTTAAACTACACCCTCCCCCACACCTACTACAGTGATATCAAAGCAGTGTGGACCCAGAACAGTGTCCTTAAAAAGAAAAATTGATTCTTGTTGATATGCAGAAGAGCCACCCATGCAGCACGACTGAGTGCTTAAGACCATAGACTCTGGACCCAACAGCCCAGCTTTGAATCCTGACTCCTGCACTTACAAGTCCAAGGTCTTAAGCAGGCTGCGT
This sequence comes from Piliocolobus tephrosceles, assembly GCF_002776525.5. Lineage (NCBI taxonomy): Eukaryota > Metazoa > Chordata > Mammalia > Primates > Cercopithecidae > Piliocolobus > Piliocolobus tephrosceles. The sequence continues at coordinate 76,726,421 of NC_045446.1, read as the reverse complement.
CACCTCTCTGAGTCTTGTTGCCTCTTTAAAAATGGGGGAAATAGATGTGTGAGAGAGGTACTGGGTAGACACCTGTGAAGAATAAAGGGGGAGGGAGTGGGAGGAGTTGGGGTTGAGTGGGGCCTTCAGACTGTAGTACAGGTCAGACACCTGTGAAGGGAGAGCAGGAGGGAGTGAGGACTGAGTATGAGAGCCCAGGGAGAGCCTCCCCAGCTCCGTCAGGCTGGTGGGAAGTTCCTGCCCCAGCAGAGTCTCAGTTGGGCAGGAATGGTTTCCCCCAGTCCCCCTCCATGCTCAATCATTAAGCAATCTAGAGAGAGTGTGCAAACTGAAGGCTGTCCACCAATTGCCCTCTGTCAGCAGGTTCCCTTAAGATAGTTCCGAGCCACACACCTCCATGGCTGATATGTCCTCACTGGGTTAAGTAAAGCACTTAGGGCAGTACGTGACACATTGGAGGCACTGTGAAAGCTAAAATTGCTACCACTGTTTTATAGCATATATTATAATTCACCAAGCTCTTTCATATGTATTTTTCCACTTGATCATCACAATCATCCCCATGCAGCCCATATTTTATCCCCACTTGATAGATGAGAATAAGGCGTCAGAAGGCCCCATGACTTGCCCAAAGTCACACAGATCACAGTGATGGAGGTGGGACTTGACTGTAAGCCCCCGAGGGCTGAGGGTCAGAGTGTAGGCCCACTGGTCCTTATCTTTGTATCTTTGTGTGTAGCAGCAGTTCAGATGGAGATGAAGATAACACAAAACCTTGTCCTCTAGGAATTTATATTTTTGGTGAGTTAGACAAAAAAGTAGATTATTCCAGGAAACTCTAACACATGGAATTACCTCCCATTTCCCAAATACACCAGGTATTTCTTCCTCTTGCCTCCAGCCCTCAACCTTTCTTTGTGCTGACTTCTCAGCCTTGAGGCCTACCTGCTGAAATCTGCCTATCTCTTCCTACCTGACCATTTTCTCCATGACACAATCCCAGTCTGTCCCCCAAAGGGAATTTCTTCACTCATCACTGTCCCTCCATGTGTCACACTTTGTTCCAAAGCAGTGCCACTCTGCCCTGCAGTAGAATGTGTTTGTTTACTCAGCAGCCACCTGTCAGCACCTACAAGGCAACAACCATTTCTTGCTCCTCTACAAATCCCCCACTGGGTCCAGTGTCAGCAATAGTAGATGAGAAATAAATGTGTCATGCATGAATGAGTCCACTGACTCTGTGTAGCGGTGAGAGGAATGGAAGATGTGGCAAGTCGGCCAGCAGGAGTGGTCATTCACACCAACGCAGACACAGATAACCCAAGAGCATATGACTGCTGTGATGGAAAGAGCTGCAGAAGGTCAGGTGGAGGGGCCCTGAACACAGGCTAGGTGTTAAGGTGAGCATCTCTCTTGAATTGAAATTCCTGGTTGTTTCATTCTATGCTTGTATCCCCAGGGCCCAGTACAATGTGAGGCACAGGGTAGGTATTCAGTAAGATTTCAAGGAGGGAGAGAGAGAAGTAAAGAAGAGAAGAAGGGAGAGGAAAAGAGAGGAATGGAAAGAAAAGGAGGGTGGGTTGGTTTTCGAACGTGAGTCCAGACCAGGGACTCTGGATGCGACCCAATACTTCCATGCAGATGCTGCCTGAAGTCAGCTGCAGTGGTTTTCAACCAGTGACAGTTTTGTCCCTAAGAAGACCTTTGGCAATGTCTCAAAACATTCATTTTTTCTTTTTTGTTTTTGTTTGTTTGTTTGTTTGTTTGTTTGAGACAGGGTCTCAATCTGTTGCCCAGGTTAGAGTGCAGTGGCACGATCATGGCTCACTGCAGCCTTGACCTCCCAAGGTCAAGTGACCCTCCCACCTCAGCCTCCTGAGCGGCTGGGACCAAAGGCACACACCACCATGCCCAGCTAACTTTCTAAAATTTTTTTGTAGAGATGGGGTCTCGCTGTGTTGGCCAGGACAGCCTCAAACTCCTGGGCTCAAGCAATCCTTCCACCTTGGCCTCCCAAGTGCTGAGATTACAGGTGTGAGCCACCACATCGGGCTTGAAGTCATTTTTGATGGCCACAACTGCGAGTGTTACTGGCATCTAGTGGCTAGAGGCCAGAGATGCTGATAAAGATCCTACAGTGTGCACATCAGGCCTCATGTTAAAGAATTATCCCAGCCAAAATGTCAGTAATGCCACTGTTGAGAAATCCTGAAATAACCCTAAAGCCTGCAGACAGAGGTTGAAAGACTGTGTCTGAGAAAGGCTTGCCTGGTTCAAAGCATCCATGGTTTCCAAATGAGGATCATCTGAGGGTCCAACCTCAATCACTGGCTTAGCCTCCAGACCCTTTCAGAAATGACACCTGGGCGGGGGAGATCCAGTCAGCTTCCTACCACTCCCTCTCCTCCCACCTTCTGGTTCTTCCCAATAATCCTGGATACTTGTTGGAAAACAAAAACAAAAAACAGGAACACTGGGAATAGGCTTAGTCAATGGGTGCTGTCTGTTCCAGGAGCTGCTCAGAGACCCTCTGTACATCGGCCTGAAACACCAGCGTGTGCGCGGGAAGGCGTACGATGACTTGCTGGACGAGTTCATGCAGGCTGTGACAGACAAGTAAGTGGACCAGTCTGTCCCTTTTGAAAGAGGACTTTTAAGAGATGCCATGACTAAAGCCAACACTGGTTTTGGCCAATACACAAAGCAAAGGCAGTAGATGCATGCTTTCCCAGGTATCCTGAAAATTCCAACCTGACCGCTTGGAGTGATAAGACTGGATGCCAAATGGGCTCATTCTCTGAGAGAATCTCTGGGAGCAGAGAGGGGAGGGAATGAGAGAGTTGAGGGCTGAAGGTTGTGATCTGGAGGTAGTTAAGTATCGTTTTCCCAGGAGAAAAACCCCCTTAGCCTGAGCTGTTTAGGGTTCTCAGCACAAGTAGGGATGTTGCAAGTGATAGAGGAAAGATGTGTGCCCTTCTGATGAAATGGTTTTGGAAGACAGCTTGTCACATTTGGTTATTTTCCACCTCTATGTGAGAACAAGGAAGTGTTAATGAGGCACTGTGGCAGACCACATGGGCTCTGGGCCTGCAAGATTTATGAGGTGTCATGTCTTCACTGGGGAAGCTTCACAATGCTGGCAGCTTCCACCCTGCTTGCCTGCCCCATCTGTCTGCCATCATGGCCACCCGCTCACACTGCTGTGGCTGACGTGCCGCTGGAATGGAGGCCTGATGACAGCCCTCACGCGCCCATGTTTATTCTGAGAGAAAAGCTGATCAGGCCAGAGTTTCAGCAGCTCAGTGGGCCTCTGAAGACAAAGCAGGTTCCCTTCTCACCTGCAAAGCTCCAGCCTTCTTGCTGCCCCAAGATTGCACAGGTTTGGCAGAGATGACCTGCCCATCCTTGACGAAGTGCTCCCTTGCCCGAGCTCAGCCTCTCCAACCACAGCAGCGGGCTGGAGCCCACAAACTGCACGAAGTCTCATCTGGGTGGGCTTTAGGGGTGGGCAAACTATAATTTGACCTTTGACCCCTCCACTTTTCAGATATGTGACCTTGGGCAGGTTACTAAACTTTTCTGAGTCTCCTTATCTAGTTTCCTTATCTGGAGATAAGAAAAGAGTTTTGTTGGTGTTGTGTTTTGTTTTTTAAGATGAGAGCAAAATAATATTGTGGTTATATAAGGTGGAAATGATCCCGTCGAAAGAGGAAATGAATGATGGACTGTAGGATGGGGGGCAAAAGTCCTTAAGTAAGCAAGCAGGAAAAAGGATCCAATGCACACCTGAAGAGCTTAGTCTTAGAGCACAGAAAATCATCCACAGGGAGAAAGGGAAGGCAGAGTACTGGGCACTGATGGGGCAGGTGGGTATATGTGTGGTGGGAGTGAGGGGGGAGTCCCATCTGCTTGAAGACAAGGTCATCAGCATAGAGTGAGGATGGGGAGGTTTAAGGATAGAGGAAGTGGGACCTAGTTATCTATGAGACTGGGAGAATGTCCAGACTGGGAAGCTGGATCATGATCACCAGGCAACTCTCTGGGCCCCCTTGGGGTTACTGTTTATGAATTTAACTTAAGCTAGTTAACCTTTTCTGTGTTTTCTGAAGCCAAGTTCAACCGTCTGGGTCCAAGGGCAGGAAGACAAAGAGAGCAGGGTGTAATCAGGGTTGGGGATTTTGCCAGGCAAGAGAAAATGGGAAAGAGCAAGGAGTTAAGAGGGAATGGTTATACTTGTGTCATGAGCTCTAGGCTGGGTAAAAGGGGGAGAGAATGGGAGGATGTGGTAGAGGGGAGGGACAAGGGTCAGTGAAAGGGTGATCAATGGATAGTAAGTCCTGGTGAAGTTTAGAAACTGTTGAATTGGATGATAGGTGGAATAAGCTGGAAAGAAAGGAAGTGGTGATCAGAAAGTTAGATGTTTGCAGCTAAGATTGTGGAGGAAGGGCTGCTATTGGGATGTGGCCACTAAATAAAGCAAATTCAAGGGTCAGCTGCATTAATAGAGACATAGCATCTAGGACAACGGAGATGAATGTCACACTTCATTCTCTCCCTTTCAGAAATCCTGAATACCACATCCAGTGCTAGAGAAGCTACACTGAGGCTTAAAAATTACCTAAAATGCCTTTGGAGCGCAATAACCATGATAGTGAAGAGAACCAAAAGCTGAGCCTGGTAGAGAGAAGACTCAGAGATGGCTCTGTCTATATCAGGGACATGCTAGCACCTCCAGATTCTAAAAGCTCTTCTTTCAGAAGAGAATTGGACTTGTTTGTATATATTTACATGGAGAAGAACCAATTGGTGGAATGCTAAAGGAAGCAGTTTTCAGCTCAAAATAAATCAGAGCTATCTCACATTGCACTGGACCGTCTGTGGGAATGAGTTCCCTGTCACAGAAGAGTTCAAGGATAGGTTACATGGCTTATTTGTGGTGATATTATAGGAAGGAATTCAAGCATCAGATGTTCTTTAAACTGCCTTCCCACCCCAGTATTCTATTCTAACCTCTTAAAAACTCCTCTGTAGCCAGCCGGATAGGTGTTATTATTCCCATTTTATGCAAGAGAAAACTGAGACTCAGAGAAGCCAAGTTCGCTATCTCAGGTCTCACAGTACCTGTCAGGACTACAAGCTGAACCCAGGACTACTGACTCCAAGTACAGACTCTTTCTACAATGCTGTGTCACCTGTGGATGAAAAGAGAAGGGAATGAAATTGGCTTTGAAAGCCCACTTTTTGCTTCCTGTTTCCAGGGTTCACTGCTTATCTAATGAGTCAGTAATCATTCTGTGATTCCCCAAAGAAAAGTATTGCTATTCGTGTGAGAAGGTTAAATAAACTAGGATGTAAGAAGCTGTGCAAATTATCATCAAAATCAGTTCAGTTTTACAGACACACACAGGCAGTCCGGGGCAGGGAGGGGGGATCCTTGAGGAGGGGCATGCGTCAGCCAACAGGAATGTGTCCTTAAACAGAAAAGATGATGGATTGATGGTTGGTTGTTTTGACTTTCTAATAAGCTGTACCAGATGTTTCTGTGGATACTGTAGGTGAGGAATTAGCTGGTCTCCCCAAGCACTCTTGGGATACAGTAGCTCCAGGACAGAATGCCCGGCCTGGGGGTGAGTCAGGAGTTCCAAAGTCAAACACAACGTATTTTAAGAAAGAACCTTGGGAAATGTTGACTCCTGCTTTCAACATCCTTGGCTCTGTCCAAACATCCTGCTAATAAAAAGCTCCACCTTCCTACCCCTACCCACTAATAGGGGTGTATGTTAAGATTTTTTGGCCTGAAATAAACTTACTATGGCTCAGTTCCTGTCGTGGAGCTTGGCCACTAAGAAGAACCTTCCAGGACAGAAGGAATCTCAATTTAAGTCTGTGAACCACAGCAATAGACAGCTGGGAGTGTCCTTCTCAAAGCAGAGACAAAGACTAATGGCAAGGACTGATTGCCCCACTCTTCCTGCCACGCAGTGGATGGGTGCATTGTACCCAAGCACCACCTCCTGCTGCCACAAGTTTTCCCTGACAGTTTCCATTCACATTGTTCATTTTTGTTACTTACAGTAGTATGGATGGGAATTGACTATATTTTAAGTTTGCACCTGGAGCCCTAGCTCTGTCTGATAAATGTCCTGGGCTGGACAGAAGCTTGATGTCATCGGCAGCTTTGGCCTTTAGGCAGACCAGGAAAGGAAACCACCTGCTTCTTCCCTAGTTCCCAAACCCTAAATACAGGATTCTTAAGCTGCTTAGATTAGAGTGTTAAAGAAGGGAAATAATAAAGAAAGCTTACTTTTTAAAAAGTCATCTACTTTTTAGCTCTAGGAAAAATTCTTTTTTTTTTAGTCTCTCCATTTTTTTTTATCTCTGTGCATTCATTCATTCTCTCTCCCTCTTTCTCTCCTCTCATCATAATCACACACACACGTAATCCCTGAGATACATACCATATTGGAAGTCACAATTTCACTATTAGTGCTCTTTGTAGAAAGTTCTAGTTTTCAGAGAAATTCAGGCAGCCATGGGCCTCTCTGATATCTGGAGCCAGTTAACACAGGCCCACCCCTTAATGTTACCTTCCACACTTGATGTGAGCCCCTGCCTTCCGGAGCCAACCCCGCTTGCTCCAGCATTCATTCTCTGTGTCACTTCAACCTAAATGGGACTCCTCCCATTCCATCTCTCCTCTGCTACTCATCCTACTTGTTTCTACCCTTACATTTGGAGGGCTACCCTAAAGGTTTCTGTTCAAATATATGTGCTGTCAAAATGACTAGATGTCTCTACTGCGCCCTGATCAGATTTACAGGGATCAAAGGAATTGTTACTTGTCAGGCCTTTGTGCAGAGCAGAGCACCAAAGTTAAAGCTAAAAATAAGGAGATGAAATTCCAAGACTGTTCACTTGCCTCTTGATCTGTGGTGTCAAGGAACACATCTTCTGTTTTTTTTTTTTTTTTTTTTTTTTTTTGCTGTGTAACAAACCATCCCAAATCTTAGTGGCTTAACATTTTGTTTGCTCTTGATTCTTGGAAGCTGAACTGACTCAGCTGGAGTGGTTCTTCTCCTGGTCTTGTCAATGGTCACACATACTGCTGCCTTCAGCTGGCTAACTAGCTGGGAGCGGGCTCAGCTGGGACACTGGAAAGGTTGGGCTCCTCTGTCTTTCCATTGAGTCTTAGGGTCTCTCTTTCACATGGCCTCTTCTCTTCACAGGATAGCTGAACTTTTTATGTGACAGTCTAGGGTTCCTAAGAACACAAGAGTGGAAGCTGCCAGGCCTTCTTAAGGATGAGACCTGGAACTGGCACAGTCTAACTTCCACCACATTATACTGGCTGAAGAAAATCATAGGTCTATACTAGATTCCAAGGGAGGAGGTTATACAAGGAAATAAATACTAGGAGGCATGGTGCATTGGGGGCCACCAATGTCAGAGACTGCCACGCCCCATCTAGCCTGGGGGTGATAAGGAATGGGGCAGCCCTCACTATAGGAGGGCATGAGAAAAGAATAACTCAGTTACGCAGATAAGCAGGGGAATGGTATATAAAATCAATAAGCATATCTACCTAGTATCTGCTGTATACCAGACACTGAGCCAGGCATAGTGAGCAATACACAGAGAAATGAGCAGTCCCCCTCTCAAAGAGCTAAATAGTCAAAAATATTTCGTATGTATCTATTGAAGTTTAGATAACCTGAGACTCTACACTTTCTTAGCCTCTAAGTGTCTGTGTAAGTCTGGAGCTCAAGAAGAGTTCTGGGGCAGAAACATAAACTTGGGAGTTGCCAACCCATAGATAGTATTAATATCAAGGGAATGATTGAGTTTCCCCAAAGAGACGAGAAAAGAATATGACTCACCATGGTTTTCTGAACTGTGTCCTATGGATAATTGCAAGTCAAAGTGCCCAACAAATTTTAGGACTAGACTAGGATATTGTTGGTAAGAATGGCAAGGAGGGTAACAGGTTTCATTCCTTGTGCCAGCTCTGATTGCTTAGGACTCTGAACCTCTCTGGGTTCAACAGGGATGAGTGTCACGGTTGATTAGCAATGTCTGCCCTGAGCAGGGAATAAGGGGTGGCAGCACTGTGCTATCCTTTACCCTCCTTGGAGCTGTGAGGAGCCTTGTGACCTAAGCATCTGTGACTCTGTGAACACTCATGCCGGCTGGTCCTGCGACTCCCACAGCGAAATAGCAACTCGGAGGCTAAAGGAGCCTCTGGGTTATTTTTCTCCAGGTGTTCAGGATATTTCAAGAGCTAAAGTAGGCCTCTATTTTAGTCCACATGAAGCTGCAGCTGCTTCTTCTGAGTTACAAAAACATGCAGGAATATGCTCTCTTGGGTACACTCCAGCCCCACACCCACTCCCAATCCGCTCTGGAGCAAAGCAGTGGGTCTAATAAAAGTAGGCATGCTAATACTGACCTATAGTTCCTAAATCTGGCTTTGCTTCTGAGTCATCAAGGAAACTTGTCAAGAATACAGACTTCAGGCTCCTATGCCACAGAAGGCCTGGGTTGAGACCCGGACATCTGTATTTTTGAAGCTGTCCTAATGATTCTCATAGGGCTGTGCAAAGACTGAAATTTGAGAAACTCCTCGGCTGAGCACAGTGGCTCACACCTGTAATCTCAGCACTTTCAGGGGCCAAGGTGGGAGGATTATTTGAGGCCAGGAGTTCAAGACCAGCCCAGGCAACATAGTGATACCCCCGTCTCTCCAAAAAACATAAAGAAAAAAGAAAGCAGCTGGGTGTGGTGGCACTCCCTTTTATTGCCAGCTACTTGGAAAGCTGAGGCAAGAGGATCACTTAAGCCCAGGGGTTCAAAGCTGCAGTGAGCTATGATGACACCACTGCACTCCAGCGTAGGCAACAGAAAGAGACCCTGTCTCTTAAAGAAAATAAAATAAAAAGAGAAACTGATGGACAACATCCCCAGAAGAGGCATCTTGTGTGGCCCCAGCTCCTCCCACTTTCAGAGTCAGACTGAAACCCAAGGTGAGGGTGTAAGGACCAATACACAGAGATTTTCCACAGTTTTATCAGCAGGGACCTACATTAGGTAAGACCCAGCATGTTCTCTGAGCTCACCCTGCCATGGAGGTCTACCTTGCAATACACCTACCTACAGCTCTGGCAGCTTCCTTTTAGTCTGGAAACTTCCCAAGCAGGGCTGTGCCCATTGTTTCTGCTGGAATCCCCTTTGCCCTGAGGAACTTCAGCTGCTTTCATGCGGGGAATAATTGCATTTCTACAAGCGGGGAAAGCACTCACACATCCAGATAGCCCAGCCCCAAAGACACGAAGACACGTCATGGGCAAGAATCAGGCCTGCCTTTCCCCACAAGCAGGCACATGCTGGGCCCAATTCCCCACAAAGTGCTTTGACTTCATGACAGTGAAACTTCCTGCTTGAGAAGTTTCTGGACAGTGAGCTTGGAAGAGGGAGATGGCAAATTCATTAGTTAGGTAAAGACAGTGGTGACTGCCTTGTTTGGGGAATTTCTTCTAAAAGGTTTCCTGTGAAAGTACACAAAATCATATCACCTTTCCAAAAAATATGCCTATTTGGCAATTTGACTCTTCAAACTGGAAAGGGTATACTTATCCCATGAGGGAATGCATTTTGCCAGCAAAGAGATAGAAACAGTAGGTACTACAACAGAACTCTGGGAACTAGCTTTATTTTCATAACTGAAGTGAGAAAACTCTTCATAGAAGCTTGAAGCAGCACTAACAAAGCATGTATCTGATCATACATTTCCAGTGCTTCTGAATAATGACTACGTATCCAGCATTCTACTAGGCACTGTAATGAGATTCAAAAAAAAATAAAAGACATCAGCTAGGCCAAGCACGATGGCTCATGCCTATAATCCCAGCAATTTGGGAGGCTGAGGCAGGTGCATCACTTGAGGTCAAGAGTTCAAGACCAGCCTGGCCAACATGGCGAAACCCCATCTGTACCGAAAATACAAAAAATAATTAGCCAGGTATGGTGGCACACACCTGTAGTCTCAGCTACTCAGGAGGCTGAGGCACAAGAATTGCTTGAACCCAGGAGGTGGAGGTTGCAGTGAGCCAAGATGGCACCACTGCACTCCAGCCTAGGTGACAGAGTGTGACTCCATCACAAAAAAAAAGAAAAAAACATGACATCAGCTGTGTCCTCAACAACCTTACCATCCTTCCAAGAAGACATTTTTGAATAGAAAATAATTAGGGAAGAGTTAAGTACCCAACTATTTGGTGTTGACCCTCAGTTCAATGGAAATTCAGAGATGGGGCAATCAAGGATGATTGGGAAGAAATGGAAGTTGTATAAATTTAGGGCCGAATTTGAGTAAGCAGCAGGAGAAAAAATGATGTTCCATAGAGAAAGTATATAATGAGAGAAGCAAGAACACAAGAAAAGCAATGAATATGCAGGGAAGGCAATGAGTATCTAGAAGAATGGCCCAACTAGAGATGAATGTTTAGTGGTTTGAAATAAGGTTAAATAAGAATGGTGCTGGCTACATCTATTATTTAGGTTTCTCCAGAGTAACAGAACCAATCAGATATCAGGTATTTAGATAGATGAGAGTGGATTTATTGTGAGAATTGGCTAACATGATTATGGAGGCAAAGAAATCCCATGATACGGTGTCTGCAAGTGAGAACCAGGGAAGCCGGTGGCATAGCTCAGTATAAATCCAAAGTGGGGTCGATGGTGCACATCCTGGAGTCAGAAGGCCAAAGAGTGTGGAGTTCTGCCCAAGGGCCAGAGAAGATGGGTGTTCCAAATTCAGAAGAGAGAACGAATTCACCCTTCCTCTGCCTTTTTGTTCTATCTGAGTCATCAATCAATTGGATGGTGCCTGCCCATATTGGGTGAGGGTGAATCTTCCTTATTCAATTCACTGATACAAATGCCAGTCTCTTCCAGAAGCACCCTCACAAACATACCCAGAAATAATGCTTTACCAGCTGAGTATCCCCTAAACCAGCCAAGTTGACACCTAAAATTAACCATCACACTATGATAGGCCTTGAAATCCAGGCAAAATGTCATGATTATTAGAGCTCAAAAGTGGGAAGAGCTACAGTCATCTAATCCAGTGGTTTTTCAACCAAGCTTCCCTGGGTCCCAGGACTCCAAAGAAGCATATCAGGAGTGCTAGAAATGAAATACTTTCCACCAACCATAAAAAATTTAAACCACTTGAAGAAACACTTTATTGTTTTTCATTGCCTTCTACATCTGGTTTCTGCTCAATATTTTATTAAATAATTATTCTGCTAAAAATGCTTGAAAATTACTAATCCACTATTGGGACTTGATGTAGTGAGCAACAGGGAGCCATGGTATGTTCTTGAGTAACAAAAGTATTGTATTAAAATTGACAAGATGTGGGAAGAGATTAGAAGCAGAACCCATAACAATGCCCCAATTCAAATTCTGCCTTCCCTAGGGAAATATACTCTGACCAGCCTGGCCTTAAACTCTTGCCCTGACTGTAATCTTACTGGCTGTATAATTCATTTGCTAATTAATCATGCTCTGTTTTGTGACACTGCTTCTAAAATGGCCTATTGCTTTTCTTTAAACTTTTTTTTTTTTTTTTGGTCTTTAGGCTTTCATTGTCAGAGGAGAGATTGGGCAAAGATATGTCTGGACTGTTGTAGAAAGGTTCAAGAACCAGCGTGGATGGCCTTTATAGATCATTCCTACCTCAGGTCCTATGACTCAGTAACATCTCTACCAATGGTAGTTGCTAGGAAGCGTGGCTTTACTCCTGGAGTAAATGGTGAAGGTGGGAGTTGATTGATTGGTGAGTGGTCAAAAGTCCACACCAAGCTAGCTACCAATTAGAATAGACTGAAGGCTGTGAATCTGACCACATCGGAGGAAGCACAGAGGAAGGAACTTTGGAACTCATTCTGGCTTGTCTTTCCTCTGAAGAAGCTGAATAGTTTCCCAGTTTCAGCCTGATATGGCTCATTGTTGACAGTCCAGCTCCTCCATGTTCTCAGCACAACAAGAGCCAGGTTTTGCATGGTGACAAACTCCTATGTGTGCAAGGAATCTGTCCTGGGTCACAGGCTAGGAGACTGTATCAAAATGCATACTAGCACCCAATTCTCTAGGACCTTTTCACTTCCATCGCACCAAGCAGACTACATAATTGAGTGAGTTTGCAGTTCACTAGCTAAGGTCCGGCTTAGGACTGAGGCCAAAATGTGCTGGAAGAAGCTCACTGCCTGGAGAAATGATTCAATGACACTAGCTGGCTATTTCCTTTACATTTTCTCTTAGCAGCCTGATTTTATCGCTTGGTATCAAGAATAGGAACAAAATCATTCCCAGACCTGAAACTTTTAGATTGTGGCAGAAGAGATGAAGGAACGTAAGAGTCTTATGGTGGCAGGGAGCGGGGATCTGATTTCTCTTAATGAATAAGTACCAATAATAACAATAATAACTCTTATTTATTTAATTGCTTACCATAAGCAGACACTAATGTAAGCACTTCACACAATATTAACTTGTCTAATTCTCACAACAACTGTATGAGATAGGTACTATTATTCGCTTTATTTTAAGAGATGAAGAAACTGAAGTTTACAAAGAACAAGTACCTCATCTAAGAAAGGGCACTCCAATTAAGACCCTACCCACTAACTGCAGTTGTTAAAAGCATGAATTCTAGAGCTAGACTGCCTGAGTTCCAACCTTTTATTAACAAGCTACTTATTCACACTTCTCAACAAGCGACTTAATTCATCTGTGCCTCAGTTTCCTCCTCTCTAAAATGCATTTTTAAGACTGGTAGAGTATTTATGATGGATAAATGAGGCCATCCATGTAAAATGTTTAACATACACCTGAGTGATAGTAAAAAAATCATGTTTGCTATTATTATTAATTTAGGCAGTTTCCAAAGCCACCCTCCTTTAGGCAGTGCTTCAGTGTGCCCACATTCCTGCATTCATGTTTGAGTTAATGTATCCATTCACATGTCTACCACTGCTGTCCACAGTCCCTCACCCATCCCTCCCCTTCATTCCAATATTACTTTCTGCTCTTCCCCAGTGCTAAACCTAGGAAGGAAGAAACAAAAACAAAAACAAAACAGCCCTAGGTGTGATCCATTTCCATTTTAGATCCCTGGTATGTGCAATTAGTAAATGCTTGGTCTTCATCCCCACCCCCAACACACACCTATTCAGTTTGGTTCTCCCTCCTCCTGTGGACGGTGTTGTGTAGATTCATGTGTACATAGAGGTGAGCAGTATGGTCCGTGTGTTCCTGGGGTTGAGGTGTTGTTATATTGTTTTGCAGCTGTTTGAAGCTGAGTGTTACTTGGGCCTTTCAAACTCACCACTCAGAGGGTGTCACCCCCTCAAGTAACCAAACATCTTTTCATGAGACACATTTCTCAGTATAGAAATGAGAAACAGAAGCTTGCCCAACAGAAAGCTGCAAAATTGCTCTGAGATCACCTACTAATACTGACCTATTCAGAGGCTCCGCATATAGCAGCCTTGTACTTTGCCCTCAGAGCTGGAAGGATGCCTTTGATAGCTCCAACTCCCACCCCTCTTCCTGCTGCTCCTTAAACGTGTTGTCTTTGTTACAGTGGCAGAGGCTTCGTGCTTGCTATTTCCCCAGCCTTGAGTGTCCTTTCATTTTCAGAGTTGTTTCCATCTCATCATTCAGGCCTGCAGATATGTCCACAGCAGGCAAGGTCAAGTGTGGAAGTCCGTACAAGACAGGACGTTAGAACCAAGTGTCCTGCCAAAAGCTTAGCTGAGACTCTGTAGCTCCAAGCATCTCCTGTTGGTTTTAACATAAGGTAGGCAAAGAAAAACCCCTAGGCATATAGCATCCAGACTACAAAGGAAGTTTGAGGATTTTATTTTAATTTTAAAAGATTGTGAAAAGCTGTTAGCTCTAAGCCCTGACTGCAATGTTTCACAGGGGTGTTCACATTCTGAGTCCCTCTCAGCATAGAGGGTCATTGCTCAGTTTTCTTTATATATATATGCTAAAAATTAGGAATGCCTTCTGTGGTTCAATCTGTATCTTAGCATTCTCATTTTCCCACTGGATTCAGCCTAGGACTTGAATCTCGCATTCTTGGAATATCTGAGCAAGAAACAATCCACTCATTTGGTTCAGTTTCCTCACTTTTTAGATGAGGAAACTGAGACTCAAAGAGAAAATTATTTCCCCAAGGCCAGATAATGAGAAAAGCTCTGGGAAATTAAGGAAAACCTATCGAATTATGTGCCCTCCTTCACATAATTTGTGAAATTTCCTCCAAATTTTCATTCAGACTATATTTATCATGTGCCTTCCCTATGCCCCACAATGTGGCCAATACAAATGTATTAGTTCCTTCTCACATTATTATAAATACCTGAGACTGGGTAATTTACAAAGAAAAGAGGTGTAATTGGCTCATGGTTCTGCAGGCTTTACAGGAAGCATGGTGCCAACATCTGCTCAGCTTCTAAGGAGGCCTCAGGAAGCTTACAATAATGGCAGAAGGCAAAGCGGGAGAAGGTATATCATACGGTGAAAACAGAAACAGGTGAGCGAGTGGGGAGGTACTATGCACTTTTAAACAACCAGATCTCATGACAATTCACTATCATGAGGACAGTACCCAGAGGGGTGGTGCTCAACCATTCATGAGAACTCTGCCCCCATGATCCAATCACTTCCCCGCAGGCCCCAACTCCAACATTGGGAATTATATTTCAATATGAGAGTTGGGTGGCAACACAAATACAAACTCTATCAACAAAGAAAAGACTTGTCCTGAAGAATTCAATTTTCCCTGTGATTATAACATGGACACATAAAGTCACCAGAAAAATAGTTTAAGACCACATTCAGCTATTTGTTTTCCTATTTATTCATGTATTCATCCATCCATTTATTCATTCATTTATTGAACATGGCAGGAAGTCAGAAATAGACTTTGCTGTCAAGGAATTTATAAACTACAAGGGAAATTCCCAAATAATTACTGCTGGGTTTGCATAGATTTAATGTGTATGCAGCCAATGGCCCTGCCTGCAGTGTTGATCAAGGCTGATAAAGGGCATAAGGTGGTCAAAAGATCTGAGACATTTACTTGGACTTTAAAAGTCATGACTTTATTCCCAGGAAAGCGCTAGCAACTGAACAGAACACTCAGAGCAGGCCTCATTAATCAAAGAACCTTCATGGAGGACACCCGTGGCCTCATGCCAACCTGATATGCACAATCTAAGGACAAATATGGGCTGACATAAATGCTGAAGCCCCCAAGCCAGCCAGTGGGTTGGTGGCCAAGAAAAATGCATGGGCTTTATAAGCAGGAGGTTGAGGAGTGAGTTGCCATGCCCTAGAGGAAAACCTCTGTGCTGCCACTGACCTTTGGGAGGTTGAGAGGTCAGCAGGTCAGCCACCATCCCCTCCCCAGCACTGAGATTTCTGGCACCATTTGGTGTACTTGCCCCGGAACTCAGACAAACAGGGAAAATCAGGAGGAAAGCCAAGCTGTTCCTGAGTGTTTTCTGTCTGGCCAGGACTTGCCGTCAGAGCCGTGACTGAGGAATGGCCACATTATCCTGGGACTTTTCCTTAGAAGTTACTGCTTCCTGTGACTATGTTGCGAGTCAATGGGAGTTTTCCCCCTTAGGCCAGAATCCCAGTCACAGGAGCCCGCCAGTCTGGCTGCCAGACCCCAGCACACCAGGGAATCTCCCAGTCTGGGAGCTGGGAAGGGAAGGGCCTCCTCGGCAATCCACCCTCACATCTTGGGCTGAAATCCCTTCCACGACTTCCGTGCCAAGTGGAGCTCCGGTGACCATGGACTCACCTCCAGTGACCAGGAATCTCTTTCGAACCAGTGTTTGAAATCTCTGCCTTATATGGCACTGGAATCTGTGTCCTTCTGACTTCCACCCATTGGCTCTGCTATTGCCTGAAAGCCATACAAAATCAATCTGCTTAAGTCCTTGTCCACAGACGGTCGTTCCTATGATTGAAGATAATCATTATGCCCAATTCCACTTGCCCTTCTCAGGCTCCATATTCCCTCTTTCTCCAATCCACAGTATCCAGTTTTTTCACGCATGGAATAGATTTCCTGTCATCCTTGTGAATCCCTCCCCAAACCCTGACCCCCTCTTCTCATTCCCACCCCCAGTAGAATAAGTCACTCCTCATGAAAGTCTGTGGCAGAGCTGTGCAGTGATGGCCTCTTATCTGTCCTATGATATCTGACTGTGTCTTCTTCCCATTCTAACTGCGCTCTAGCCCCCACCTCCTCCCAGCTCCTCAGGATCTTGCCAGCCCTGTCATCTCTCATCTCCCCTCCATCCTGACTCCTATATCTCATATGTACACCTCCCATCCCCAAAATAAATTCACCCTTCAGTCCCACTTCCCCCAATGGCTGTCACCCTACCTACTTCACAGTCAAGCTTCTTGAAATTTGTGATGACTGACATTTCCTCCCCTTCCATTTTCAGTTTAACCCCATGCCAGATGGTTTCCTCCCTTCCACTCCACCAAAAGTGGTCTGTGAAAGTCACCAATGAGCCTCTAAACAATGACTCCAATGGACACTTTGTGGTCCCTGTTTCCCTTGACATCTTGGCAGTATTTGATGCTCCTGACCACAGCCCATTGTATGGCTCTGGTAGCAGCTGCTGTGTAGGCCCAACCTGCTCACTCTCCATGGCTAGACTTTACTCCACTGCCTCTCTCTGCTCCGTGGATGCAGGGTGTCCTGGGGTTGTGTCCTTGCCCTGCTCCCTGCTCCATGCACAGGCGCTGCCTGAGAACCCTCATCCAATGCCATGGCTTCAACTGCTCACAGTGCCCTGAGCTGCCTATTCCCCTCTCCTGACCTCATGTATAGCCCAGTGCTTCACAAACATGTTCATTAGGACATTCCACAGAACCTGGGACTCTTCATGTGCCAACCCCGCCTTATCGAGTAAGTTTGCCTTTCTTTCCCTATCCCCAACCTTGATGAGTAAAGGACTCCATCCTCTATCCTCCGCTCTTCCTGGGCTCCTCCTTCTCATTCTTCTCCACATCTGGCCTATTATTAAATCCTGTCCTTAATAATCATTGCCTCTGTGGATTCAGTGCCTATAGTGTGCAGGATTTTTATATATATTATCTCATTTAAGTTGCATAACAGGACTGCAAGAGAGGTATTATTAGCCCACTATTATCAGTGAAGACTGCAATTTGTATCAAGTACCTTTCCTGAGGTCATGTATTTAGTAAGTGATGGAGACACGCCTGTTTGATCTCAAAGCTCTCTATGCTCTGCCACACTCTGCCTTTCCTCCAGGCTACTCTTTTCAATTCCTTAACATCTTTTACCCAGCTGCTTCTCTGCCTACGTGTCCACATTGCCTTATATTAATACCAGGACTTCACAATCTCTCACTGCAGTTCCATGCCTCCTTGTCTCCAGTCTGTCCTCCCAGTTGTCCATCCCATCATCCACTCTGCTGCCAGAATGAACTCCCTAAAACACACGCCACCTTCCTGCCTAAAGCCCTCAGTCAGTCCCCCTTGCCCTCCAGATTGCTTAGGCTCTTTACATGGGCATGGAAAGGGGTGGCTCCTGGATTCCATCAAGGCTCATCTCTCCCCATCTTCAGCCTCCTATGGCAAGATCCGACTCTATATTTTCCTGCACCCCCAGGAAGGCACCATAGTCAGTCCTCTTGCATATGCTGTTCCCTCTCCTTGAGATGCCCTTCTCCCTCCTTCCATCCCCACCCATCCACAGTCTGTCTGGGAACCTCTGCTCTTCCTTCAAGCCCTACCTCCTAATCTCCTGCCCTGTGAAGCCCTCACTGCCTCTCCCCACTGCAGAGTTGCCTGCCCTCTTTGAGGATTCCCATGTACCTGGCACATATCTTTATTATTACTGCTGCCACAGAGTATTGCAACTGCTTTTTTGTTTTCTTGTGTCCCCATTCAACTGTGAAATCTGCGAGGTTTTAGAGAGTAGTACAGTCCCTTGTTCATAGTGGACACTTTGAAATGTTTGTTTTGTTTTGCTTTGTTTTTCTAAGAGATGGGTCTCACTATGTTACCCAGGCTGGCCTTGAAATTCTGGGCTCAAATGATCTTTCCACCTTAGCCTCTTGAGTAGCTGGGATGACTGGCATGTGGCACCGCATCAAGCATAAAATGTTTGCTGGGGGCGTGTCCAAGATGGCTGAATACGAACAGCTCCAGCCTCCAGCTCCCAGCGTGAGTGACACAGAAGACGGGTGATTTCTGCATTTTCAACTGAGGTACCAGGTTCATCTCACTGGGGAGTGCTGGACAATCGGTGCTGGTCAGCTGGTGCAGCCCGACCACCGAGAGCTGAAGCAGGGCAAGGCATCACCTCACCTGGGAAACGCAAGGGGGAAAGGAATCCCTTTTCCTAGCCAAGGGAAACTGAGACACACAACACCTGGAAAATTGGGTAACTTATACTGCACCCTAATACTGCATTTTACCAAGGGTCTTAGCAAACGGCACACCAGGAGATTATATCCCACACCTGGCCCAGAGGGTTCCACGCCCATGGAGCCTCCCTCATTGCTAGCACAGCAGTCTGAGATCTAACTGCAAGGTGGCAGCAAGGCTGGGGGAGGGGCACCCGCCGTTGCTGAGGCTTAAGTGGGTAAACAAAGCCACCAGGAAGCTCGAATTGGGTGCAGCCCACTGCAGCTCAAAGAGGCCGGCCTGACTCTGTAGACTCCTCCTCTGGGGACAGGGCATAGCTAAACGAAAAGCAGCAGAAACCTCAGCAGAGGTAAATGCTCCTGTCTGACAGCTTTGAAGAGAGCAGTGGATCTCCCAGCATGGAGGTTGAGATCTGAGAACAGACAGACTGCCTGCTCAAGTGGGTCCCTGACCCCTGAGTAGCCTAACTGGGAGACATCCCCCACTAGGTGCAGACCGACACCTCACACCTCACACGGTGGGGTACACCCCTGAGACGAAGCTTCCAGAGCAAGAATCAGATAGCAACACTCACTGTGCAGCAATATTCTATCTTCTGCAGCCTCTGCTGCTGATACCCAGGCAAACAGAGTCTGGAGTGGACCTCAAGCAAACTCCAACAGACCTACAGCTGAGGGTCCTGACTGTTAGAAGGAAAGCTAACAAACAGAAAGACCACGCACACCAAAACCCCATCAGTACGTCACCATCATCAAAGACCAAAGGCAGATAAAACCATAAAGATGGGGAAAAAGCAGTGCAGAAAAGCTGGAAATTCAAAAAATCAGAGCACATCTCCCCCTCCAAAGGAACAGAGCTCATTGCCAGCAATGGAACAAAGCTGGACGGAGAATGACTTTGACAAGTTGAAAGAAGAAGGCTTCAGTTGATCAAACTTCTCAGAGCTAAAGGAGGAACTATGTAACCAGTGCAAAGAAACTAAAAACCTTGAACAAATAATGGATGAATGGATAACTAGAATAATCAATGCAGGGAAGACCTTAAAAGAACTGATAGAGATGAAAACCATAACACGAGAAATATGCGACAAATGTACAAGCTTCAGTAACCGACTCGATCAACTGGAAGAAAGAGTATCAGTGATTGAAGATCAAATGAATGAAATGAAGCGAGAAGAGAAGTGTGGAGAAAAAAAAGTAAAAGGAAATGAACAAAGCCTCCAAGAAGTTTGGGATTATGTGAAAAGACCAAATCTATGTCTGATTGGTGTGCCTGAAAGTGATGGGGAAAATGGAACCAAGTTGGAAAACACTCTGCAAGATATCATCCAGGAGAACTTCTCCAACCTAGTAAGGCAGACCAACATCCAAATTCAGGAAATACAGAGAACGCCACAAAGATACTCTTCGAGAAGAGCAACTCCAAGACACGTAATTGTCAGATTCACCAAAGTTGAAATGAAGGAAAAAACGTTAAGGGCAGCCAGAGAGAAAGGTCAGGTTATATACAAAGGGAAGCCCATCAGACTAACAGCAGATCTCTTGGCAGAAACTCTACAAGCCAGAAGAGAGTGGAGGCCAATATTCAACATTCTTAAAGAAAAGAATTTTCAACCCAGAATTTCATATCCAGCCAAACTAAGTTTCATAAGTGAAAAAGAAATAAAATCCTTTACAGACAAGCAAATGCTTAGACATTTTGTCACCACCAGGCCTGCCCTACAAGAGATCCTGAAGGAAGCACTAAACATGGAAAGGAACAACAGGTACCAGCCATTGCAAAAACATGCCAAAGTGTAAAGTCCATCGATGCTAGGAAGAAACTCCATCAACTAGTGAGCAAATCCAGCTAATATCATAATGATTGGTTCAAATTCACACATAACAATATTAACCTTAAATGTAAATGGACTAAATGCTCCAATTAAAAGACACAGACTGGCAAATTGGATAAAGAGTCAAGACCCATCAGTTTGCTGTATTCAGAAGACCCATCTTACATGCAGAGACACACAAGGCTCAAAATAAAGGGATGGAGGAAGATCTACCAAGCAAATGGAAAACAAAAAAAAAGCAGGGGTTGCAATCCTAGTCTCTGATAAAACAGACTTTAAACCATCAAAGATCAAAAGAGACAAAGAAGGCCATTACATAATGGTAAAGGGATCAATTCATCAGGAAGAGCTAACTATCCTAAATATATATGCACCCAATACAGAAGCACCCAGATTCATAAAGCAAGTCCTTAGAGACTTACAAAGAGACTTAGACTCCCATACAATAATAATGGGAGACTTTAACACCCCACTGTCAACATTAGACAGATCAACGAGACAGAAACTTAACAAGGATATCCAGGAATTGAACTCAACTCCGCACCAAGCGGACCTAATAGACATCTACAGAACTCTCCACCCCAAATCAACAGAATATACATTCTTCTCAGCACCACATCACACTTATTCCAAAATTGACCACTTAGTTGGAAGCAAAACACTCCTCAGCAAATGTAAAAGAACAGAAATTATAACAAACTGTCTCTCAGGCCACAGTGCAATCAAACTAGAACTCAGGAAGAAGAAACTCGCTCAAAACCACTTAACTACATGGAAACTGAACAACCTGCTCCTGAATGACTACTGGGGTACATAACAAAATGAAGGCAGAAATAAAGATGTTCTTTGAAACAAATGAGAACAAAGATAAACATACCAGAATCTCTGGGACACATTTAAAGCAGTGTGTAGAGGGAAATTTATAGCACTAAATGCCCACAAGAGAAAGCAGGAAATATCTAAACTTGACACCCTAACATCACAATTAAAAGAACTAGAGAAGCAACAGCAAACACATTCAAACGCTAGCAGAAGGCAAGAAATAACTAAGATCAGAGCAGAACTGAAGGAGATAGAGACACAAAAAACCCTTCAAAAAATCAATGAATCCAGGAGCTGGTTTTTTGAAAAGATCAACAAAATTGATAAACCACTAGCAAGACTAATAAAGAAGAAAAGAGAAAAATCAAATAGACGCAATAAAAAATGATAAAGGGGATATCACCACCGACCCCACAGAAATACAAACTACCATCAGAGAATACTATAAACACCTCTACGCAAATAAACTAGAAAACCTAGAAGAAATGGATAATTTCCTGAACACTTACACTCTCCCAAGACTAAACCAGGAAGAAGTTGAATCCCTGAATAGACCAATAGCAGGTTCTGAAACTGAGGCAATAATTAATAGCCTACCAACCAAAAAAAGTCCAGGACCAGATGGATTCACAGCCGAATTCTACCAGAGGTACAAGGAGGAGTTGGTACCATTCCTTCTGAAACTATTCCAATCAATAGAAAAAGAGGGAATCCTCCCTAACTCATTTTACGAGGCCAACATCATCCTGATACCAAAGCCTGACAGAGATACAACAAAAAAAGAGAATTTTAGACCAATATCCCTGATGAACATCGATGCAAAAATCCTCAATAAAATACTGGCAAACTGAATCCAGCAGCACATCAAAAAGCTTATCCACCATGATCAAGTGGGCTTCATCCCTGGGATGCAAGGCTGGTTCAACATACGCAAATCAGTAAACGTAATCCAGCATATAAACAGAACCAAAGACAAAAACCACATGATTATCTCAATAGATGCAGAAAAGGCCTTTGACAAAATTCAACAGCCCTTCATGCTAAAAACTCTCAATAAATTCGGTATTGATGGAACATATCTCCAAATAATAAGAGCTATTTATGACAAACTCACTGCCAATATCATACTGAATGGGCAAAAACTGGAAGCATTCCCTTTGAAAACTGGCACAAGACAGGGATGCCCTCTCACCACTCCTATTCAACATAGTGTTGGAAGTTCTGGCTAGGGCAATCAGGCAAGAGAAAGAAATAAAGTGTATTCAGTTAAGAAAAGAAGTCAAATTGTCCCTGTTTGCAGATGACATGATTGTATATTTAGAAAACCCCATGGTCTCAGCCCAAAATCTCCTTAAGCTGATAAGCAACTTCAGCAAAGTCTCAGGATACAAAATCAATGTGCAAAAATCACAAGCATTCTTATACACCAGTAACAGACAAACAGAGAGCCAAATCATGAATGAACTCCCATTCACAATAGCTTCAAAGAGAATAAAATACCTAGGAATCCAACTTACAGGGATGTGAAGGACCTCTTCAAGGAGAACTACAAACCACTGCTCAGTGAAATCAAAGAGGACACAAACAAATGGAAGAACATACCATGCTCACGGATAGGAAGAAACAATATTGTGAAAATGGCCATACTGTCCAAGGTAATTTATAGATTCAATGCCATCCCCATTAAGCTACCAATGACTTTCTTCACAGAATTGGAAAAAAACTGCTTTAAAGTTCATATAGAACCAAAAAAGACCCCGCATTGCCAAGACAATCCTAAGTCAAAAGAACAAAGCTGGAGGCATCACGCTACCTGACTTCAAACTATACTACAAGGCTACAGTAACCAAAACAGCATGGTACTGGTACCAAAACAGAGATATAGACCAATGGAACAGAACAGAGTCCTCAGAAATAATACCACACATCTATAGCCATCTGATCTTTGACAAACCTGACAGAAACAAGAAAAGGGGAAAGGATTCCCTATATAATAAATGGTGCTGGGAAAATTGGCTAGCCATAAGTAGAAAGCTGAAACTGGATCCTTTCCTCACTCCTTATACGAAAATTAATTCAAGATGGATTAGAGACTTAAATGTTAGACCTAAAACCATAAAAACCCTAGAAGAAAACGTAGGTAAAACCATTCAGGACATAGGCATGGGCAAGGACTTCATGTCTAAAACACCAAAAGCAACGGCAGCAAAAGCCAAAATTGACAAATGGGATCTAATTAAACTAAAGAGCTTCTGCACAGCAAAAGAAACTACCATCAGAGTGAACAGGCAACCTACACAATGGGAGAAAATTTTTGCAATCTACTCATCTGACAAAGGGCTAATATCCAGAACCTATAAAGAACCTCAATCAAATTTATAAGAAAAAAACAACCCCATCAAAAAAAAAAATGTGCAAAGGATATGAACAGACACTTCTCAAAAGAAGACATTCATACAGCCAACAGACACTTGAAAAAATGCTCATCATCACTCACCATCAGAGAAATGCAAATCAAACCACAATGAGATAACATCTCACACTGGTTAGAATGGTAATCATTAAAAAATCAGGAAACAACAGGTGCTGGAGAGGATGTGGAGAAATAGGAACACTTTTGCCCTGTTGGTGGGACTGTAAACTGTTCAACCATTGTGGAAAACAGTGTGGCGATTCCTCAAGGATCTAGAACTAGAAATACCATTTGACTCAGCCATCCCACTACTGGGGATATACCCAAAGGATTATAAATCATGCTGCTATAAAGACACATGCACACGTATGTTTATTGTGGCACTATTCACAATAGCAAAGACTGGAATCAACCCAAATGTCCATCAGTGACAGACTGGATTAAGAAAACGTGGCACATATATACCATGGAATACTATTCAGCCATTAAAAAGGATGGGTTCGTGTCCTTTGTAGGGACATGGATACAGCTGGAAAGCATCATTCTCAGCAAACTGTCGCAAGAACAGAAAACCAAATACCGCATGTTCTCACTCATAGGTGGGAACTGAACAATGAGATCACTTGGACACAGGAAGGGGAGCATCACACACTGGGTCCTATTGTGGGGAGGGGGTAGTGGGGAGGGGGTTGTGGGGAGGGATAGCATTAGGAGATATACCTAATGTAAATGACAAATTAATGGGTGCAGCACACCAATATGGCACATGTATACATATGTAACAAACCTGTACGTTGTGCACATGTACCCTAGAACTTAAAGTGTAATAAAAAAATAAAATAAAATGTTTGTTGAATTGAATTTTTATTATATCATACTTAGTATAGTTTCTGGCACAAAGAAGATAACTTGCCCAATACATTTCTTTAATTGAAACAGAAATGTCAATAAATAGTTGTAATACAATGTGACATATATTGTTACAGATGTGTCCAGAATATCATGGGAGCCCAGAGAAGAGAAGAATTAGCACTATTTTAAGGGTGGAGAAAGAGATGTGTCAAGGAAGCCTTCTTAGAAGAGGTTACGGTTTAA
Source organism: Piliocolobus tephrosceles (assembly GCF_002776525.5). Classification (NCBI taxonomy): domain Eukaryota; kingdom Metazoa; phylum Chordata; class Mammalia; order Primates; family Cercopithecidae; genus Piliocolobus; species Piliocolobus tephrosceles. The sequence continues at coordinate 76,701,765 of NC_045446.1, read as the reverse complement.
GATCTGGGCCTACATCTGTAATCCCAGCACTTTGGGAGGCCAAGGCGGGTGGATCATGAGGTCGAGAAATCAAGACCATCCTGGCCAACATGGTGAAATCCCATCTCTACTAAAACTACAAAAATTAGCTGGGCATGGTGGTGCGCACCTGTAGTCCCAGCTACTCAGGAGACTGAGGCAGGAGCATTGCTTGAACCCGGGATGTGCAGGTTGCAGTGAGCCAAGATTGCACCACTGCACTCCAGCCTGGTGACAGAGCAAGACTCTTTCTCAAAAAAAAAAAAAAAAAAAAAAACAGTTCTGGGCCTTACAGTTTAAGTAAGGGTTGACCTGGACAAAAAGAGGCCTTCTAGATGGAAAGAACCAGCAACTTGAGCAAAGACAGGGGACCGTGCAAGGGCCCACGGTGGTTAAGAAGCATCAAAATGTGCCAATGTGCCTAGAGTGTCAGCAGACCTGAGTAGGTGTTCAGCAATAGAGCTGGGGCCAAAGCAAACATCACCTAAGGAATTAGGATATAACCCCACAGGCAGTGGAAGCCCTCTTAGGATTTTCAGAAAATAAGTAGCCGACATAAACTTGTGTTTAGAAATACGTGGAAGATGGATTGGGGGAGGGGAAATAAACTTGAAGGAGATGAGATCAGTCACTGCAGGGTTCTGGACAGAAGCAGCAATGGCAGTAATCCTGGGGAGAGATGGCCTTGCCCTGAATCCACCCAGCCCCACCTGTACAAAGTTCTTCCTGCAGAGCCATGTCTCCCAAAGTGTGTTCCACCATAGGTGGTGAGGGTGGGATGCAATAGGGTAAGGTCTCTGGTCAAATAAGTGTTGAACATGTTGGGTTAAACAGGTTTCTTACTGCAAGATTTCTCAGAGCTTTTAATATACATTGTGTATGCTGTGTGTAACACACAGAGTTTTCCAAATTTGCTTAACCACAGAACCTCTCTCTGAGACCATCTCAAGGGACTAGAGTTTAATGGAATATGTAAAATAGAAAAAAAAAAAAAAAAAAAGACCAAGAGTTTTAATGATTCGGTCAGATCTAGTTCCTGGAAGGAAATAAAAGAAGAAATAGTTTTCCATTGGGTGACAACTGATAATCTCACTGAACACTCTGCTGTGGAAGTCTTGCATGTGTGTTTTTTCTGCGGGGAGGGGAGCAGAATGGACTCCCATGGAAATATGAGAGGTAGCTTTTAGTCATTCTATTTAGAGGCAGGTTGAGTAAGTTCACCTGTTCTTCCCAGTCCCTCATGTTTATTCAGGCCTGAAAGATGTTAGACCCAGGTGTTTGAAAAAATGGCAGGTCCTGACCTATGGAAAAGAGAAACTAGGTCTGCAGCCCCTGGAATGTTCTGCACCACCAACATCCCTCACTCTGCATTTGGTTCACACTTCGGGGAGAAGGTCAGAACAGCCACCTCGGACCCTCCTACCCATGGAAGGATGTGTCTCAGGTGGCAAGTGCTGGCACTGTTGGTCGTGGCCTGGGTATCATCGCACTGTCACACACAGCTCACCAGGACTCCCAGGCACAGGTCACTGTTTGCTGGCTTCCCCTTGCCCGAGTACTGAGGAAAAAACAAATCAAACATCCACTCATTAGCCTTGTGTCTCTAAGTGAGCCCTGGCTTTGGAATGCCTTCCCTGGCTACTCCAAGGCCATTTCCCAGTTGAGCCCCCAGGGTTGGGAAGTCTGGGAAGCTATCTGTGTGGCTTGGGAAGGTGCCTCTTTCTCCATTGCAGGAATTTTCCACTGGAGAAGCATCAGTGTTCCTCGGCCCCTGCCAGGGTTGGAGGGTGAAGAGTTCAAAATTGCAAAACGGGGGCAGATGAGCAGGACCCTCTCTGGTAAGAGGGAGCTTCTTACAGGACAGAAGGTCAGACAGCAGGCTGCTGCCAGCGCTAGAATCGGGAAGCTGCCCAGAGCCCTGAGTAGGGAGCTGAGAGCGGGCTTCTCGGGAGGGGTCCTGCCTCTGTTCCACAGTATGACCTGGAGGGTGGCTGCCTCACCCAGGTCACTCAGCTGGTCCGGTTTGTGTAAGCACAAAGGGCTCTAAGACACTGACCCCCCATATGTTCCTCATATGTTGTTCTCATAGAGAAATGTCTGACCTCCCTGCTCTGGACTTGTAGAAATATCTGAGTGAAGCTTCTAGTATTCAATTCCAGTCCCAAATATTAAGTAGGTTGTGCTACTCCTCCAGTGCTCTCAGACCAGCAAACTGAGACCCAGACAGAGAGAGGGGACTCAGCCAAGACTCCTGTGTTTTCTCTGTCCCCCTGGTCAATGTTTTCTTCACCACACCCATGATCTTTCTCAGTGGAGAAAGAAATCCAGCTTTATTACCTATTTAGCTTTATTTTTTTTAAGAACCTGTAAGGCTATTAAAATTAAACTGAGGCTGGTTCTTGAGTCAGATAGAACCAGATTTAAATTCCATCTCCACCACTTACCAAGCGCAATAGAGTAAATAGCCTGTGGGCAAATAACTTGCAATCTGTAGCTCTAGATTCCTCTCTGGAAACAGCACCTACATCATAAAGTGATGTGAAGATAAATTAAGATAATATATGTAAAGTGGTGCCCAGCAGGTAATAAACACTTGATAAAAGCTAGCTATATTTTTTATCATTGTTGTTAGTATTTTAATGAATATGTAAGGCAACTGATAATTAACATTTAGATTAGTGTTACAGTGAAAGCTCATTACCTGTATTTGGATATACAGGGATGAATTGAGAAATGTTTTTTTACCCACTAAGCCATTTAAAATTTCCACTTTGAAATTTTCTGTTTTTAATTGGTTTTTAATTAGTTTAAAGAGTTGGCAGACAAACTCCAATCACTAAGCTTCCACCAACTCCTTCATAGATCCACCCCTTCCTAAAACATTAAACTATAGTACAGATCATCATAGGTTCTCAATAAAGGTTTTTGGATGCATGAATTTATGGCTGGGTTATGGATGGATGGATGGATGGATGGATGGATGGATGGATGGATGGATAATGGATGGTTGGATGATGATAGATGAATAGGTGGATGATGGTTGAATGGATGGTGCTAAGACAGTAGCACCATGAAGTAACCACCTTTGACTCAGACTGGATAGTGGTCTGGTTTCATGAAAAGCTATAATGGTGAGTGTGAGGGACTAGAATAACATGGTGAAGGGCCTAGAGGTCTTGGTGCAGACAAACAGCAGGTGCAGTGGAAGGGAAGGACATAGAAGGAAAGGTTGTGGTCAGAGACTGAGATGGGACAGTGTGAAATCCTAGAGTAGGAGCAGTTCCTGGTGATAAAAGGTTCAGGAAGCAGCCAGGGGATGAGTACCTAAGACAGAGAGGAGTTCTGGGGGTCCTTAAATCCAGTGAGTTCTAGGAACTCTGAGTCCAGATTATTGGATGGGTGATTCACATGGCCCTTTATGCAATTCCAAGTTAGGATTAAAGTGACTTCAATTAATGAGGTTTTATTCTATATTCCATCAAATTGCTCCATGGAAGGGAGGGGGGGGTTTCTTATCTAAAACTGAATTAAATATAAATAATAATCATACAGTGAACAAAGGTATTTATTTATAATTATTGCCTTATTTTTACCTCAGTAAGTGAATGGTGTTGTTGCTTAAAGGGGTATATGTGTGTGTGTGTGTGTGTGAGAGAGAGAGAGAAAGAGAGAGACAGAGAGACACACACACACACACACAGAGAGAGAGAGAGAGAGAGAGAGAGAGACAAAATGTTCATCACATTGTTTTGTTGTCTGACCTTTTCAGCGTTTTAGCTCCAGGCCAGTTGTGGAGCAACACTGGGAATCTTGTAGAAATTATATATAGCAAAATGTCACCAGCAACCAAAGACATTCTGTTCCTCCCCACCCAGTCCAAATACTTGAAATTCACAATAAATTTTGGCTTGGTGAGCATGGCATTATATTTGTGCATGGGAGGTTTTATTTATCATTTCTATTCATAGTACAAGGAAAAGAGGGCTGGATGATGGGTGGGGAGACACAGTGAGCCCCCCACCCGACCTCCATTAGCATTTGTTCTATGACTGTGAATAAGAATTGTGGCCAGAATGGCATTTGTGTTTAGCATTTTACGGTCTAAAAATTACCCTCAGGCTTCAGTTAGTAATGCTGTATTGTATAGTCGAAATTTGCTAAGAAAGTAGATCTTGAGTTTTCTTACCACACACAAAATAGTAACTATGTGAGGTGATGGATACGGTAATTAGCATGGTTGTGGTTATCATTTCACACCGTACACATATATCAAATCATCACATTGTATACCTTAAATATATGCAATCTGTACTTGTTAATTATGCCTCAGTAAAGCTGGAGGAAAACCTTACCCTCAGCTTTTAACCCTCACAACAGTTCACAGATATTGGCCAGGCAGATATTGTTGTGCCCATTGACGGATGGGAAACTGAGGTAGAATAGAGAGGTGAAGTGACATGTGCAGGTAACTCAGTTGAATGTGGAGAGCCAGGTCTGGCCTATGGCCTTCTAACCCACGCCCAGCACTCTAAGCACTGGGCTGTGGCAAGTCACTACCCCTGTGTTTCTGCCCCTGTAATGTGAATCGATCTCCCAGTCCTTCCACCAACAGCCTTGACTAGCTAAGGTTCTGGAAGGACCATGGCAGGAACAAATATTTGCCCACCCACTGGTATTTCTGCTGGACAGCGTAAGTCATGCACAGAATTATAAGGTTGGAAAAAATGTTTTCTGGGTCATTTCAGTGCTCCTCACTCCTTCATAGCCACCAACCTCATCAGAAAGATACCCTGAGAGCACAGGAAGCCCACCCTCTCTAACAAGGTAATAAATCTTTCCACAGCTGGTCCCAAGCTGGTTTCAAGCCTGTAGGTCACACTCGGTTGGAAGGGCAGGCCACTTCTACCTGTTACATGCCCTGGCACCTCTTATAGATCAATCAGGACATTTTTTTCTCGATGACATGACCTCAGACACTATTACTCAGTCACAAATTGACCCATGAGATGAAGCCTATTTTTATCCATGTATTAAGTAGTTTTGAATAATCTATACTACACTTGCTTTCAGAAAGGCTAAGAAACACAAACAAAACTATCAAACACCAGGATCAAAGAGCAAGAATGGAGTAAAGGGGAAATCTGTGTGCAGAAGCCCAGGCTGAGGTGGCCTGTTGCAAATGAGCAAAAACTTCACTCTCAGCTTCCTTTCAGGCAATGTTAAAAGGAAAAATAGGTTACAAAACTCTAACGAACTCAGTCATTTTTAAGGGAAGGCCATGAAATCTACGAGGCAATGCTAGCATGGATTTTAAATAAGGCATATGAAGCATCTTAATGGCCATTGTCTTCACACACAAGGCATTGTTTCTCAGGGTTCTCAGGGCTCTCAGAATCAGAACCCTCTGGGGTGTTTGTTCAAAATGCAGGTTCCTGACCCCATCCCACACTCACCGAGTGAGACTCTGTGAGATGGGCCTGGTGACCTGCTTTTTAAACAAGGTCAGTCACTGACTCTTCTACACCTGCAAGTTGGAGAACAACTTCACCAAGATGTTAGTAGATAACAGTGTCTTATTGTAGTAGCCTTTCCTAACCATCTTTTCATCTTACCAGAGAACAATGCCTGGTGCCAGAGGAGTCTCTAGTGGAGGAACTCCAGGTGTCAGGGTCCAGCAAGAGAGATATTTGGAGGATGCAGGGGCTCCCCACCTATTTGTGGTGGGGAAGCTGCTCTGTCTGCATGCACTTGGATGTGGAGTGAGCTTTCTTCTGGGATCTCAGGTGGCCACAGGCTACAGAGAGGGCAGGCCCCTCCTTGGCCCTCTTGTCACCCCCAGGGCTGGCCATGGAAGCCATGGGAGCCACCAGCACAGCTTAGTACAGTGATGCTGGCTTGGCTGGCCACCAAACCCAGGGTCGTACTCTCTCCCTTCACCATGCTCATCCATGATAGGGCAGGCAGAGCTCCAAGCCCAAGAGTCCAGTAGCAAAAACACAGATGAAGGAGCCATGCCACTTCCCACCCCCTGGCCTGCTCTTCCCCACCCCACAGTGCAAGCTGGGATCTGTCAGGGATCTGCCTCAGGGAGGCAATCATGGGTTTCTTCCTCTCCCTCCACACAGGTTTGGAATAAATTGCCTCATCCAATTTGAAGACTTTGCCAATGCCAATGCCTTCCGCCTGCTCAACAAATACCGCAACAAGTACTGCATGTTCAATGATGATATCCAAGGTAGGTTTCCACCCCATGTGATGAAGCTACAGGGGACTAACTTATATTCTCAAACCTCACTGGGATGCCAAAGGGGTGGTGAAGGGCTCTCACCTCATAGCTGGTTTACTGCCAGCAGCTGTTGAAGAAAGAACATTCAACTTAGATTCAACACCTACTTGGCTAATTCTTAATTCTTTGAATTCAGTTTCCTTTTTTACAAAATGAAGATCATTACTACTTCAGAGGTAGGTAAGAATTATGTAATTTAATGTATGTAAGAAACTCTAAACAATACTGTAATTTACTAGCAAGTTAAACATGAACCAGTCAATTCTCTGACCACAGTTTCATCATCTAGTCAATAGAGAGGATAACGATTGCCTTGAAAGAGCATGGTGAAAATTTACAAAGCCAATACTATAGAAAGTACTAACCCATAAAACTCATCAGACAAAGCATCAATCACCATAAAAATGGCCTTCCTCAGCCATGATAACTTGCTTTTAGGCTTTCCAAATATAAGGCGTGTCTCAGTCCGGAAGTCAGGACAATTCCTTCTCTGGTTTTGACTGAAGTGTTTGTTGCTTATAATGACCCTGAGAGAGATACTGACACCAGAAACCCAGAGCTTTCCAAAGTCAACATGAAGCAGCTTCTAGTTCAGGTTCCCTTTGGTCATCTATTCTGTGACCCAGAAATATCTGAAGGTGCTTGCTTCTTACTGTGGAGTTACCAGTGTCCGAAGCTGGAGTGGAAAGGGATTCAACTCACTTGATCTAGGAGTGCACAGGAAGGAGCACTGTGAGCTGTTCCTAGCATTTTGTAAAGTCCAAGAGAAACCTTGATGATTTTTTAACAAATGAAGTTTGCGAAGCCATCTTTTTAAAACAAAGATCCATGTCAGGTGGAAAGAATAAGTTGGCAAGAGACAGGTATTGGCCCTGTATTGTTAAAGGATGGCCAACTTCTCATTTTACAGATGACTTATCCAGAGGCCTGAAGAGGTCACAACTTTCCTTTAAGTGAGTCAGGGATAGATCTCAGAGAACTCAAACTCAGGTAATAATAGCTAAGATTAATCACTGAATGCTTATTGCATATCGTGCTCTGTTCTAAGCACTCTACACTTTTAAACAGATGAGACATTAGCATCTCTGTCTTATGAATGAAGACACTGAAACAGAAAAAGAGTAAGTAACTTTTATAGCCATTAAGCATAGAGTTGAGATTTGAGCCCAGGCATTCAGACTCTAAATTGCAGTCTATAACCATTCACCATGCAATTCCCAGGTCTTATATTACAAACCAAGTTGCCTTTTTTTCCCCATTATGGTCCATATTACAAAATATAAGAAATGTGATATTTGTCATAAATTTTCAAGAGGCAAGATAGTACAGTTAGAACACACTATTAGAAAATTGAGTTTAAAATATGACTTCAGTGCCTGATGAGTGGGTATCCAGAGAGAGGGGAGACCCAAAAGGAGACAGCTGGGACGTGGCACCCCCTGCCAGCCTGTCTCCATTCTGTCTCTCCTTTACCCTGTTGCATAGACCTGGGACAGGCATTGGCTGAGCTAGGCCAGCCTCACCCACACAAGCCAGGACACAGCACAGACGGGACTGTGCAGTCCAGGAAGATGCGCTGGTAGAAGGAAGCATTTTCTCACTGCCCTCACTCACCTCAGTGTCAGACCAGCAGGTGGGAGTGTGCCTGTGGCCCTGAGGAAGCACCTGCCTGCTAGACCCTGACCTGCTCCCCAGCATGAATTCACCCATGAATCAGAAGGACAGCCGGTTCCCTGAGCCCACCGGGCTGCCAAGGCCAGAGGGTGGAAGTGGAAAACAAGTCCATGCAGGCGGCACACCTGGTGCACAGCCTCCAGCTGTATAGACACACAGACAGCCACATGTGTATACATCCTCCTAAACACAGGCACAGGAACACAGCCAGGCCCTGCAGCCCACCAGCCCCCATCCGCCCCTGCACTGCTGCCAGAATGTGCCTCGGAGATGAAAGTATCAGTCACCATGCCACCCTCTCTTCATGAGAAAGTTCACACCCCTTCAATGAAAATATAAGACTTCGGGATCTCTCCTCTGCTCTCTGCCCTTCCTTTTATTTTACTCCTCTCACCTCCTTACCTGCCATTTCTTTCTGTGTTTGAAAGCCCTGCTCACCCTTTCTCATCTTTACCTGAGTAACTCCTACTCACCCTTAGAGACTCAGCTCCAGGGTCTCCTGCCCAGGGAAGGCCCATCAGTCTGATTTGGGTGTCCCTCAGGTGTTCCCCTCTGTCAGTTCTCTTACCTCATTGTACCCCAAAAGCCTGTAATGCATTGTCTGCCTTCCCAGAAGATAATAAGCTTCTGGAGGCAGGAACAATTGCCTTATCCATTCTTGTTCCTCAACTCCCAGCGCTGAGCTTGCTACATGATAGACACCTGATAAATGTTTAAAGAATATACGAATGATGTCTACACACACAAACTGACATCCTCATAAGCATACCCACCTGTTCATGTGGGTGTGTCTACACTGGACACCTGCCCCCGCAGCCTCTCTGTTGTCCAGGTCATCATTCATGTACAGCTGACCCTTGAACAAGGTGATGGTTATAGGTGCCAACACTCCACACAGTCAAAAATACGCATAACTTTTGCCTCTCCAGAAACTTAGCTACTAAGAGCCTACTGTTGACCAGAAGCCTTACTAATAACATAAAAATAGTGGATTAACACATAAATAGACTAGTATCTACCCCTATTTTATGTGTATATGACATACTTCTTATTTTTTTTTTTTGATATTTCTAGGCTACACAGTTCATCTGTGAGTTTTTTCAAATTGTTACAAACCTCCAAAATTTTAAAAAATATATGTATTGAAAAAATCTGCATGTAAGTGGACTCATGCAGCTCAACCCCATGTTGTTCAAGGACTGACTGTGCTCACACATAAATGCACCTCTACACATGCTCATACATATTCACATGTGTAACCCCACATGCAGACACATGGAGCTGTTGTTAATTAAATCAATCCATTTGTTTACATTCATTGGTTTTCGCGTCTTGCCTCTACAGTCAATTTTGCTCCCAGGCAAAACCAAGTGGGATAGTTTTCTGGGTCCCAGAGCAAAGAGAAGTGGGATTTACCATTCTTTTCTCAGAAATTCAAGACTAAAGCCATCAATCTAGAACTCATGAGGACAGTTGGCAAATAGTGCTGGAATGGCAAGAGCCCGATAAGAACCAGCCTTTGATCAGTTCAGCCTGATGTTTAGGTGTGACCGTATCATTAACAACCATAAAGAGGTGGGCATGGGCATGCACCACCCAGATCCTCCTTCAAGGAAAGACTTGTTGCCCAGCTGACAGCAGTCTGTCAGCACAATCTGCAGAGCCTCAGAGAGAAAGAGCCACCTCGCCACCCCACCAGGAGCTGGCCTCACCAGTGATGAGGAAATATAAAGGCTTAACTATTTCAGCCCAGTGCAGGACAACTCAAGCTCCCCATGGAGTTGGCTGAGGCTTTGGGGCCTGCATCACAGCTCAACTTCCCCTCAACCCATTCTGCTTCCTTACCTTCCTTCCCACAAGGGCAATTCCTAAAAACATCCTGAACACTCCAGTATATCTCAGAATCTGCCTTCAGGGGACCCAAACTGTACCAAATAACATTTTGCATGCACACAGAACTTTAGGTTGAAAGTGCTTTTCATCCTCACTATCTTACAAGTGCCTGGCAACATCTCCCCCTCCCTCACTGGGGGACAAACACAGCTGTCCCATGTCACTAATGAGGAAACTGAAGCCTGGGGGTTAAAGGTTGCTCACAGCCACACAGCCAGACAGACACACAGCTGGAACTGGAACCCCATTATGTCTGACTTGGAATTCTCCACTCTCTCCATAGCATCAGGCTGCCTGTTGCTCCTGAACATGTGAGGTGGTGGAGGGTGTCTTCTCATTAAGGATGAAATTCCAGACCCTGCTGGAACAGTGCGGGTGTCGCTGCTCCCTGGCATCCTGCTGCTCTCATCCTGTCCTCCCCATCATTTCCATTCCTTCCTCTAACTCCTACAGAATGCAGACCTGAAGATGAGGCCCACGGTCCTGAGCTGGTTAGGGATGGTTCCAGGCCAGAAGCCTGTGATGTGTGTTCTCATTGTTAAATGGACAATGAGAAGACTAGTAAGGAATTCCAGTACTAATGAGCCAACACGGCAGATACAGCCCATGCTAGAATTGTCCCCCTTTATCTCCAAATACAAAGTAAGGAGCAACGCCACTTAAGACTACAAGCCATGCTCATAATGGGAGAGGAGCACCTCCATGCAGAGAACCACAGAAAGTTGGGAGTGAAGGGGCGAGAGGGAGTGTGGGAGGGAGGAGGAAGCAATGCAGAATCACAGTCGTAAACAGAACCCAAATCACACCGCACATGGGAGCTGGAGACAGATTCTCAGAATCTTCTTGGGAACCACACATGGAGGGGGCTGGAACTGAGCGACCCACATGAAAATGAGACTAGGTTCATGCTACCTACTCTGAACACCAGCCTAGCGTTACATCCTCAGTGGATAGATAGAATTAAATCCTCGAAAGCTCCAGTCTACTGATCTCCCAGAAGGCAGGGCCATGCCTGGTGCAGATCAGGAGCCCAGGGCACATTATTTGACTGTCTCCCAACCAGTCCCACTGTATCATGTGCTCAGAATCACTGACCCCACAGGGCTGGGCCTCTGGAGCCCCAGCACTTGAAGGAAAGAGAGATCGCCAGGGCTTCTGATCATCTTTGCCTCCCACCCCAGCTCAGACCCACATAAAGCCTCGGCCCAGGCCCAGGCTGGTCCTTGGTGATCAGAGCCGCCAATGCACTGACTTGTTGCTGGCAGCCTCTCAGGAATTTTGGAAAAGGCGGAGGCTCAGGTGACTTTTGTTGTTTCAGCTGGGACCAGAGAAGCATCTCTGCTCTTAGGGAGGAAAGAAAGGCCTAGAAGGGGAAAGGAAGTGGGAATGGTCACGCTGGGGACAGGGGAAGGAAGAAGAGCCACACAAGGGGCCAGGTCCAGGGTGCTGCTGGCCCAGTTTCTGTGGGTCTCTGACCTCCATGTGCAAGCTGACCACACAGCATGGCTGGAGCCAGGAAAGCCCCACTGGCTGATCAGCTCTGCAGCATCCTCCACCTGGCCAGCCTTCACTGGACCTGCCTTGCCCACCAATCCTGCTAAATCTCCAGCCAGACAGCACATCAAGGTTCCTGTGTGTTATGTTAGGGTAGTAGCACCCCCTGTGAGCCCAGTGCTTAACAATCAGGCATTGCACCAAGACAAGCCTAGGTCTGAATCCCCATTTTCCTGTTTTGTGGCTTTGGCCAAGTGGCTGAAATTCTCAGTACCTTCCTTTCCTTATCTGTAAAATGGACTTAACAGTTTTAACAGCCACAACTGCTCATCAGCTAGTACCACCAGAATGGTCAGGGTGCTTTTATAAGGCCAGCATCTGTTATGGTTGGTTGTAGTATATGCCAATTCCTTGATAAGTATTTCCAGCACCCATTTATGGCACTGAATTGTTGTAAGAATTGCAGTGATGTATAGGTAGGGACAGGCATGTAGCAGTGCTCAGTTCATGGTACCTATTACTAAAATCTCTGATGCCTAGTAGGCTCCTGACACATAGATATGGGAGGCAAGAAGGAAAGAGGAGACTTAAGGCACAGAATTTGGTGGAGGTGAGGAGAGGGCCACATGTGAGCACAGGACTGGGGAACTCTGGGGAGAAGAGAGGCAGGACCCCACCTCACTTTTCTCCCCCTTCCCCCATATACCCTATTATTCCAGCCCGTTGTATTAGTCACTCTTCTGTGAGTTTTCTGCCAACTCCATGATTTTGAATGTGCTGGTCCCACTGCCTAGAATTCTCTTTCTGTTCTTCACTACTTTCTGTTTGTCCATAAAGGCTCATTTCACTTTCCCCAGGATAATGCATCCAGGGCCAAGCCACAGACAAATGATCCCACTCTTCCCCAGGATCTGGGAGTGACACTGGATGGTGGTCACCCACTTTACAGAATGCTTCAAAGTTCCCCAGGGAGAGGAGTGGGGCTCTCAGCCAAGAAATGCAAAATACATCCCTGGAAGATGATGACCTTGTTGGAGAGGGAAGGTGTGGGGAACTTTGCATAGGCTTCAGATGCCACAATAAGGAAGAGGCAGACAGGCAGGAATGGCTCATCTCTGAAGACTTCGTGCAGCTCGTTTGTCTTGTTTACGAGATGCCAGGGATTATTTCCAGCTGTCGGGGGTCAAATGCCCTCTCTGTCACCCACCACCACCACTACACACACTGAGTAGCAGTTCTAGGCCTTTCCTTGATCTCTCCCCGTGCAGTGAAACTTCTCCTGGTCTCTTTAACCTTTTCTCTCCCCTGTTCCCAACACCTTCCTTTTCACTAAGTCCTGTGTTCTGAGGCTGTTCTTCACTTCCAGGGCTGTCCCTAGTCCTGAAGTTCATGTGGATCTCGTGTATCTGGCTCCTCTGAGACCTCCCCTGTTAGCTGCTGCAACAGTCGAAACTTCAGAGAAGTCAAGAAGATGATCATTATTCCTTCAGGTTCCTTCCAAATTGTGGCAAAATACGCCTAACCCTACCTGCTCCATGGGCCAAGGAACTGCCCTCTAGAGAGTCCAGGAGCTCCAGAAAATTCCCTTATGACACAGAAATTGCAGTGAAGTAGTCTAGAAGGCCTTTGCTTGGTGTCCAATAAAGGGGAACCTGAATTTTTGGAACACTTGTGCTGGCAACTCCTTGAGAGTTTTATTTGAGAACAAGACTTTTATTTGTCTTTATTTATTTACAGCCTAGTCCAGAGAAGGCCCAGAACAAACACTCAGCACATACTAATGAATAAATGAATGGCAGTAGCTACCGTAGAAATGTAATTCTTATGGATCGTGGAAGCAGGTGTGGCCTCATAGCAGAGGTTGTACTGTCCCAATAGGAATCCAGACCTCCAAAGCCACCATGGCCAGACCCTGACAGAGCCTAACTCTATCCTTCTTGCTGCCTGGGTCAGAAGTCTTCCTTTATCTGATAAAGAGTAAATTCTTTCCTCCAATAATCTGTTGTTCAGCATAGAAACTCCTTTAACTTTGTCAAATCTGACTATTAAAAGCAGAAACTACATTTTCAGCATGTCCCTTTGTGCTATTTCCTGAACCTACAACCTCAAGTACTCAGTTGGCAGGAAATGTAATTATGGAAAGTTCCCTCTGAAAAGAAAACTTTTTCTTTCATCATGAATAGGAACAACCAGTCACACTTTCAGCTGCCCATGGCATTTATGGGCACAAGCCATGTTCCAGCATATCCCTGGACCCATGGGCTTCTTAGAGTGCTTATCTTGAAACAGCTAAGTAGCTTCCTCTCCAGTTTTAAATCCCTAGTGCATAGCCCAAGAGCACCCCAAAAATGCAGATAACTTTATTTGCCAAACTTTGTAATTTGGAGCTTAAGAACCACTGTTTTTCCTCTTGAGTTCTAGCCTATAGTTAGAACAGCTTGCTACCTCAGAGGATGGCCTCAGAGCAGGATCCCAGGGAGGAGAGCAGGGAGAAGTAGCCAGTTAGGTACCCAATGAGTGTGGGGTTCCAGAAGCCAAGTGCAGTAATAGTTTCCCAAAGGAAAGAATGGGCAACAGTACCAAATGCTGCTAAGAGGTCAAGAAAGAAGGCTGAGAATTGATTACTGAATTTGGTCACCTGGAGGTACTTGGGGACCCTGACAAGAGGTGGGTCAGTCATTTGATTGGACTGGGTTTCATGGGGACCAAGGAGGAAGGAACTAGATGCAGTTAATATATTCAGCTCTTTAGAAGAGTTTGGCTATAAAGGAGAGTGAGAAATAGGGTGGGACACATAGGGCCAAGGGAGGGCTTTTTAAAGATGGAAGTTTTACAGTATATTTGTATGCTGATGAGAATGATACAGTAGAAAGGGCAAAATTGGTCGGGCGCAGTGGCTCAAGCCTGTAATCCCAGCACTTTGGGAGGCCGAGACAGGCGGATCACGAGGTCAGGAGATCGAGACCATCCTGGCTAACACGGTGAAACCCCGTCTCTACTAAAAAATACAAAAATCTAGCCGGGTGAGGTGGCGGGCGCCTGTAGTCCCAGCTACTCCGGAGGCTGAGGCAGGAGAATGGCGTGAACCCGGGAGGCGGAGCTTGCAGTGAGCTGAGATCCGGCCACTGCCCTCCCGCCCGGGGGGCAGAGAGGGGGAAACCCCCTCTTAAAAAAAAAAAAAAAAAAAAAAAAAGAAAGGGCAAAATTGAATATGCACGAAATAGAAGAGGGAATAACAGGAAAAGTAGGCAAGAATGATGGCATCCAGTAGACAAGCGGTGCTTTAGCTAGGAGCAGGGAGGCATCGATGGTAACAGGGGGAAAGGCAAGTACGTGGACATGGAGGCAGAGGGTCTGAAGACTTGGTGGTGATAGGATTCAGAAGTTCTGTCCTGATTAGTTCTATTTCCTTTGAGCTTCACTCTCCACTTTTAAGGGCAAAAAATAGGAGCACAGTAGTCCCTACTTCATGGAGTTGTTGGGAAGATTAATTGAGCCAATGCTGTGCTGGTAAGCACACAGCACAGAGCCAAGGCCACAGTAAGAGTGATCAATAAATGGCAGCTGACCTTGCATCCTTTTATTGTAATGTGTGACTGTTTCCCATCAGATTTCCCATTGTTTTGAGTTCCCCTCCCCTTCCAGAGGTACAGCTGAATGTTGACATCTACTGCCTAAGTTCACTTCCCTCTGCCTCTGCTAACACCCTGCTCCGTCCTTCCCCAGAGAAACCCCATAACACCTCTCCTGCTGCCTTCAACTATAGTCAGGAAGGGCTGTCCGAGCAGCAGAGATCGTGAAGGGATGGAAGCAAACCTGGGAAGGAAACCCCCAGGTTTCCTTGCTTTGGGTGACTGACAGGGCCAAGCCACATTTCTCTGTCAGTTTCCTCATTTGTACAGCTGTTAAATGCCATTATCTCCAATCCCCATCCAGCACTGAATTTCTGTGAGTAAGCCCGGTTATTCAACCTGCAAATAATCCCAGAAGACAGTTGACATCCAAAAAGAAAAAGACCCATCCAGAGTGTAGTGTCTGCGAGATCATCTCTGATGGAATACCTTTGGCGCCATCTGGTGGCAAATGCTTTGCGCAACCCCTCCTTTCAGGGAGGCAAAAGGCTGTCCTGAAACAGACTCCGAAGAGCAGAAAACTCCCTCTAGCCAATGGCAGGAAACTAGTACCTCACCTAGAGAGGCCATCTAGTTCAGTGCATCTCAAACTTGAATGGCATACAAATCATCTGGAGATCTTTTTGAATACAAATTCTGACTCCGTAGAACTGAAATGAAAGAGGGTTTTATGGGCAGAGAGTAAGAAGTACGGAGTTATTTGCAGGGAGGCAGAGAAAATGGGGAGTTCCACATAATAAATGGACTTTGGAGAAAATTAAGGACAAAGGGGATTTGGAGATTTCAGGAGAGGGTCATACAATTCATTTCTCCTCGCCCTCTCTTTAAGTGATTTAAATACTTATTTAAATTGCTTGTTGATACTTTCTTGGATGTCAGCTTGGTGTTTCTTGTGAATGCAGTACAGTGCTGAGCCTGACCATGATACAGCCCAGCTTCATTCAGGTGACATTCAGGTTAGATGAAAAAGTAGATATGGGAAAAGGAGGGGTGGGTAAGGATGCCTGGGGTAGCAAGGAATGTCTTGCTGATCATTTGGGCTGAGTCTTAAGGAATAATGAACTGCAAAAGGGTCTTCTAGATAGGGAGAATAGCAGGGAAATGTACATAAGCATAAACATGCATGGTATGTTTAGGCAACAATGAATAATGCTACTGGTACGTGGAGTACACGGGGAGGCACTGCAGAGGTAAGTTGATGCTGATAACTTACTTTTCTGTACATAAACTAACAAAAAGTATGTAAGGAACAACTGTTTTATAATAGCCATCACACGTGCAATCATTTAGTGATTTCTTTCCTTACAAACAGAAATGAGCTTGGTCTATTTTGTTACTATGGTATCCTCAGTACCTGAGCCTGGTTCATAACTGATGCTCAAAAAATAAATGAATGTAACAATTTCCAGTGATCTCTGACTACCCACTGTGCTCTACTGTTTTGTGCCCAAATTTTCATAAACTGGGAGTTCCCTGATGGCGGGGATCATGCCTGATTCATCTGTCTTCCACAGTGCCTGGCATGGTGCCTGTCACTTTCTAGGCCCTTAGAGGGTGCACAATGCATACTTTGGGGACCTCGGGAAGGACGTTAGGAAGTCCCAGTATCCTCAGCCCTGTCTCTGTGACACTGCCAACAGTTCAACACTCCCTCTAGGTCACAGCTGTGTGAAGACAGGGGTGCCTGCACCCCATCTTCTGACAAGTATGAGCCTGCATAGAGTCCCACCTTCTGATGTCCACAATGATGAATGTGCACTTATTGGCCACCAACTGTTTGCTGTACCCCCATCTCAGTCACTGAGCCAAGTATAAATCTAGGAGAAGGCCCACCCCAGAGCTAGCAAAAAATAAGCCACCTGGAAAACTGGAAACAGAGAATATAGAAAATTCACTCATACCCCTACCCTGCAACCATTACTATTTTGTAAGTTCCTTCTGGATTCTGTGTGTGTGATACATTACAATTAGAATCATCATATGCATACCATTTAATGTTCCTTCCAGCCAACTCAATGGAACATAGGTTAGTGCTTAAGCACACAGGTCCCAGAGCTTGATTCCCTGGATTCACATCCTGGCTCTTATATGATCTTGTACAGTTCAGCAAACCATACCTTATTTTCCCAATCTGTAAAATGAGGATGGCAACAATGAGGATTAAACAAATAACTGTCTTCATGTTAAGACATATAAAGTACTTGGAACAATATCTGATGTTAGTGACTAGCTTCATAGCAGTTTCCATGTTGCTGCATAATATTCATGATGATCCTTTTTAATAGCTATAAAACAGTCTACTGTGTCTACACTGGCTACTTTACTTAATCATTACTCCTTTGTTAGATGTGTAGGTTATTTCCAGCCATTCTGTATTAAAAATAACACTGTTATAAATATCCTAGTATATACATTTTGGATTTTTCCATATATAGATTCTCAAAAGTAGAAGTATAAGGTCAAAGGGCAAAAATATTTTATGCCTTTGCTCTAGATGGGGAAACAGTTCTCCACAAAAGATTGTAGCACTTCAAAACACAAAGGATATTGGGACATTTTACTTTTCATTCATCCCTCACCAGTCATAGATGAAAACTTTTTTTTTAATTATCCAAATGTAGTAAGCCATAAATAATCCTACTTTAATTTCCTTTTGTTTTGTTTTGTTTTGGTTTGGTTTCACCATCGTGGGGGCTTAGCGTTGCTGATTGTGATTACTTTATTGTGAGCTCTCTGTATCAGAGTCTATACCACTTGCTTTAACAGAGAACACTTAATACTTTAAAAAAATGTTAATTGTCTATTAAATAATTCAAAAGCCAAAAAAGAAACACTAAGGATCTGCTACAACTCCTGAGGCTAAGGGAACAAAGGAAAGAGGAGGTGGCAGTTAGTGGCACTGGTGTCACTTAGTGGCAGCTATGAAGCTAGTTCTCTCAGTGATGGCCAAACTGCAAACTGGGTTCAACTTCTGCTTCAAGAACAAACTGCTGCCGGAGAGTTGAAGAACTAAGGCTGTGGGGCTGGCAGGTTTAGCAAAACCAAATGTAGAACACTCAGTTAAATTTCGGTGATAGAAACAAATAATTTGTAGTGTATTTATGCTCATATTGCATAGGACATACTTATACTAAAAAAAAACTTGTCGTTTATCTAAAAATCAAATTTTACAAAGTGTCCTACATTTTACCTTGCAATCCTAACAAGACGGATGATGCTGGGGGAGGGGGGAACACATTATCCCCCTCATCTAGCCTTTGTCTCCCTCTAGCACCTACTATTGGCAGAGCCCAGCATAGAGCAAGTTGGCAAAGCTGAAAAGTGGTTTGCAGACAAAGCAGTGTAAAGAAGCTGAGAAATAATTACCCAATAATTGATACAGTCCACCCTTCTGGCTATTCAGCATCCACATACACTGTCTGGCACATATGTACTTCCACACAACAAAAACAACTCTGGCCAGGTATGGTGGCTGACGCCTGTAATCCCAGCACTTTGGGAGGTCAAGGCCGGCAGATCACCTCAGGTCAGGAGTTCGAGACCAGCCTGGCCAACATGCCAAAACCCTGTCGTTACTAAAAATACAAAAAATTAGCTTGGCATGTTGGTGGCTGCCTGTAATCCCAGCTACTTGGAAGGCTGAGGCAGCAAAATTGCTTGAATCCAAGAGGCAGAGGTTGCAGTGAGCTGAGATCATGCCATTGCACTCCAGCCTGGGTGACAGAGTGAGATCCTGTCTAAAATTTAAAAAATAAAAAAAAACTTCTAACAAAATGCCTCACAACATTCAACTAGTTTTCCAACAAATGAAGACATTCTCACCTTCTCTCCAACATGGGGATAGACAATGTCCCAACAGACATTTTAGTCGGCTCTGGAAGATAGTCACGCTATCCACCTCTAAGCAGAATTAATAGCTCATAAAATTCAGTCACATTTGAAAACTCTGTTATCTAAAGACTAACGTGTGGAATTAACCTCCAACAGAACTTATATAAAATAATAGGAGAAGGGAGAAGAAATTAGCTCATGTATACCATTATATATAGTCACATTATGATCAAGGAAGAAAAACATGCATGGCTGCTATATTCCTTGTTTCTGTAACCAGTCATGATGTCAAAGATGATTTTTGTAAATTTCTTCTTCAATCTTCCATTCCATGTTTTCTTGTCCTCAGACAGGACCTCAGGTGGCCGAGATTCTTTACCCAGTAGAGTGACCCAAACCTTCATTTCTGAAGGATCTGAATCCTCCATAGGCCTGAATCTCCTTAGTTGCAATAGTATTTATTAATATTTGCTATTGAGCATGGAAATAGGAAGATACTCCCCTAGAAGACTCCCCTAGGCTTCAGACATAGTCCTCCTTGTCCTCACTGTCCCTTTGATTATCAGGATGAATCACAATAGCCAGAAAAGTAATCCCCTTCTTTGCCCACTTATTTAGTGGCATGAAGAGCCCCAGCTAGCCAGGGAGCTGTTTCAACTCCCAATTCAATAGAACCATGTCATAAATCCTAATAGAAGTATTTCCTTCTTGGCAACTAAGACCTCCAATCCAGTAGGGCACAAAATTAAAGAGACAGGAAGCAAAAATTCTGTACGTGGTTATTAGGTGAAATGGTGAGAAGAGCCACTCCCATTTCCACCCCGCAATTTCTAGACACACATTTTGGCTATGAGAGAAAAACACAATGTCTTGCTTGCTAAGTCATCATACATTGCATCCCAAAAAACAGAAGCTCATTATCTCCATAAGGTGTTGCTTTGACTTAAGTCTTAAGTAATTCTTCAGTAGGCCATTCTACTGATCTACTAAGCCTGCTGCTCCTGCGTGGCTGAGCACAAGTTAAGATTCTACTGATCTACTAAGCCTGCTGCTCCTGCATGGCTGAGCACAAGTTAAGACCAGTGAATTTCATGGCATGAGCATATTGCTGCCCATCTTTTACTGTGAAGTAAACTCCTTGATTAAAAGCCTTGCTGTCTGTAATATATCTGGATGACAAATAGGTATTTCAAACATCCATAAATGATGGTGCTGGCAGAAGCATTATCGACAAGGAAAGAAATCCTTATCCAGAATGTATATCTGCTCCAGTTAGGACAGATTTCTTTCCTGTCCATGACGGGAGCAGTCCAGTGTAATCATCCTGCCACCAGGTGGATGGTCCCCCCAGGGAATGGTGCCCCTCAGGAGCTCAGCATTGTTCTCTGTGTTTGACAGGTTAATCATTCAACAGTAACAGGCCAGCTTGGTAAGATGAAGCCCATGCATAACCTCCATCCTTACCACCATGGCTGTTTGATGCATAAGTCCATTAAGCAAACCCTGGGTGACTAAAGAAAGATGCTGTCTAACATACCCAGGTCATGCCATTTTGTTCACCTGATTATTGAAAGACTGTTTTCATCATGTCCTTTGATAAACTCTCGCATGGGGCACGAATATCCTTACTCCGTACCTATCCCAAGAGGTCCATCACCTACCTTTTCCCCAGACCTCCTTATCACCAGTCTTACTATTTTGTTCTTTCCAAGTCCTTGACCATCCAGCTAAACCATTAGCAACTGCTCATGAATCAGTGTAGTGCTAACCATCCCTTGGACCAAAGTATACAACTAAATTTACCACTTGAAGTCATGTCCAATGTCCTTCACCATTACCTTTGAAGGCTACCTTTTACTGGGGCTGTGAAGCTGCCACCTTACACTTCTGGTTGGTATCAGCATATTATTCACAACAACTTGTAAACCAAGCCCAAGTTTTTTCTCCTTGGTCAGCTACTCTTAAGGAATCCCCAATGAGGCCTTAGATGTGGATTCAGGGAAAAGTCATGTAGCAGTGGTTCTAATGAATCTGAGCCACCTACTCATATGACTTACTTGTCCCTTCCAGACATACTGAAGCCATTTGATGATGGTATGTGACCAGACACACCCAACCTTATGACTTGGTGGATAAGATAGGTAGCTCAGGCCATATGGTCATTTAATGCCTCATGGCCAGGTTGTGTTCTCATTTTTTAAATGTTTTTATGCATTTAGCCCTTATATAATTCTAAGAGACTCGTGCTTTTTTTTGGTCTTCCATTATATTTATCATTTTCTTTATGAATGATGGTGGTAGCAGCACCTGGCTATCTGATCCCATCTTATGGGGTCAAGTAACAAACCAGGAGCTGTTTCTCAACTTCAACAACAAAGAAAGTTATCCACAAAAAAAGAGCATGGATTTGCACCAAAACTTGCATGCCTACAGGGCATAAGGGTTAAGAAAAGTTGCCTGTTCCTCCACAGGTCCAAGGTGTGGGGTACTCTGCCAAGGGTCTTCTCTTGGGAGCTGGGGGCCTGTGGCCAGAGGTTGATCTCAGGACACTCTGTTTCAGGCACAGCCTCCGTTGCTGTGGCAGGGATCCTGGCTGCTCTGCGAATCACCAAGAACAAGCTTTCCAATCACGTGTTTGTTTTCCAAGGTGCAGGCGAGGTATGTGGCATTGAGGGTTTCTTTTTTGCTCCAGGAAGAGAATAAGAATGGGTGGAAGTATATCAAAAAAGGGAGGCATTCTGGGGTTCTGAAGAGAGGAAGCAGCACAGACATGTTGTGATCATTGCAGCTGCCTAGGCTCTGACAATTGGGTGTCTCAAGGCAAGGACTTAATTGGGCCTCCTGGGAGTCATGGAGGTGGGGGAAAGAAGAGGGGGTCATTATGGTGAGACATCAGATAAATGTTTAGCAGCTGTTTGCCCTGTGTCTGAACATCCACCCTATGGTACCTTCTAGGCAGCTATGGGCATTGCTCACCTCCTCGTCATGGCCCTAGAGAAAGAAGGTGTACCGAAGGCAGAGGCCACAAGAAAGATCTGGATGGTGGACTCTAAAGGGCTCATTGTCAAGGTACTGTCAGTCTGGAGACCTGGAGGTTTCCTGACACTTTACAGCTTCCAGGAACTGGACTGGAAGAGGTCCCCAAGAAGTAAACTGCTCAATGAGAATAGAGAGCAAAACGAGGGCAATGGCCTAAACTCCAAAGCAGAAGATTCATCCCTAAGTAGCCTTAATTGTTTCTGTCCAAAAGTTTGTGCAAGTGTCTAGATGTGTGCCCCTTCTAGTCTAGTCCCCCACCACTTCCTGACTTGCACTAGACTCCAGCCACATTAAATCATAGTTTCCAAAAGCAGCCTGCTCTCTGTCTTTCACATCTTTACACATCTTGTTATTCTGCCTGAATTGCTTTCCTCCGTTTTTCCACATGCCACCTCTCAACCCTTTACCCCTTCCCAGTTTCCTCCTCATCTTCTGATAGTGTTCAAATGTTACCTCCTCCAAAAAGCTTATTTCCTGCATCTATGCTCCATACATTGCACTTACCACACTGTAGAGAAGTTGTCCCTTTCCAGTTTCCCCACTAGACTACAGTCTTGATATCAATGCCTGGCACATAGTAAGTGCATGATTAATGTGTGAGGCATGAATGAAAGAATGAATGAGAGAGAAATAGTCCAGCTTCCAGCTAGCATGTGTTGAGAGACACAACTGAAGGACCCCTCCATTAGAGCTATACTCGGTGCTTTAATTCCCAGAATTTCACTAACATAGAGTGTCAGTGAGAGACAAAAAATTATGGCAGAGATGGGAAAAGGGGAAGTACATAAGGACATTGATCAAGAATGGCAGAGATCCTCAGCATAACTGACCTTCCTATTGTTCCATATGGGGCCAGATTTCTTCTGAAAGAAACTTAGCCTCGGAGATTCCTCTTCCCACCCCCATGTCTTTCCAGAGCAAAATCTGGCCACAGGTATAGGCTGCTAGAGACTCCCACTCTTCCCTCTTATCCATCTTTGAACATCATTTTTCTCACTCCATCAAGCTCAACCTTAGCCAAGGAGCTCTCAAAGATGACATCTTTGCACTGGTTCCCATGAGGCCAGCTAACCCAAAGGAGTCATCAAAAGCATCTGAACCCATTTACCAGCACTTATGCCAGCCTGTCACCCACCCACTTCCATTTGAAGAAATGTGAAGAACTGGAGCTGTTTGGGCATGACCAGTCATTCTAAGACCTTCCTGGAGCTTAGTTTAGTATTATTCACAGGGGAATTAATGGCTCTTATAAGCATATTCAAATTAGCTCTCTGACCCTGGGTGCACAGGTCCCCATCCCTCAACTGAGCTTGGGTGGTGGGTGCCTTGGGCCAAAGGGTCTTGGTGAGACTCAGGCATTGCCCAAAAGTCTTTCTCTCCTGTTCCAGGAAGCCAGAATCCTAACAGCTCAAAGAAATTCTTTATGGATTCTCTATATGTGGTTTGGGTTAAAGAAATGTGCATACACACACACAAACACCCCACTCTCACACTTAGGTCCCACCATGGGTTCTGCCAGGAAATGTAGTCAAGAAGATGGGCCCCAAAACATCTGACAGCTCAGACCAAAGCATGGGGCTCAGCAGGAATCGCTCTCAGAGTTTCCAAATGCATCTGTACTCCTGCCCAACAGGCCATCATGACCACAGCTGCTCTGTGTTCTTTTCCTATAGGGGAGGAGCCACCTGAACCATGAAAAGGAGATGTTTGCCCAAGACCATCCTGAAGTGAACTCCCTGGAGGAGGTGGTGAGGCTGGTGAAGCCCACAGCCATCATAGGTAGGAGGAGGGAGGGTACCCACTGCCCAGCCCAGCTAACCCTCTTGACTTGCAGATGGAGAGACAGAGGCTCAGCCAGGAAGCCTAAGTAACCCATGGAAACAGCTCTTTCCCCTATCCCAAGTGCAATTCAATGCCACAAACTGTTATTGAGTGGCTACTGTATAGAAACCATAGAACTAAGGCACCAGAGTTAGGGCTCAATGATGCAGAAATATACAATGCAGTGAAAAAGTGCAGGGCTGGTCTCTCTCTTTCTCTCTCTCTCTCTCTCTTTTTGTTTTTTTTTTCTTTGAGACAGAGTTTTGCTCTTTCATCCAGGCTGGAGCACAATGGTGCAATCTCAGTTCACTGCAACCTCTGCCCCCTGGGTTCAACTGATTCTCCTGCTTCAGCCTCTGAAGTAGCTGGCATTATAGGTGCCCGCCACCATGCCCAGCTAATTTTTGTATTTTTAGTAGAGACAGGTTTTCACCATTTGGGCCAGGCTGGTCTCAAACTCCTGACCTCAGGTGAACTGTCCCTGCCCCACTGCCCCCGGCCTCCGAAAGTGCTAGGATTTCAGGCATGAGCCACCGCACCCAGCCTGGTCTCTCTAACCACAATGAGGTGGGCATTCCTCTCCCAAAGCAGACCCTGGCATCTCCCTGTGTCCTGAGGAACAGCTCACTGTCCATGGAAATGCCTAGGAATGCCTTCACAGGGGCAGCTTAACTGGCAGGGACCTGAGGTGGACCAGTGGTCCCTTAGAGATGAAAAGGAGGTCTCAGGCAGCTCAAGCAGGAAGACTATTTTCCCTTCTGCTCTCTCAGTCCTTGTGGCAAATGCCAGGCCCAAGACCAAGTCTTTCATGGTGTTCCTAGTTCCCCCACCACCACCGGCAGAAGAGGAATAAGTTGTTTATAAAGAGTAGGCATCCCCACTACCCCCCTTTTCCCTGTAGGTGTTGCTGCCATCGCAGGAGCCTTCACGGAGCAGATTCTGAGGGACATGGCCTCCTTCCACGAGCGCCCTATCATCTTTGCCCTGAGCAACCCCACCAGCAAGGCCGAGTGCACGGCTGAGAAGTGCTACCGGGTCACCGAGGTCAGCGGGGAGTCCTTCCTTCCCCCGGCTGAGAGGACATAGTAACAATTACTATGAGTAACCCCATGAGGGTGAAAAATATTCATACATCGCTGATGAGCAAACTGAGTTTCAGAAAGATGAAGTAACATGCCCAGGGTCACAGAACTAATAAGGAATAGAGCTGGCTGTCAAACCCAGGTCTGACTCCAAAACCCAAGCTCTTTGTGCTATGCTGCTGAAGGTTCACCCTTAATAACACAGAGGTTTGACCAGAACCCAGAACCTGAGGCACTTGTACACTCTAGGCCACATTCTGTCATGTCCTGGGTTGGCCCTGCCAGGAGGTGACAAAAATGTTACTGTGAACATCATCACCTTTCAGCAGTTTCTTGGCTGCTAAATAGCAGGTGAGGGCTGAGCTTTCTGGTCAAATGAACAAATGTGCTTTAAATACCTGCCATGTTCTCAGCATGGTGCTGGGCATTGGGGAGAGGATGAAGAAGGGTCCAACATTTGGAAAATAAGAATAGGGGGCCACGATTATTACCCCAAACCAATCTCCAAGTTCATCTCTGGTTTTCTTCCTGCCTCCAGGGCCGGGGGATTTTTGCCAGTGGAAGTCCTTTTAAGAGTGTGACTCTGGAAGATGGCAAGACCTTCATTCCTGGGCAGGGAAACAATGCTTACGTGTTCCCTGGGGTGGCACTGGGAGTCATCGCCGGCGGGATCCGGCACATCCCAGATGAGATCTTCCTCCTGACAGCAGAGGTATCACTGTCCTTGCTCCCTCAAATGCTTGCAATAGAGTTTGTGGGTTAACACTGGGTCCTATACTGGATCTCTCTTATCTCTTCTGCCCATCTGCCCCAACGTTGCCAGTGGATTCCCAAAGTGCTTAAACCTCAAGCATCTCTCATGGCCACCCTGAAGCTTGACCTCTTCAATCACACATGGGGCTTTGGATAGGGAATGAGGAATAGTGGTGAAGGGTATTAGCAAGAGGCACTAACAGAGGACGAAACATGCCTCATTCTGCCCCCTGCCTCCTAGCAATGCCATCTAGATGCCTAGACAGAGGAGATGCCATCAAAGCCACCTAAAACTGAGGGCTTGTGGACCATTATAGGTGATGGCTTCTTCCAGCCACAGGCCTTAACCAAATCACTAGAGTAACTGGCGGTAGTAAGCCCCACTAGGACAGTTTTCTGTGAGGGAGGGGGTGGGTGTCATACCTGGTTTTTTCTCCTTGGAGGACCCAGATCTTGAACACTGATATGAGTGTTGGAGATGTACCTGTTCCAGGTATTTTACTAGAAAAGCGCACAAAAGAGTTCTTTACTAGACATGATGAAAACCATGAAATAATTCATTAAGAATGACAACCTATATTCACACTAATGGTTATTGATAACAGTTACAGTGGCCGAAATTACCAGGTGGTTACCAAGTGCCAGGCACCTGACATTTATCCTCACCCTGACAAAAGCAAGGCACAGAAATGTTTCTGTTGGGAGGTTAAGCTAATCAAAGCCATATATAAATATTAAACATATTTACACGTAACAAGTTCCAAAGGCTCTCCTGTGACTTCTAACATCCTTCTGCATTTCCTCCTCACTGAGGCACTGGTGAAAGCTTAGAGCCAATGAGACATGTGTATGGCTTCCACACAGCCCTGTCTGGATCCATTTCTGTGAGTCCCACAGGGAGCTAACCTCATGCACCAGGTCCCTTCTTACTATGTCTAGTCTTTGAGCCCTGGCTTTCCAAGGCTGTGCAAATAATGTCTCCCAAAGGCTCTTCAGCTGCCCCCTGCCCCGTGCACACTACTTATGACTTTGTGTTACAGTTCTCTCTTCCTTTTGTCTGAGTATTCTGTTTGTCTATCTTCTCATTGCTATGGTGGGTGTTCTTGTCCTGTAGCTGTGAGCAGAGCTGTGTGAAGCCCCCATTGGATGGAAAGAGCCACTTTCTGCTTGAAGTCAGCCTGAAAGCAAAGTCCCTTGTTGAGTAGAAACACAATTGCTAGAGTCCTTCCTGTGCAATACCATGCGACATCCACACATCTGCCCCACTACCTCCAGTACAGTGAGACAGTTCAGCTCCATCATTTCACGAGCAGTGTCCATCAATTATACAGGAACCTCTCCTGGATCTACTTATCATCACCCACTGTGAGGAAGATAAAGCCCCTCCCCTATAGGAGCTCACATTATGGTCTTCAAAGGCCTGGCAAGTTATAGTTCTGAAAAGGGTACTTTTAGTGAAGATAATTTAAGTTGAATTTGATTTTCAATTAATATAGGCTTTAGTGAGATGTGCATGCACCACCTCATTTCATTATAACGACTCTGTAAAATAGGTCAAGTTTGACCTGTGACCAGTGAGCATTTGACTGAATGAATGGAAAAGAAAGATGGAAGTGTGAGAAGGAGGTAGAGGGGGAGGCTCACTTCCCTCATATCTGAAAACATTGAGGAGAGACCAACTTCTCAGTCTTGTCACTTCTAAGACGCACAGTTCTCAGAGAGCACAAGTGGCATTTCCCAAGTTTAAATTTAACACCAGAACACTGGGTGGGAATAGATTCAGAGCCACCACATTAAAGAGGTTGATTTGCAAGGCTGAACAAACTCCAGTGTCTTAGCCTGGAGGATGAGGGCCTGTGGCAGATGAGGCTTAACCCTCAGAGGCAAGCTCTGAACCTGGAAGGGAAGCTATGGGAGGCTCTGTTCTCAGGATGATGTGCTTAGGACATTTATTCCAATAAGGTATGAGGCTCAGCTACTCACTGGAGGAGAGGCCTTCCTCAGACTGAGACCAGAGCTGGAAGGAAGAGCTCCAGGAGACTGAACAAAAAGATGTAACATAGGCTAGATGGTCACTCAAGATGGTATCAAGCACGTGGAAGGAGGCTGGGACGCAGGAAGCGAGGGACCCAGGGATCCCCATGCAACAGGCTGGACCAGCCAAGAGGAGATCTCATAGCCTTTGCTTTGCAGGCCACAAATTTATTCATCTTGGCTTTAGTGATTTTCCTTTGGAAATCAGAGACACTTAATGTTGTTTTAAGCCTCAGCCAGTCTTACAGTACAGAAAGGATGTGTCCTCTCTTAAGCCCAAGCATTAAGCTTCCCTGGTAACAGAGCCAACAGTTGGAATTGCAGTGTTTGACTAACTATGCAGGGTGGGGTGAGCCTCTAGGGTAACGGGTTGGGCTTGTTTTGGGAAGGCAGAGACTCAGCTTATTCCTCTCGGTTCTCTCCTTCTCCCCAGCAAATTGCCCAGGAAGTCTCTGAGCAGCATCTGTCCCAGGGGAGACTGTACCCACCACTGAGCACCATCCGAGATGTGTCTTTGAGAATTGCCATCAAAGTAAGGGGCATCCTACCCCTGTAATATGGGTAGTGAGGCTCAAACACTTTCTCTGTCTGTGACTTTAGGAGGGTTAAGGAGATGGAAACTGTGGAGACATTGGATCTCCTTGAGCTGCACTACATGTAACCCAGAGGCTGGGTGACAAACTCTTGTTTGCAGCTTGAGCTCCACCCCAAACACCCACCCAGGCCAGTTCTGGGAAATCTCCTGGATTTCCCCTAATACACCAAGCAGAAAGGTCATCAAAGTCCATGGACCAGAATATGGGAATATTTTAGAAATGACTCATAAGCGCCCATTTATAAGAAAGGTCAGCTTGCATAGCATCATGGAAAAAGCTCAGACTTTGGGGTCCCAGCTCTGCCAATCAGCAATGGTATAACATTGGCCCAATCACTTCACTTCCCTGAGCCTCAGTTTCCTCCTTCTTCAAAGGGCCAGTAGTTCCTCTCCCAGAATTCTGGAGATTGGCAGAGAACAGTGAAAAAGCTCCATACCCAGTGCTCTCTCGGCCAGGGTAAATCTCTTTCTTCCCCTTTTTCTCAGAATGGCTGGCTATGGGGTGATCAGCTTCATGGAATATTCCAAACTATAAAACTGTGCAGAGATGATGGGTTTTCAAAGAATCAGAACATGGTGCAATAAAGACTGGCCCAACATTGATAACTGTTAAAGCTGGATAATAGATATATGAGAGTTTATCATACTATTATTTCTATTAGTGTGCATGTTTTACATTTTCTATAAGTTTAAAAGTAATTTCAGAAAATGCATTGTACAACAGCACACACTACCCACGAGTTGTCAAAATTCAGAATCAAGCCTCAAGATTAACAGTCCAGCTCAGGGTCCAGCTTCACCCTGTCAGTTTCTTCCTTTGGGTGATATTTAGATTCATATTCTCTTGAAGCCAAATCTAATACCCAGAGAACAGTGTCCAGGCTGTTCATCCAATTTAACCCATATTCTAGTGGAAAAAAAATCAGGTTCTGGACACATTTGCCTGTTGTCTGATTTTATCAACACTGCTCCAGAGAAAGATCTCTTTACTCCCATTTTACAGATGAGGAAACTGAGGCTCAGCAAGGATAATATCACCTCTGAGGACCCACAGGCCTTTGGAAGCAGGCAGAATTTATGCTGAAGCCTCTTGATCCTGGCTCAGTATTTATTCCACTATGTTGAAGCTGCCTGTGCCATACTCATGAAAGGAACAAGTCTGGTTCCTTAAGGTGTATTCCCCTCCCTCATGACCCCAAGCAAGGATCCTTACGCAGGTTTCCCCTTAGATCCGGTTCCTTAGCCAAACATGTTTTTCTCTAGGTTCTCGACTACGCGTACAAACACAACCTGGCTTCCTACTATCCAGAGCCTAAGGACAAGGAGGCTTTTGTGAGATCCCTGGTCTACACTCCAGACTATGACTCCTTTACACTGGACAGCTATACTTGGCCCAAGGAAGCCATGAATGTTCAGACGGTCTGATGCAGTCTCAGAGCCTGGTATGGGGCTAGATGAAGCCCAGAGTAACACCCACAATATAAATGGGTTCCAAAATGGCCCAAGTGAATCCTTGTCGCTGTGTTTTTTCTTTTAAACTTTCTGGTGTGAGAGGAGATGCCAAGGCATACAGTGAATAAAAGCCTTGTCTCTGAAGGCCCTGGGAGTTCACTTTTCTGAACCCTCCTCTGAGTTCCTTCCTAAGCATTTCTTCATCCATTAATCATCAACTATTGGCCAGGCCTTGTGGGAAATGCAGAATCTCACCTAGAATCCTGCCTCCACAGAGCTCTGGCTCTAGTGGAGGAAACTGGACACAATTCATTTTGCCATAAGGGAGAAAGTGGTAAGTGCATGAAAGAAGAGCAGATAAAAACTGAGGGCAGTCAGAAAAGGGAGAGGATGCTTCCTATGGAAATGTAAGAGAAGGCTTCAGGGACAGCAGTGTTTGCACTGAGTCCCAAGAGGAAAAGATGGGTGGGAGTCATGGGGAGATGAATAATGTGAGCACAGCCACCAGCCAGAAAGCACAGTCCACCCATCAGGGAGTTTAGTCCATGTCAGCAACACACACCCTTCAAGACTCGGCAGTGTGTGAAATTAAGAGTGGCTAGGGGCAGCTCGCTAACTATTCAGGTCACTGCCCTTAGGTTGTTGAGTCTTAGACATTCTTTTTTCTAAAAGGAAAACCAGAGAAATGTGGGTGGGGATGGTCAGCCTGCCAAGGAGTGAGGAGGAAGAGAGGCAGTGAGAGGAAGAGCACCACAGGGAGTTCTAGGGAAGACTTGATTTCATTTTCCTGGCTCTGGAACACACTCTGGCTTCCATCCTTCACTCTCTGAAGTAGTTGAGCAACCCAAAGCAGTTTTCTTAGTGAGTAATATCAGTCCATCCTGGGTGTTTCTTAGACCAAGTTCAGTGCTAGCCTTCATCTCTCTCATGTTCAGCAGAGCCCATTTCATAGGGGTGGGGGCGGGAGAGAGCTTGCAGCCCCCTGAAATTAGATACTACTAAGATGTTAAGACATGTTGAGATGGCAGCTTCCAGACTCTAATTTCATTGTATAATAAAGGAATCAATAAATCATGCTTAGGGCTCTACTCCTGCAGCCACCTCAGCCTCAGGATCTCCACTGCCAGCAACGGATAGGTCCTATATGACCAACTCTCAAGGACAGACTAGATGGACTATTAGACTTATAGAGAAGTAATTAGCAGAGATACCACTCACCTCTTGCTCAGGTCTTATTCTTCCAAAAACTGCTTCCTCGGTGCTGATGCTCAGTGAAGAATATCCTGAGAAAACATCCCTCCTCTACAATCCTTGGGATCATAAAGAATGAAAAACTATTCAGAAGAGAGTTTGAAGAGCAAAGCTGGAATCTGAACACCATGGAATTTTTGACACTATCTTTTTATATCATGTCCCACAACTTCTTCTGTACCTCCACTACATATCCTTTATAATCAATATAGTAGAAAAGAAAAGCAATAGTAGAGAAAATCAATGAAAGCAAAATAGGTTTTTTAAAATGATTAAATAAACAAACTTTCGCTATACTAACCAAGACAAAAAGAAAGAAGATACAAATTACACTTCCTTTGTTCCAGCCACACTGACCATCTTGCCAGCACTAAACACATGTACTTTCAAGCCTATGCTGATATTATCCATGCTTGGTCTCTCCTTCTGGGAAGTCCTTCCCTTCCCCTTTTTTCTCTTTACCGATTAAATTTTAGTTCACTCTAACTTTCTGCCTGGAAACAGCATTCACCCTTGCAATTCAAATGCAATTGGCTCTATAGAGTAACAGAATCAATAACTAAATTAGAAATCAATAAACAGAAAACTATGGGAAATTCCAAAATACTGGAAAACAGTACATTTCAAAATAACCCACAGATCAAAGAAGAAATCACAAGCCAAGTTATATATGTTGAACTGAATTTTTAAAATCATATGAAAATTAATAAGATATAGCTAAAGCAGCATTTAGAAAGAAACTTTATAGCTTTAAAGGTTGTCATAGTTAATTTTATGGCACCACAGGGTGCCCAGATATTTGATCAAATGTTATTCTGGGTGTTTCTGTGAGGGTATCTTTGGATGAGATTAACATTTAAATCATTAAACTAAGTAAAGTAGATTGCCCTCCACTAATTGCCCTCAACCAATTAGTTGAAGGCCTGAATAGAAAAAATGGATTGACCCTCCCTTGAGTAAGAGAGACTTACTCCTACCTGATGCCCTTCTAACTGGGATATTGGCTTTTTCCTGCCTTTAGACAGGAACTATACCATCATCTCTCCTAGGTCTCCAGCTTGCTGACTCACCCTATAGATCTTAGAATTTGACAGCTTCCATAATCATGTGAGCCAAGCCAATTCCTTATAATAAATCAACAGAGAGAGAGAGAAAGATCCTATTGATTCTGTTTCTCTGGAGTACCCTGACTAATGCAAATTCCTATATCAGAAGAGAAAGAAAGAGAGAAAGGAAAGAACAAAAGTCTCAAGTGAATAATTTAAACTTCCTCCTTAAGAAACTGGGGGTGGGGGACAGCAAACAAAATTCAAAGCAAGCAAAGATTAGAGCACAAATCAATATATCTATAATAAGTAATGAAATTAGTAATTAAAAAAT
Organism: Piliocolobus tephrosceles; assembly: GCF_002776525.5. Taxonomy (NCBI): domain Eukaryota; kingdom Metazoa; phylum Chordata; class Mammalia; order Primates; family Cercopithecidae; genus Piliocolobus; species Piliocolobus tephrosceles. Next base: position 76,669,530 of record NC_045446.1, on the reverse strand, counting down.
CTTTCCCCCAAGAAAAGCCATGTCCAGATGGCTTCATTTGCTGGAATTTATCAAATACTTAAGTAATAACACCAATTACTCAGAAACTCTTTCAGAAAATAGGGGAAGGAACACTTCCCAAATCATTCTATGATACTCGTATTGCCATATCAAAGCCAGATAAAAGTAGCACAAGAAAAGTACAGGCCAATATCCTTCATGAATATAGATGCAAAAATCCTAAACAAAATATTAGCAAACCAAATTCAGCAACATGAAATCTAAAAATTACATACAACAAACAAGTGGGCTTTATCCTCAGAAATATAGCTTTTTAACATTCAAAAATTGTTCAGTATGGTTGTTCAATAACGTTAATAGAATGAAAGACAAAAAATCATATAATCATGCCAATAGATATGAAGAAAGCATTTGAAAAACATCAACGCCTGTTTATGAAAAAACTCTAAACAAAGTAGAAATAGAAAAGAACATCCTCAACTTAACAAAGGTCATCTATAAAGAGCCAAAGATAACATATTTAATGGTAAAAGAATGAACACTTTCTCCCTAAGATCTGGAACAAGGCAAGGATGTTGTTTTTACCACTTCTAGTCAACACGGAGGGTGTTTAGCCAGTGCAACGAAGCAAGAAAGAGAAGCTAAAGGTGTCAAGACTGGAAACAGAGTTAATACTGCCTTGATTCACAGAGAATCTAATCCTGCATGTAAAAAATGCTAAAGAACACATACACATTCATTCATTCATTCATTCATTCTCTCTCTCCTCTCTCTCTCTCTCTCTCTCTCTGTTTACTGGAACTAATAAATTAGTTTTGAAAGATCACCAAACACAAGGTCAACATATAAAAACCAGTTGTGTTTCTATATGCTGGCAGCAAATGATCTAAAAATAAAATTAAGAAAACAATTTCACTTACAACTGCATCAAAAAGAAAAGATACTTAGAAATAAATTTTAGAAGTGCAAGTATAGTATACCGAACACTACAAAACATTGCTGATAGAAATTAAAGATCTAAATAAATTGAGAGAGATTCTTTGTTCATGGATTCGAAGACTCAATATTGTCAAAATTGCAATTCTCTTCATATTGATCTATAAAGTCAACACTATACCTATCAAAACCCTTGTAGGCTTTTTTGGTGGAAACTTACAGGCTGATTCTAAAATGTATGTGGAAATGTAAAGGATCTCAAAGAGTCAAAAAAAAGTATAAAGAAGAACAAAGTGCCCTATTCAATGTCAAGAACCTTCCATAAAGATACAATGATCAAGACTGTGTGGTCCAATAGCAAAGCCGTGAAATCAATCTAAGTTTCCATCAGTCAATGGTTGGATAAAGAAAATAGAGAAGAAAATGAATATATATGTACAATGGAATACTATTCAGCCGTAAAAAAGGAATAAAATCATGTGTTTTGCAGCAACATAAATAGAACTGGAGGCCCTTAAGTGAAACAATTCAGAAACAGAAAGTGAAATGCCATATGTTCTCATAATTGGGAACTAAATAACGTGTACACATGAACAAAGAATGTGGAATCTCACTGGAGACCTGGAAGGGTGAGAGGGTGGAAGAGGAGCGAGGCATAAGAATTTGCTTAATGGGTATAATATTCACTATTTGAGTAATGATTACACTAAAAGCCCATACTCCACCACTATGCAATATATGCATGTAACAAAACTGCACTTGTACACCTTAAATTTATACCAAAAAAAGACTGTGTGGTCATATAAATAAATGAAGCAGAACTGAGAGTTCACAAATAAGTTTTTACATTTATGGTAAATTGGCTTTTCATCAGAATTACTAAGGTAATTCATTGGGGGAAAGAGAGTCTTTTGAACAAATTGTGCTGAAACAATTGAATATCCACATGCAAAAAAAAGTTAACTTAGACACCTCACACTAAACACAAAAATTAACCTTTACACATCTCAAAACAAACAAAAACTAACCTGAAACGGATCACAGACCTAAATGTGAGAGCTAAAACTGTAAAATTTCTAGGAGAAAATATAGCAGAAAATCTTTATGACTTAGGTTGAGGAGAGTTCTGAGATACAACTTTAAAAGCATGATTCATAAAAGAAATAAATTGCACTTCATCGAAATTTAAAATTTTGCACTTTGAAACACTTTTTTTGGGAGGAAAAAAGACAAGCAGCAGACTGGGAGAAAATAATTGCAAATCATATATCTGATAAAGACATTGGATCCAGAATATATAAAGAACTACTTCAACTTAATAAGAAGATGACAATTCAAATTTTAAAATGAGGAAAATATTTAAATCAGCATTTTATCCAAAAAGATAGGTGAATGGCCAACAAGCACATGAAAAAATGCTTAATATTATTAGCAATATGAAAATTAAAACCACAATGGTATAACTACACTCACCAGAATGGCTATAATAAAAGAGAGATGTGTTGGTAAGAATGTGGAGAACTTTGTCTCCTAAGCACTATTAGATTGAGGAGGAGTTCCCTTGCCTTTTAAGTCTTCCCTCTAACTCCCCAGCCTCCCACACATAGCCCCAGTATTCAGCAAGTATCATTTAAGAGAGTGGATGCTGTGGTTGCACCACCTAGATCCTGCCTTGGGTCTGAAACACTCATTCCTCCAGATGTCATTATCAGCTGAGGGCCCACAGCTGCATTGCTCTCTAGGCATTGCCCTCAACTGAAGGTGAACGCTTCACCCAAGATTATGCTGTCATTCCCAAAGGAAGCCTACAGGCAATGACTGGTTGATTCAAGGGCCCAAAGGCCCAGCTTCCTAGCCTCAATTGAGAACATCTCTAAATAGCCATCCCATCCTCAGAGCTCCCTATGAGACTGGCTGAGGCTACTGTTGCAACTACTATGTATCACAATTCAACTTCTTATGCCCTATCCTATTTCTCTTGCTCCCCCATAGGTGTGGTTCCCTGAGAAGACACCCCAGTAATCCTTTGGATGCCAATCTCAGATTCAGTGTCTGTTTCCTGGGGAACCCAACTTACAACAGGTAGAGGAAACTGGCCAAAGTTCTTAATTTTCCAATTTGTTGCACCAGCCCCACGTGACCACCAAAAGCTTTTCTGGGTTTCCCTTTCCCTCAGGACAGACCCTCTTCATGGACCAAGCTTGATCCTTATTAGTTCATGTCCAGAATCAGAAAATGTCCCTAGAAAATAAAATGGTCACTTACCTCAGGAGGCCTCCTCCCTCTCTGGAATTCCCATTCACCTAGTCCTTATTGCTTTCATAGCTCTCACATATCTTTAAATATGATCTTTATAATTTTTCCATCTTTTTCTAGTTGTTGCAGGAAAAGTTTTAAGCTGCCATGACCTACTACATCCTATTTAGAAGTGGAAGTCTCTAGAGAGATTTTCAAAATTATGGATGTGTGGATATTAACTTCTTTCCTAATTTAATTGAATTGTGGTGATAAAAGGTGTTCTGTATTTTTCAAATAGCTTAAAATGTGCCGAAATGGGTTTATAGTCAAATATATGGTCAAATGTAATAGTTCATGTACTCTTATAAATACCTATTCTCCCACTGTTGGATGCAATGCCCTTTGTATGTTCATGGGATTGAGTTTGTTGACTGTTTTGTGTAGATCTATATCCAAAATCTTGATTTTTGTGTACTTGATCTGCTTCTGAAAGAGGGACAATAAAATTTCCCACTGCTATGGTAAACTTGTCAATTTTCCTTGTAATTCTGTCCATATTTGCTTTATTTATCTTGGACCAATGCATCTTTACCTTTTAAAAAACATTTACTAAATTAAAAGTCCTAGTTCATATGTTCTGCACAAGATCAAAACAACATTTTACTAGAAATATTTCATAGTCTCCTCTCATTTTGTCTTCAGGGCCCTCCCTGTTAAGTTACACCCCCACCGTAAACATCAATGATAAGGCCTTTTTATCTGAAGACATTCAACACATATGCTTCTGTACAACGTGGATTTTGCATGAACTTTCAATCAGACATTGATTTTTCAAAATGGAGGTTTTCATAACAAAACGAGATTAGAGAAAGACATCAGATAATCACAAGATGTGTAAAGAATCCAACAAAATCACCTGTTGGACAAACCTGATGTATACTGAGACCCACGTGGGATGGTAAACATGAAGCAGGCAAATAATCATATAGGCCCTACTTGCAGTGTTTGATATGACTTAAGGGATGAACTACATAAAGTTATAGTTCCTGGAGTTTTAATTCTGTATGACACTAAAAATACACAAATTTTGTGCTGGGGATCTTGGCATCTAATCTGCAGATTTCTTATGTATTTTTTCTGGCATGGGAATAGCACCAAGCCAAACATAGAAGCTGCATTTCTGTTAAATTCGTGGCTTTTCAATATCCCTGTGGAAGCTTCATCAGACTTACTCACTAAGCCCATATGTTGGCTAAAATGTACAATAAATTAGGTCTTGTCTGAAGTCCCACTTTCAAGGCAATAGCATCAGGCAGTCAGGCTTATTGAATACAACAGTTGTTTCTGTGACCACTGGAGTCTTTGAAGCGAAGCCGCATTTGAGAATGATTTCTCCAAATATAAAAGTTGCTTGCTGTTAAAAGCGCCGCGCCGTTTTTCTCTTATAAACTGTACTGCATCTTCATTTTTCATTCCACTTTCAATCAATGCTAGGGCAACAAGCACCGGAGTCCTCCCAAGACCTGCAACACAGTGAACGGCAATACAACAACAAGGTTCTTCACGAAACTTAACGTCTACAAGACTTAACCAGTCATCAACAATTTGGTTGGATGGTGATGAACCATCATCAAAAGGCTAGTCCAGAAACTGGATGCCTTCTTTCTCCACAAGAGCAGGGTCATAAGTTGTTTCACATACTCTTACCATTGTGGTAACCCCGTATTTCTTAAGTTCTTCTATAAATCTCTGTAAGGTCGAATTGGTTGGGTTGTGTATGATTAGAAATCTCATGTTCCCGTATGTGACTCCCACTGGAGCTGGGTGATTCATTGGGGCCACGTTAATTCAGTTAAAAAAAAAAAAAAGACACTGATATGGTTATGAAAAAAATTAAAAATTTTTGAATACAGAAATGATGTCAAGAAACTGAAGTCTATGCCAATATACTCCACTTGAAATTCACAGAGCTTTGAATATGAAGTTGGTACTGACAGGAAATGAAATGAACCTTCCAACAAGAAGCCACGGTTCTTCAATTCAGTAATTCTGAGCCAGTGGAAAGGAAGTGCCCCAAGGGTTACCCCATCTAGGTCAGAACTCTTGTAAAATGCTCTGATGATCTCAGTTCTACACTTCTGTGTCCAGGTGACCCGCTTTGTGGGGGCTTCTTGGTGGGGCAGTAACGACTTTCCACCATTCATTTGTCCTCATAAAGGTCGTGCTGACCCTGGCAGTAATCTCCAGGGCCCTTCAGAAACTCCATAAACGAGTGATCAAGAACACCACAGAAAGGAATATGTTTACTCATGAACAATGGTGGCCTAACCATACAGCTGGGCCCGCGGCGGCCGCAGCACTGCCTGGAGCAGCCGCAGTAGTCGCGGTGAAGCTGCGGTGGGTTATCAAACTCTAGGAGGACCAGCTGAGCGACTCCACTGAGCCAACACGCGCACGCCGAGGCGCCGTTGCGTCACAAGCCCTCTCTTTCGTAGACTGCGCGCGACGAGCGAACGTCTTCACTAATCGCGGTTGGGCGGACCAGTGAGGACGTCACCACTGCCGCCGCCGACGTGAGCCAGTTGCTGAAGCGAAGAAGCGCCGGATGAGTCCAGAGTTTCCTTGTCTCCCACTGGAAGAGGAGAGGGAGTGAGGAGCTACGCGCGGGTGGTGGGATAGGAAGCAAGGAAGAGGCTGGACAGAAACTGCAGGAAGACAAGGTAAGGTTGCGGAAGATTTCCCAGCCGTTGACTCTGACTAGTGTATCTTTTTCTACCTGTTTTTATGTTTGTGTCTCTTGGGAACAACATAATATTTGGCGCTTTTTTTTCCCGCATAAATCCAGTCTGACAAACTTTTTTAGCTGAAAAAGCATGTATGCATTTTTGCCCTCTTATTTTGTGCTATTTGACCTATATTTCTATATTTTTTACCCTTTCTTGACCTGTTTTGGATTAAGGTTTTCCCTTTACTCTTTTGAAAGTTTTCACTGGGGCTAATACTTCCGTAGCACTTATTTTAGGGTAAGCGCTGTTCGAAGCTTAATCTAAATATAATACAAAACCCCTATGAATTAGATACTAGTGTCATTTCTACTGTCCTGACTTTAAAAACCTAGGCATAGAACGGTAATTTGCCAAAGGTCACACAGCTAGTAAATGGCAGGGATGAGACTTTTTTTAAAAAAAAAACTAATTTTTGCTTTTATTATAAATTCAGAGGGTGCCCGTGCACATTTGTTACATGGGTATATTGCGTGACCCAGAATATGAATGATGATTCTGTCACCCAGATAGTGAGCATAGTACCCAATAGGTAGTTTTGCAAGGCTAAGATCTGAATCCCGGAATTTTGGCTCTGGAGTCTGCCTCTCTAATACATATCGTCTATTATATACCCTATTTCTGTTCTTTTAGTGCTTAAATAACTTAGAAAAAGTCAAACATGGTTCAGAATCTTTTCCCGTCTCTTGAAGGAATTCAGTATGCTTTAACTATTAATGTTGTTAATACATCTTAATCTTTTAACACCACAAATTGGACATTATTGTTGGTACAAATCAATGTTTGTTTACGTTTATTCATATTATCAGTTTCTTTGCTCACTATTCCTTCTTGCAGCTCGATTCTTTCTGAGGTTACTTTCTTTTATCCAGAAGCATTTTTTTGGAGGTTCCTTTGAATATCTGATCAACTTTGATAAATATTTTATATATGCTAGAAAATCTCTCACTGTTGAATCCATTTCCCTTATTGTTAGTAAACCATATTTTGTTTTTTCTTTAGGTTTCTTTTTTGGCTTTTTTCTAAAATTCTTTTACTTTCCCTTCATTGTTAAAAGTTTTGCTGGGTACACAATTCTACACTGACATTTTCTCTCAGCCCTTTGAAGGAAGGAAGAAAGGGGCCATGTGAAGGCCAGGAAGCAAAGTCTAGACATTTTAGAAAATTCTAACAGTTGTTAGAGAAGAAACCTGAGAATAAAAATCTCTTCAGAGGGCTGAGAGAAAATGTCAGTATAGAATTGTGTACCCAGCAAAAGTATGTAAAAATCAAGGCAAAGTAACAGAATTTTAGGAGGAAAAAAGCCAAAAAAAAGTGAAAGGGAAGTTTCAAGAGCAAATTAAATCCTTTACTTTTGATAGCCTAAGCTTGTAAAAATGGTGAAGGAAAGCCATCTAGAACAGGGATTCTTGGCCTGTGGTCCAGGGGGCCTAGGAAACTTGTAACTGCGTGCAAAATGTTGTATAGGAGTATGTACCTGTTTTTAGGAGAAGGGTATATATTTTTCATCAGATTCTTAGAAGACTCCATGACTGTCCAAAACATTGAAAACCACTGAAATAGGAAATCCTTTGATACATTAATCTGGTCTGGCTGTGCTGTATTTCTGGAAAAGACAGAACTCGATGATAGCAAGTTGGGGCTAATTACAGAGTTAGACTAAGACAAGAATAGTAGTTAACAATGAGGATCATTGAAGAAGATCCAAATTATAAAGACTTGCTCAGAAATCTGCTGTTTAGTGAAGGACTATAATAAAATTTGATTCTTAAAATGGTTGAATGATAGAAAACATTTTAGACCTTATGTCTATATAATTCATATAACCATGCCTCCATCTCAGCCTTGATAGACTGGAGCACACAGCCTTGACATCTGTTGTCATGACCCCTTCTTCTCTTCACCTGGCTTTTTCCTGTTTATCCTTAAAATTCAGTTTGGGCTTCATCTCCTCAAAAAGCTTTCCCCTCTGTGCCATGGTAAACTTACCAGAAGGAATCTACCTTGTTCTTCTAACAACCAATGCACAATGCTATTAGGTTTTTACCTTGTTATACACGGGTTTTCTAGTTTTTACCTTGTTATACCAGAGGTTTCACAATGGTATGAAACTAGAAATCATTAACAGGAGGAATTTTGGAAAATTCACAAATACATGGAAATTAAACATGCTCATAAACAATCAGTGTGCCAGTGAAGAAAATAAAAGGAAAATCTAAAAATATCTTGAGACAAAAAGGAAAACACAATATACCAAACTTTATGGAATGCAGCAAAAGCAGTTCTAAGAGGAAAGTTTATAGCAATAAATGCCTACACCAAGAAAGAAAATTACAAATAACTAAAAGTTACACCTCAAGGAATTTTTTTAAAAACCCTAAGCCCAAGTTAGTGGAAGGAAAGAGATAATAAAGATCAGACCAGAAATAATCTAATCTCTATTTTATTTCTGCTCTGGAGATTAGAAAAACAATACAAAAGAAACTAAAAGGTCATTTTTTGTGAAGATAAAATCAACCAGCCTTTAGCTAGACTAACCAAGAAAAGACAAAGAGAAAAGACTCAAATAAAATCAGAAATAAAGAGATATTATAGTTGACAACACAGAAGTACAATGGATCATGAGAGACTATTATGAATAATTATTTGCTAAAAACTTGTGTAACGTAGAAGAAATGGATGTATTCCTACACACATACAAACTGCCAAGACTGAATCATGAAGAAATAGAAAAATCTGAGCAAACCAATAATGAGTAAGGAAATTGAATCAGTAGTAAAAAGTATCTCACCAAAGAAAAGCCCAAGAACAGATGGCTTCACTGCTGAATTCTACCAAACATTTAAAGAAGAACTAATACCAATTCTCTACAAACTCTCAGGAAACAAACAAACAAACAAACAAAAAAAAAAACGAAAACAAACAAACAAAAAGAATGGGAGATAATACTTTCAATACTGGTCTTTTTAGGACCAGTGTTCCCCTAATACCAAAGCCACACAGGCACATCACAAGAAATGAAAACTACAGGCCAATATCCTTGATGAGCATAGATGCAAAAATCCTCAACAAAATACTAGCAAACCAAATCCAACAACACATTAATAGAATTATTCACCATGATCAAGTGGGATTTATCCCTGGGTTGCAAGAATGGTTCAATATTCTCAAATCAATAAATGTGATATATCACATGAACAGAATGAAGGACAAAAATCATATGACCATCTCATTAAATGCAGAAAAAGCATTTGACAAACTCAGCATCCTTTCATGACAAAAACAACAAATTGATTACGGAATGAATATACTTCAGCACAACAAAGGCCATATATAGTAAGCCTACAGCTAACATTATACTCAACAGTAAAAAGTTGGAACTCTTTCTTCTAAGATCTGGACCAAGGATGTACACTCTTGCCACTTCCGTTCAATGTTATATTGAAAGTCCTTAGAGCAATAAAGCAGAAGAAAGAAAAGACATCCAAATAGGAAATGAAGAAATAAAACTATTGTTATTTGCTGACAACATAATTTTGCATACAGAAAACCTTAGGCCAAGTGTGGTGGCTCAAGCCTGTAATCCCAACCCTTTGGGAAGCCAAGGCAGGAGGATCACTTAAGGCCAGGAGTTAGAAACCAGCCTGGTCAACATAATGAGACTCCCATTTTTACAAAAAAAAGAAAAAACCCTTAAGATTCTAACAAAAAGCCATTAGAATTGATCAACAAATTCAGGGAACTTGCAGGACACAAAATCAACACACAAAAGTCAGTAACATTTCTTTACATTAACAAGGAACTTTCCAAAAAAGAAATCAAGAGAACTATCATTTATAGTCACTACTAGAAATAAATTACTGAGGAATATGTTTAACCAATTAGGCAAAAGATTTATATAAAGAAAACTATAAAACATTAACAAAAGAAATTGAAGAAGACAAATAAATTGAAATATATCCCATGTTCATGGACTGGAAGAATTAATATTGTTAAAATGTCCATACTACATGAATGATCTGCAGATTCAGTTCAATATCTATCAAAATTCCAATGTTATTTTTCATAGATATAGAAAAAACAATCCTAAAATTCATACGGAACTACAAAACAAACAAACAAATAGCCAAGGCAATCGTGACCAAAAAGAACAAAGCTTGAGGTATCACACTACCTAATTTCAAACTATACTACAAACTGATGGTAACTGAACAGCATGGTACTGGCATTAAAATAGACATACGAACCAATGGACAGAATAAAGAACCCAGAAATGAACCCATGTATCTACAGTCAATTGATACTCACCAAAAGTGCCAAGAATATACAATGGGAAAAGGACAGGCTATTCTTTATATGGTGCTGGGAAAACTGGATATCCATAGACAACAGAATGAAATTGGACCCTTATCTCACACCATATACAAAAATCAACTCAAAATGAATTAAAGACATAAACATAAAACCTGAAACTGTAAAACTACTAGAAGAAAACACAGGGAAAACTACATGACATTGGTCTGGGCAATGATTTTTTAGGTTTGACCCAAAACTGCAGGCAATATATGCAGTAAACAAATGGGATTACATCAAAATGAAAAATTCCTACACAACAAAGAGAGCAATTAATAGAGTGAAGAGACAACCTACAGATTGGGAGAAAAATATTTGCAACCCATACATATGATAAGGGATTAATATCCAAAATATATAAGGAACTCAACTCTATTAAAAAAAAAAAAAAAAAAAAAAGGAGACATGGGCAAGGAACCTGAATAAACATTTCTCAAAGGAAGATATATGAATGGCTAACAAATACATGAAAAAATGCTCAATATCACTAGTCATTAGAGAGATGAAAATTAAAACTACAATGAACTATGACTTCACACCTATTAGAAAGGCTATTATCAAAAAGAAAAGATAACAAGTGTTGGCTAAGATATGGGAAAAACCTTGTACACTGTTGGTGGGAAATATAAATTAGTATAGCCATTATGAAACACTGTATGAAGATTCCTCAAAAAACTAAAAATACATTTACCATATGACCCCAGTTACCATATGACTCAGCAATCTCGCTTCTGGTTGTTTGTCCCAAAGATTTGAAGTCAAATATGAATATGTCAAAAGAGATGTTCTTTGCAGCACTATTCACAGTAGCCAGGATATAGAATCAACCCAAGTGTCCAATAATAGATGAATGAATAAAGAAAATGTGTTATATATACACAATGGAATAATATTTAGCCATGAAAAAGAATGAAATATTGTCATTTATGGCAACATGGATGGAACTGGAACTTAGTGAAGTAAGCCAAGAACAGAAAGTTAAACACTGAATGTTCTCACTCATATGTGGAAGCTAAAAAATAGTTGATCTTGGCTGGGCATGGTGGCTCATGCCTGTAATCCCAGCACTTTGGGAGGCTGAGGCAGGCGGATCACGAGGTCAGGAGATCGAGACCATCCTGGCTAACACAGTGAAACCCTGTCTCTACTAAAAATACAAAAAATGAGCCAGGTGTGGTGGTGGGCACCTGTAGTCCCAGCTACTCGGGAGGCTGAGGCAGGAAAATGGCATGAACCCAGGAGGTAGAGCTTGCAGGGAGCCAAGATTGCGCCACTGCACTCCAGTCTGGGCAACAGAGCGAGACTCCGTCTCAAAAAAAAAAAAAAAAAAAGTTGATCTCATAGAAATAAAAAGTAGAGGTATTGTGGATAGCATTGGAGAACATTATGCTAAGTGAAGTACACCAAACACAAACAAATGCCACATCTTCTCATATGTGGAATCTAAAACTCGTATAAGCAGAGAGTAGAATGATAGTTCCCAGAGGGTGGGGCATGGGAGGAATGTGGAGATGATAGTTGAAGTGTACAAAGCCTCAGATAGGAAAAATAAGTTTGATTGTGTGTGTGTGTGTGTGTGTGTGTGACAGTCTTGCTCTGTCACTCAGGTTGGAGTGTGGTGGCATGATCTCAGCTCACTGCAACCTCCGCCTCCTGGATTCAAGCGATTTTCCTGCCTCAGCTTCTTGAGTAGCTGGGACTACAGGTGCGTGCCACAATGCCCAGCTAATTTTTTGTATTTTTAGTAGAGACAGAGTTTCACCATGTTGTCTAGGCTGGTCTCGAACTCCTGACCTCAGATGATCCGCCTGCCTTGGCCTCCCAAAGTGCTGGGTTTACAGGTGTGAGCCACCACGCCCAGCCAAGTTTGATATCTTTTTGAGATCTGTTGCACAGTGTGGTAAATACAATGAGCACTTTACGTGTCAATGTCTCTCTAAAAGAATAAATTTCAAATATTCTTATCACAAAATGTTAAATATTTAAGGTGATGGACATTTTAATTCACTTGATTTAATCATTCCACATGGTATTCAAAAATCACAATATCACTTTATACCCCATAAATATATACACCTATAATTTGTCAATATATAATTTTTAAAAACAATTTTTAGGGTCTGACTGTAGTACTGTAGTACTGACAGCTACCCATGACAGTAAATTATAAATTCCTCCAGTAAAAAGGTCTATGAAGTTAAATCTGCTCACCTGAACCTACCAAAATTAACTTATTTTTCTTTAACAAGGAATTCTACTTTTTTTTTGAGATGGAGTCTCGCTCTGTCACCAGGCTGCAATGTGGTGGTGTGATCTCAGCTCACTGCAACCTCCACCTCCGGGTTCAAGTGATTCTCTTACCTCAGCCTCCCGAGTAGCTGGGACTACAGGCATGTGCCACCACACCCAGCTAATGTTTGTATTTTTAGTAGAGATGGGGTTTCACCATGTTGGCCAGGATGGTCTCAATCTTTTGACCTCATGATCCACCCACCGCGGCCTCCCAAAGTGCTGGGATTACAGGCGTGTGCCACTGCCCCCAGCCAGCATTCTATATTTTTAAAAAATATATTAGTATAACACTATTATAGTAATTTATTATATATTAGAGACAAATTACTTCAAGGGTGCAGCAGATACAGATTCAGGCAGGTCAGGCAGTGTTGGGGAAAGCCTATTGTTTTAAATATTGGTTAATGATGATTGGTATTGCAGGATCTGGCCAGCAGTCTGCAATGCAAAGGGGCTCTTTGTTCCCAGGCGGATCAGCAGGTCGAGAAATAATAGCCACATGCAAGGTGGTGAAAGCTGGGTCCAGAGGGGTCACTGCCTTCTGGTCCCACGATGCCGCCAATGCAGTGGATATGCCAGCATTTATTATTAAGTTTAGTGAGGGCGGGGGTAGGTTAGTGAGGGATTTAGGGTCATTGGATTATGAGGTGAGATGGTCACATGGGGATGAAGTAATTCTTTAACATAACATCTGTATGCAGAAGTGCAGTATACAGAGATAAGAATTTACGATATAGTGTGTGCATCAGTAATTTCTAACACAGCCTTAAAACAGAAACACAGTCTTTCCATAACCTATGATTAGCAAGATATTAATCAGCAGTAACAGTTGCAGCAAAAGCTGGTTACAAACAATCCATAGAAACAGGATGTGAAGCTAGACAACCAGTTAGAACAGAAATTCTCAGAAGGGAGTATGCCTTAACCCTAAAGAGTCCCAGAAGCGCCATGGCAAGATGAGGGTGTTTATAACCCTATCTTATCCATATGAACAGGTGCCCCTCATGAATCTGTTTATAGGCTCTCCACAAGGGTCGCATTCCATTCCCAGAGGTATGAACATCTGCTTTTCTGGGATAGGAATCTTGGTGATGTGAAACCTCCCTGACTGCACGTTCATTCATAGGCTCTCTGCAGGGGGAAGCACGTCACACACTGTTGGCTTATTCTGGCAGTCCAACCTGGCATTGTCTTTACACAATCCTACATGCAACTTTGTATTTACAATAATCAGGAGCATTTCATCTTTTATTCCATAGCAATAGTTTCATGGGGTCTCCCTACAGATTGGCCCTCCATAGAATGATTTTTTGAGGAAATGAAAGGCAGAAATGGAGAAAGATTAGAGAAGAGGTTCCAAAAAATTGTGATCATCAGCAGGTATGCTTGTTTTCATACAAAAAGATAACATTAGCAACAAAATTTGTCCAGTATCAGCTTGAGTGAATATTTTCTCCTTAACTTTTCAGGGCTCAACACATTCCTATCTTGTATTTGTAGTAGGGCAAAATGAAAGTTTAAATGTTCACAAACATCTTCCCACGTAAACTTTCCTTCATTTCCCAAGGGAGAGATGTGACAGGCAGAAAACAAATAGTCTAAGAGACTTCCTTCTTAGCTTTTGTATTTCAGAAATCTAGACTTCACTCTGTTTTACCTCAATTGGTCAGACAGGGCAGGGAGAGAAGTACTCAGATAAATGAAGAAAGTTTTTAGTGGAGAACAGCCATACCTTAACTGAAAGTCTTCTGACAGGGAGATGAGTCCTCTTGAACAGCACTACAGCTCAAGAATGAAGTGAAGTAGTGGGAGACTCACCTCACAGTGCACAGTTATTCCAAGGGCATAGAAATAGCTGGACAAGGGAATGATATCTTGGGAGGCCCCACTAAAGTCCCAGGTATGTCATCAATGAGAAAACTCAGGGAGCATTTTTCTGGCCTCCTAGGTAAATAGTCAAACCCATCTCTGTGATGTTCACACATATACCCCTCTGGAAAAGTCTAGGGTTGGGGGAGGGGAGAAGGGTAAAATGTACCATTATAAATTGTCATGCACAGTCGGGCGCTTAGAAAATATTTATTATTGCCACTATTCATTACAGACGAAAAAAGGTTTGTACACAAAGTCACGGAGCAGCAGCAGGGCTGGGTCAGCAGCACCCCAGCAGCCATAATGAATCTGGGTCCCCTTCCCAGCCCCTGTGCAGCAGGTTCTAGCCCTCAGGAACATTCAGACACCTTCACTGCCATCAGAGACGAGTATAGGAAATAAGTGGGGGTGGGAGAAAGGCAGGAGTGAATTCAATAAGGGCTTAACAAGCAATCTAATGAAAGCACCAAACCTAAACAATGATTTTTTTCTCTGAGGTAAAAATATGCAGTTTCACAATCACCCCCAAACATGTAAAAGATAAAAACTTTCCCCAGGAAACGCAGATCCAAACTTTGAGTTTTACACAAGCAACCGGGACCCTGGCAGGAACTTGTTCAGGGGCCACAGGTTGCTCTCGCCCACATTGGAGGTGCGCCTCTGGCACTGCTTGCAGCGCCGATACTTCTCACACTGGTCTAGGAGAAACAGCTTGTCTGAAGCCCTGAGGAGAGGAGAGCAAATGCAGATCAGTAGGTTTCTGGAGCCTCTAGAGGCCCAACTTGGAAGCTGGTATGGCAGGAGGTACACAAAAGAAAAGTAACACCTTGTGTTCCCTGCCTGCCATGCGACAGTTCACCCCCTCCTGACATCCCCTGCTTCCAAACCTCTGCTGGCTTGTCGTTCTCCACTTAATAAAAAGCCCCAACTTGTGCCTTCACAGCAGTCTGACTCTACCCCTCCCCAGCCTCAGCCACCCAGGCCCACAGAGAACTTGCTGAAGGTCACACAGCCAGCAGAGAGTGGCTCCAAAGCCTCTGTATTGACTGTTTTGCCATGTGGATTATATCTCTACCTGCTGAGCTCCCAGGAGACAGTGTTTGAGAGGAAGATCAACCATTAAGTTGCTGGTTATCAACTAACAACAGCAGAGAGTTGAGTGGACTTACAGTGAAATATCCCAGGAGGCCAGAAGCCTCTGGAGAATTAAGGGCAGGAGAGGGAGTGGAGACAAAGAGGAAGACGAAAGCAACTAAAAGTAGAGATAAACAGGCAGTAGTAACTGATTTTCCCCTTTGATAGTTTTTCTTCATTATGAAAGACAGTCCCCCATGTGCTCCTCTACCCCATCAAAATTTCTCCATAGGTGGATTTTCCTTTTCTTTTCTTTTTTTTTTTTTTTGAGACTGGGTCTCCCTCTGTCACCAGGCTGGAATGCAGTGGGTCGATCACAGCTCACTGCAGCCTCGACTTCCTGGGCTCCAGCAATCCACCCACCTCAGCCTCCTGAGTAGCTGGAATGCCAGGTGTGTACTACCACACCAAGCTAATATTTGTATTTTTGGTAGAGACAGGGTTTCACCATGTTTGCTCAGGCTAGTCTCAAACTTCTGAACTCTAGCAGTCCATCCGCCTCAGCCTCCCAAAGTGCTGGGATTACAGGCATGAGCCATGGCATCCAGCCAGAATTCTGTTTAAGAAGGATTATCAAGGGCAGTCTTAAAAGAAAAAAGAATAAACTACCTTGGAAGTGAGCAGGGGAAGACCTTCCTGGCTTGGTAATGGAACAGAGTATCATGTGCTAACTGCATGCATATGGACTTTGGTTTTACTTTTGCTTTATTTTCTTTTTATACCAACCAATTCCTTCTTCCTACTGCTGCCTGCTCAAGTATCTGTCCACACTTGGCCTAGGTCCTCAGACAAGTCTGCTTCACGATATACCTGGAGTAGATTTGTTAGCCTGCTACTCAACATTATTTTCTGTGTCTCCTCAATCCTTTATCACCATGTTGGCCAAGCACTCTTCCCAAACACAACTGAAATCTTCCTAGCATTAATCTCACTGACTTTTACCTGCCTTCCCAGATCATTGAGAAAAAAGCTTGAAATCCCCAACTGCCCTTTCCTCTCCTTTTCTCGAAGCCAAATGGCTCCACTTCTCCTTTGGATCCTATTTTCCACATCATCACTCATACTTTCATTGTCACAAAATATGGGTTCTACTCATTAGAAAGATAGGTGAGAAATGCTTTACAAGAAAACCTAAAAGGAAAAGGAGAGTTACAGATCAAGATCCATTCTACGGATTTTATCCATGATTAAAAATTAATTGATAATTGGCAATTTAAACTATTATTTTGGTATATTTGGGTTTTAATAATTTGGTTGTATAGACTTGATCTGTTTCATCACATTTTTAACATGCTATAAAATCATACCTTACATTTGTATTTTAATTTTGTTTTCAAGGTGTAATACAACAGCAGTGATGTGAATAGTTAAGCTGAGGAGAGGTCAGGCATATAGTAATTTCAGAAAGATGCTCTTGGTTGGCTCCAGAATAGGCATCTTACTTTTCCAATTGCCAGTCTTATGACCCCTGGCCCTGCTCTTGAATAACCATTCCCTAAGCCTTGAAAATGTTCAGATTGGAAACTCACTCCCCCTACTTCCAAATAGTTATTTCCAAAGAGAATTTTCACTCTCCACAAAAAGCAAATAAAGCCACCCTAAGCAGAGGCAAATATTAGAGCAGGGTTAGTAAATACCTAGCATACAACCCAGCAGTCTTCAATCCCATGTCTGTAACAGACATTTCTAATCAATCATGGTGGTATTTCCCATGGAATACAGACTTGCTTTCTCCACAGAGTTCTCTAGGCAGCCACTACTAATCAAGTGGAGTTCCACTTGAAACCCATTACCGTCCCACAAGGAGCAGGAGAATTTTGGGGTTCCAATCAGGCATTACCGTTCAAAAGTCTTCTCCTCCAGGTCTCGCTGCTTCTTCATCGCAGCACTCCTTTCCCAGTCCTCCTGTAAGCATTGGTTGATTCTCTTTACTCGCTCCAGCTCAGCGGTTCTGTCTGCCACATGCCTGGAGAGAAAAGAACAGCTTGACTCCATAATGCTTGGTAAGAGCATGCACCAACTTTGGGAGCCCCATTCCTTTTATTTTAAACAAAAAAACCTTCTGGTTTTGTTCACTACTGAAATATACTAAAAAGTGTGAACACTAAAAGCACACTGAAATTCCTAGCTCTCAAATAATTTATGGGTCAAAGGTCTTTCATCTTCAATCCTGGTTTGATTTAATAGGATTGAAACCTTTTTCCAGTTAACAACTTCAGCCTGTATAACCATTAATTTCCTTTGAGGCTAATGTAACTTATCTGAAGAATCATCCCAAATGGATTTCCTATACTCTGTTTCTTTCCTTTTAGTCCAGCCTCTAAGCTGCCAGTACTCAGCCTACCAGTCACTGCAGACATTTTACAAGGCAAAATAGATAGGTATACAAATGAAAGTCTACAAAAAGAGAAAATAAACACAAGTGACTAAGCAAATAGAGAAAACATTAACATTGTGAAGAAGGCAAGAAAAAAAAAAAAAACAGGAATGTTTAGTGAAGGCCATGTCATCGAAGCAGTGACTGCAGTATAATCTCTCTCTTCATAGGGAGATATTCCCAGTGTTGTGTTTCTATCACTGGTCTCCAAACACTCCATCACTACTATTGTGAATCACCTTAAGCCTGGTTCAGATTATGTGTCTATTTCTTGCCAAATTGAAACATTTACTGTCAGTTCTCATTGAAATCTAGAAGGAGCTTCACAAAATGTAACTGTTGATGTAGCCTGCTCTGAAGGGCTTTGTGTTACAGGTAGCAGCAGCCACTGGGTGTCAGGATCCTCCAATAAAAATCAGTTAATGTCCTCTATACTGTCTCACTTTTTCCTAAAACGGCACACCTTTTCATCTAACAAGCATTCATTGAGCAGCTATTGTGTGGTTATTATAAAGACCAAATGATACACAGGAAGTACCAGTGCCTATCACATAGTTGGAGCTCAATGACTGAAGAGTACCTATTACTTTTTTCATAAGTTATTTTTCTTTTTGTAGTTTTTTTATTGTGGTTTAAAAAAAAAAACGCATAACAAAATTTACTATCTGAACTATTTTCAAGTGTACAGTTACTTAGTGTTAAGTACATTCATGTTATGCAACCAATCTCCAGAATGCTTCCACATTACAAAACCGAAACTATACCATTAAACAGCTCCCCATTTCTGCCTCCTCTAGCCCTTGGCAACCACCATTCTGCTTTCTGTTTCTGTGAATTTTACTTCTCTGGATAACTCATATAAGTGGAGTCATACAGTATTTTGTCTTTTTGTGACTGGTTTATTTCACTTAACATAATGACCTTGAGGTTCATCCACAGTGTAGCATGTGTTAGAACTTTCTTCCTTTTTAAGAGTGAATAACAATTCCATTGTACAGTGTGTATGTATACACACACTACATTTTGTTTATCCATTCATCTGTCAATGGACACTTGGAATGCTTCTGCTTCTTGGCTGTTATAAAAAGTACTGCTATGAACATGGCTGTACAGATATCTTTTGAGATCAGCTTTCAATTTTTTTGAATACATAGCCAGAAGGGGAATTACTGGATGATATAGTAGTTCTATTTTTAATTTTTTGAGGAACCACCATACTGTTTTCCATAGCAACTGTACCATTTTATGTTCACACCAACAGTACACAAAGGTTTCCACTTCTCACCAACGCTTGTTATTTTTTTTTCATAGTAGCTATCCTGATGGATGTGACGTGGTATCTCACTGTGATTTTGGTTTGCACTTTCATAATAATTCATGTTGTTAATCATTTTTTCATTTGCTTGTTGGCTATTATTATGTTATTTTTTAAAGGATAGGTTAAAAGCATTTTAAATGCCTAGAAAGTAAGAAAATGAGGCAGAGATTATGCAGGGGACACTGGCATTCTCACAACATTGCTGAGAAACAAGTTGCTATGCCTTCTTAGCAATTTAACTGTCAGTTTCTAGTAATATTTCAAATGTATCATACATTAGCCAGGAGTGGGGGCGTGTGCCTCTAGTCCCAGCTACTGTGAGACTGAGGCATGAGAATTACCTGAACCTAGGAGGCAGAGATTTCAGTGAGCCAAGATTGCACCACTGTACTCCAGCCTGGGCAACAGATTGAGACTCTGTCTCAAAGAAAAAAAAAAAAGGAAAATTAAATGTACCATACACTTGACCCAGCAGCCCCACTTTTGGGAATTTATCTGGTAGAAACAAGAACCACTATATTAAAAATGTTTAATTCAGAATTGTTGTAATAGCAAAATATCCGGAAACAAAGTGAATGTTCATCAATAATGCAAAAGTTAAATTGTTATACATCTATATTATAGATAATATGCTGCTATTAAAGAAGATGAATCTTATATATATGTACTGACTTGTATATGACATTGTTAGGTTAAAGAAAGATTAGTTTGCAGAGTAATAGATAAGATCTGATAGACTATTTCATTTACAAAAGTGGAAGGAAAAATATGTGTGCATATTGCTTAAATAGGAAAAACTGTTTAAATTTTTTTGTAAAAAATAATGAAGGTTAATATGTATCCTATTTTTTAATTATTTTTTTTACAAAAAAATTTTTAAACATTTCCTATTTAAGCAATATGCACATATATATTGGCTACTTAGTAGGGGAGATTGCCCTTTTTTTTTTTTTTTTTTTTTTGAGGCAATCTCTCTCACTCAGGCTGAAGTGCCGTGGCGCAATCTCAGCTCACTGCAACCTCTGCCTCCCAGGTTCAAGCATTCTTGTGCCTCAGCCACCCGAATAGCTGGGATTACAGGCATACACCACCACGCCTAGCTAATTTTTGTATTTTTAGTAATGACGGAGTTTCACCATGTTGCCTAGGCTGTTCTCAAACTCCTGGGCTCAAGTGATCTGCCTGCCTTGGTCTCCCAAAGTGGTAGGATTACAGGCGTGAGGCACCGTGCCCAGCTAGCCTTCAGTTGATTTCTTTTAATGAGAATGAATTGTTATTTTTGAAAATAAGAGCAAAAAGAAAAAAAAAAGTATAAATAGCTTAGAGTCCTGTCTGGATCACCCTGACTAAATTATCCCCTTTGAAAGAAAGTGGCCTTCTATTTGTCACAGAGAATCTAAGATCACATGTTCAGATGAACCAGAGAAGGACCAGGGAAGGGAGTTGGAAAAGATAAGGGAAGTGAGAGAATCTGCAATAACCAGTAAAGAATATGTAAACAGAAAACAAGATCTGACCAATACAGAAATAGGGATTTGCATACATAATCTCATCTAATTCTCCCAGTAAGGATAGGAGGGGCAGATGTGATTATTCTTCTTTCTCATGCCTTACGTGTGACATGGCCCAAGTCAAACAACTTAAAAGTGACAGAGTTTAACCCTCCTGATTCCAAGCTTAGGAAGTAACTAGAGAAGCTAACAGAAGCAGAAGAGGAAGTAGCAATAGTGTTAGCAACAAATACAGAGGGTCCCATATCTGGCTGTGGAAAGCACACTTTGCTTCTCACTATGGGACAAGTGATGGCGGTTCTGCTGTTATAAAACAGAAGCTAAAGAGGAGCTGAATGCTTACGTAAGGGATTACATTTTTAAAAAGAAAATCAGTGGGAAAGACATCTTCCTTTCAGGCATGTTTAGGCTTTACAAATATATCAGATAAAGGACTTGTACACAGAATATATAAAGAACTTTCAAAACTCAACAATGAGAAAAGAGTTTATAAAATAAGCAAAAGATTTGGATTGATACTTTATACCCTTAACCAAAGAAGATACACGGATGGCAGATAGGCATATGAAATGATGTTCAACATCACTAGTCATTAAAGAAATGCAAATTAAAGCATGAGACACCACTGTACACCCATTAGAACAGCTAAAATTAAAAAGACTGATCGGGCTGGGTGCTGTGGCTCACACCTGTAATCCCAACACTTTGGGAAGCTGAGGCAGGAGGATTGCTTGAACCCAGAAGTTCAAGACCAGCCTCGGCAACATAGTGAGACCCTGCCTCCCCAAAAAGGTTAAAAATTAGCTAGGCATGGTGGCACTAGCCTGTAGTCCCAGATACTCCAGAGGCTGAGGTGGGAGAACTGCTTGAGTCCAGGATGTTGAGGCTGCAGTGAGCCATGATCATGTCACCGCACTCCAGTCTGGGTGACAGAGCAAAACCCTGTCTCAATCGATAAAATAAAATAAAGACTGATTACCCCAAGTGCCAGGAATGATGGAGAGGACTGGAATTCTCATACATTATTGGATGGGAATGTAAAGTAGTACAACCACTTTGGAAAACACTAAGTGTCAAGAGAGGTTTTTAAAATTTTACTTAATAACTTTTTCTTCAGATAAGGAATTAGGATAAAACAAGATGAAGCATGTAATAAGTTTAAAACAATGTCTCACACAAATAACTCCTCAATGTGTTAGCTATTATTCTTACTATTCTTACTTCTCCACTATTGTATGAGAAAGATGCGGGGCAGGGACAGAGTGGAGAAAGAGAGAGAAAGGAAGCGGAATAAGTGAGGAAAGGTGGAGGGAGAAAGATCAGGGGTCTCCTTACTCTCTTTGTGTCCTCTGAAGCATTTGCAAATCCCGCCTCTGGTCCACTAGTTGATGCAGGATGGCTTTCCTCTTGTGGTTAGCAGCTGCCTCCAGCTGGTGTTTCATGTAATTTTGTTCTCGCTTTTGCTTTTCCACCATCAGTTCACCCTCATTCTTACCAAAGATGGGCTCAGAGGAGTCTGGCTCAAAGGGCGGCAGCCGGGAGGGTTTGTTCTTTATCTTAAACAAAGATACACATAATGCAGAGACACATATAATGCACATAATCATTCTATCAGGGAATAAGCTTTATGCACAACTCTGTACTGTGGTAAAATACCAGTATCTTACAGGAAGGAATGTGGGGCACAAAAACTACCAAATGCATAACACATAAAAATATAACAACTTATACATATTTTAGGATGTTATTGAAGCATTGCATAATTTTAAAAACAATAATATTTGTCCCCTTACCTGTGCATCCAAAGCTCTCTTGTAACACTGTGTTTCTTCCATCTTATCTTTTAAAAATTTCGCTCTTTGCACAGCAAGTCTGGCAGTTAAGAACAGGAGAAGATGGACCACAGTTTTGCAGTCTTTAGTAATACGGATTAACATCATCAAAACAGGTTTAATAAATATTAAATAGGAATAAGAGCCTGGTAAATAAAAATGGATGTTTTATTCTGGTAGCCTTCATTTTAAGAAAGAAAAGAGTAACTCAGATCCATAGGTGGCGGGGCACAGTGGCTCATGTGTGTAATCCCAGCACTTTGGGAGGCTGCAGTGGGCAGATCACTTGAGGTCAGGAGTCTGAGACCAACCTGGCCAACATGGTGAAACCCTGTCTCTACTAAAAATGCAAAAATTAGCCAGGGGTGGTGGTGGGTGCCTGTAATCCCAGCTACTCGGGAGGCTAAGGCAGGAGAATTGCATGAACCTAGGAGGTGGAGGTTGCAGTAAGCCAAAATCACACCACTGCACTCCAGCCTGGGCAACAGAGCGAGACTCCAGCAAAAAAAAAAACAACCAAAAAACCAAACCAAAA
This sequence comes from Piliocolobus tephrosceles, assembly GCF_002776525.5. NCBI lineage: Eukaryota > Metazoa > Chordata > Mammalia > Primates > Cercopithecidae > Piliocolobus > Piliocolobus tephrosceles. The sequence goes on along the minus strand of NC_045446.1, from coordinate 76,646,349 downwards.
CAAAACAAAAACTCCATAGGCTAGCGAACAGTGTGTTGAACACAGGACAGACAGGACAGGTATAGACAGGTGACTGACCATATTGTCCAAATGGCTTACTACTAAAACAGCAGACACATCACCACCACTCCACCTCTTCCCACACCCACCAGTTATTTTAAAAATCTAGATAAGAAAGCAGGAAGTGACTATTCATTCTATAAACTGATCTATTTTGAAATCTCTTAAGTTACCTATCCTATTAAAAATTATGGTTCTATTATATGTAACTTCTGAAGAACCAATATATGATCTTTCAAGTGAGTATAATGGAACATATACATTTTATAGAAATACATTTTTTCATCACGGAAGCTTGCTTCTTATTTGTTTTAGGAGTTTCTGTTCACACTATTATCAGCCTCCACAGTTGTTCTCCCAATCTCGGCAGCAAAAATGTGGGCCTCCTTAGGCGTATATAAACTCCATGTCCCTGACCCTATCCCAGGCCTCAGATAGCCCAATCTGGACCAATCAGATGCTCTTTCCTGAAAATGTGGAATTGACAGTACCATTCTCCAAGTTTGAGCTGGAACATAGATGATGTCAACTAAGGGGCTGTGTATGTAAGCAGAGGGAAAGCCGCTTTACGTGGCTTTTTAGTCACTGGTTCCAGTTCTTCCTATGTTCCCTGTACATTCCTGTCCTCAGGTTCCATGGGACACCCCTACATAATTATAATAAAACCTCAGCTTTGCCATGAGGTCATTTGAACATCTAATAGCTAGGAACAGCTGCTCAAGACGAGTCCCTTTCTTCATCTACTGGTATTGGCGATTGCAAAAACAATACAAGATGATGCTGTGTATTACAGTAATTACAGATTGACCATCACTACTATAATGATAACTATGACAGCTTTTTCATTTTTGTAATAAAAAATTATGGTACTGATACAGAAGGGAAGTGCTGGGAAGGGAAGAGCGTGGTCCCTTTAAATGATATGGAAGTGGGGGAAGGGCATGGTCCCTGGCTAGGACTCCACCCTAGGACATGGTCCCTGGCTAGGGTTCCACCTGTGCCCATGGACCTAGATGAGGACAGGCATTTTTGTTTTCCTGCCTAAATGTTGCATTTCTCAAGACCACCCTGGTCTGTCACACCCCCATCCTGTGCCTCTAAAAACCCCTGAGACCCTGGCAGGCAGGCACACAAGCGGCTGGACATCAAGAGAAACACATCAGCAGAGGAACACACAAGTGGCTGGACGTTGAGAGGATGTCCAGAGCACACCAGCAGGCACTGGCATGCCAGCAGGCCGTCAACCAGCAGAATAATGTGGAGTTTGGCTGAGGTGGTTGGAGGGGAACCCGGGCTGCACAGCAGCCCGACCCCAGGGGAAAACCATCTCCTTTCTGGCTCATCCATCTGTTGAAAGCTACTTCCACTCAGTAAAACCTTGCACTCATTCTCTAAGCCCACGTGTGATCCTATTCTTATGGTATATCCGGGCAAGAACCCTCGGATACAGAAAGCCCTCTCCTTGCGATAAGGCAGGGGTCTAATTGCGCTAACACAAGTCCCCTACAGACAGCTAAACTAAAGAGCCCTCTGTAACACATGCCCGCTGGGGCTTCAGGAGCTGCAAACATTCACCCCTAGATGCCGCTGTGTGGCCAGAGCCCCACAGCCTGCCCGTCTGTATGCTCTCCTAGAGGTTTGAGCAGCAGGGCACTGAAGAAGCAAGCCACACCCCCACTGCGCGCCCTGCAAGGGGGCAAGAGAACTTTTCCCATTTCAGTACTGGCTGCTAACTGGGTTAGTCTGCTTAGTTGGTTACAGTGTGCTAATGAAACTACCAATGCTGATTCAATCCTACATGGAAAGTAACCACATGAAAATGCCAAATTCATCTTTCAGAGCATGTGTAGCTGGACTCACTCCTCTGTGAGTTGCACTTGTTCCAGGCGATCCATCAACTCTCTGTATTGTCTTTGCTTTATTTCGTTTTCCTGTCTGTTATCCATTTGTTTCAGGAGACTCCGGGAATATTCCTCTTGCTTGAGAGCATTAAACGCAGGACTGAGTGGCCGTTTGTCAAATAGGAAGGATTTCTAGAATGAAAGAGAAGCAATTCATTTATGCTAGAATACCAAAAAACAAGGTTAATAATTCAGAAGACTAAAGTCAAACAGAAAATATTTCTTAATTTATAATATTTGCCCAGCCCTCAACACACTGACCAGCTAGTGTTGAGGTAACCCACAGAATCATATGAGTATGTTCAAGGATAAAGCTGAGCTGAGCTGACTATGTCACCAAAACCCAGGGGTTTGGTCTAGGTCCTTACCGCACAGAAAGCCAATCACTGAGACAATGATTATTGCCCAGGAAGAAGGCTTTAATTGGGTGCTGTAGCCAAGGAGATGAGAGATCAGTCTCAAATCCATCTCCTTGACCAACTAAAAGTAGGGGTTTATATAGCAGGGAAGAATTGAAACTATTTATGGGAAAACCAGAATTCGGGAGGGATAAGGAAGCAATCATGGTCAGTGGAGGGGCCTGACTCATTGTCTGAATGCAATCATCTGGTGAGTTTCAATTCTTTGATACTTTTTGGAAGGCCTAGTGGTTTTTTCCTGAGGAAGAAACTCAGATAAAACAAAGGTTAAGTTTCAAGCTTTAAGACCAAAAGGGTCAATTTCTATGTTTATTTAAAATAAAAACAAAAATAAACAAACAAAAAAACCTGTCTGTGGGACAATTGGGTCAATTTCAACTGGAATCCCATTGCTGAGACAGAGGAAAAAGGACTCCATGGAGTAGGTTGTGAGTTAGCATTTACAACATCCAGATGGAAGGAAGAAGGAATTCTGAGTGCATGCAAAATCATGCAAGGACAGAGAGGAACTGGAAAGAGGGCAAACTGAATACCTACTGTGGGCCTGGCCATTCTAGATCCTGGTGATCCAACAGTGAGCAACAACAGAGATCCTCACACTCATCAAGCCTGCATGCTGGTGCAGGAGACAGACAAGGAACAAGAAACGGTACATCGGGTCATTTAAGATAGTGCTAAGTGCGGGGAAGAGAGCTAAACTGGTTGGTTATTAAAGGAAGGCTTTTCCATGGAGAAGATGAATCACCCTCACTGTAAATATCAGGGAGACCTGTGTTCTATACAGAAGGAACATTAAGTGCAAAGACACTAGATGGAAACAAGCTAGGCATGTTCAGTGAGCAGAAAAAAAGTCTCTGTGGCTGAGGCATAGTGACCAAGGGAAAGGAGAAGGCATAGTGACCAAGAGGAAGGCAGGAGTCAAAGTGTGTAGAATTTGACAGTTGAAGGTGAGGAGTCTAAATTTCATTTTAACTCAATGGGAGGCCAGTGGAGGTTTTCAATGGGAGAATAGTATCTTTTGGTTAACAATATTATAATATCACTTTGGTTGCTATGTGGAGAATAAATTATAGGAGAGCAAGAATGCAAGCAGTGAATCTAAGGGAAGTATTGCAGAAGTTGAGCATAACAGTGTGGCTTAGCAGCACTTTCAGTGTGGCAACATTAAAGACGAAGACATTTGGACAGATACTGGATACATTTTGGAGGTAAAGGCAACTGGACTTGCAAATGATTGGATGTAAGGAACAGAGAAAGGAATACTGAGATCATGACTAGATAACACGTTTGTGCAAAATGGCTGGTGCGTGATACCACTTACTAACATGAGAAGACAGAAAGGAACAGGTTAAGGAGGGAATCAAAAGTTCTGTTTAGGTCTTTTTAAATTTAAGATGTGTATAGATATATCAAAGAAGAGATACACAGCAGTGATAAATATAATCTGGAGCTTATATATAAGAAGAGAGAATGATCATGCCTAAATTTCAGAAGCCCCATGCTCTCTCTCTCCTTCCTTCCCTGCTTCCCTGCCTGGAATGCTCTTCCTCCCTTGGTTTCTCTACCTAACTCTTGTATACCAGAAAGTCTTCCCAAATCTCTGGTCTAAGTTAATGAATCTCTTCATTTGCTCATATAGTGCCCTTTTTCAGAGATTTATCATCACATTGGTTATACCACACAGTTGTCTCTCTAAGTGTCTGTCTCTCCCACTAGAGACCTCTTCAGAAGAGGGAACCTTGAATTCCTAGACACCAGCACAGTGGCCGGCATGGAGGAATTCAATAAATGTTTGATGATGAATAAATAAATTATATTTTATTAGATTTACATCCAGAGGGTCGACTGCCTAGATGGTGGTATATAAAGAGAAAGATTCAGGCAGAAATAAAGGTAGGCACATGATGATTGAAAACATTAAATCAAGCAGTGAAGCAGTTGGCTCACCACCATCTGAATCTGGGTTTCCCAAACATTAATGCAAATACAAATCACCTGGGGATCTTATTGCACCATAGATGCCCATTCAGGGAGTCTGGGGTGGGGCCCTAGATTCAGCATTTCCAGCAAGCTCCCAGGCGATACTGATACTGCTGGTTCTCTTAGGTCCTTGGGCTGGACTTTAGTAGTATATTGCTCCCTCCTCTCCATCCATCCCACATCCTGGTTGAGAATTACCATAATTAACAAGACCTGCAGTGACTAGTGGGAACAGTACAGTGAATGTGAGTGGTGTGGCTATAGACACCAGACAACGCCTGCCCTAGAAGAAAGCTTCAAACTGCACCACCCACTTTTCAACTCCGCCGCTTAAAAAAATGGCAAAACTGGCCGGGCGCAGTGGCTCACACTTGTAATCCCAGCACTTTGGGAAGCCAAGACAGGCAGATTATGAGACCAGGAGTTCAAGACCAGCCTGGCCAACATGGTGAAACCCTGTCTCTACTAAAAATACAAAAGTTAGCAGGGCATGGTGGCAGGCACCTGTAATCCCAGCTGCTCGGGAAGCTGAGGCAGGAGAATGGCTTGAACCTGGGAGGCAGAGGTTGCAGTGAGCCGAGACCGCACCATTGCACTCCAGCCTGGGTGATAGAGCAAGACTCCGTCTCAAAAAAATAAAAAGGCACAACCTACAACACAGGGAGTGGATCCAAAGACTCACGATGGGCCAGGTGTTAGCAATAGAAATTTTAAAAAGACTTACATAAAATTCTGGTTTCTCATTCTTGTGGCTTCTTATAGCTTCAGCAACTCCAAGATTATAGGCAGCATTTTTCTGATTCTGTTCTCTAGTAGCCAGACTTTTCATCTATTTTATATAAAAAAGTTTTAAATTAAATTTTTAATTACATATTGAAGTGGAGCCTTTAAAAATTTTAATTCTATTACATTAAAATAATCCAGCCATGGTAGAAACCTGCCTTTTGGAGGCAATGGTACCTTCTGTTATCCCTATAGATTTATAAAAGTAGATTGGGAAAGGTATTTTATTTCCTATTCTTGGCCTTTAGGTACCACTAGAGGGATCTAAGGAATGGAAGAACTCATCACAAATGCAGGAAAGGGCAGTCAGTAGGGTCAATTATTAGACACCACATAAATCTGGATACAGCAAGTGTAAAAGTGCCTTTCTGTCTTTGCTTGAAATAAGACATGAATATGAAGGGTAAAAGCCTTCACCAGAGTTGTATTTTATCAGAAATAAAGAAACATAAATCCAATAATTCCACCTTTAAAATTCAGACCTTAGGTTAAAGAAAATCAGTGATATGTGCAAACATTCGACCCATTGTTGTTTATTATTAGTGAAAACATCAACACAAGTTTTAATCTAACAGTAAATACATGATTAGATATGTCACAGTACAGACATATGATGGAACATTTTTAAATTACATTATAGGCTGGGCTCAGGGGGTCATGCCTATAATCCCAGTACTTTGGGAGGCAGAGGTGGGAGGAATGCTTGAACCCAGGAGTTGGAGACCACCCTGGGCAACATGGTGAAACCCCATCTCTACAAAAAATACATAAATTAGCCAGGTGTGGTGACATGTGCCTGTAGTCCCAGCTAATCTGGAGGCTGAGGTAGAAGGATCACCTGAGCCCAAGTAGGTGGAGGCTGCAGTGAGCGGAGGTTGTGCCACTGCATTTCAACCTGGGTGACAGAGTGAGACCTTGTGCCAATAAAAAATAATAATAAATTACATTATATAATCATGTTCTACTGCCCCATATTAAAGACTGATCAAGGTGGCGGACTACCTGGTGTCTGAAGAGAGCCTCCTGATCTTTCAACATCTGATACTGCTGTACGAGTCTCTCATCTTCTATCTCTCTCCTCCTTTCCTCACCGTAGTACAACGGGGAATTTCGTTGTGCTCGTTGCAAACATACATAGCACATTTCCTACAATCCCAAATTTCAGGACAAATAAATTTTTACATTTTACCTTTTTGCTTTCACATTCCCTTCACAAGCTCTCCAAAGGCTAGGTATATCAAGAAACCTGTTATTAATGGCTATTTTAGTGACAGCAAAATGAGATTTGCAGTGTGGACCCCAGAAATACTCTAAAGGATCTTCTGAACTCGCACTTCATCAGAACTATTTATGAACTCGCACTTCATCAGAAGCAGCTGAAACTTAGAAAGGGATTTCTCAATTCTTTTTTTGTTTACCAGTGCATCTTGACTAGTAGATAGATTTATCACAGTTCAGTTTTGAGCCTGAGTACTTGAGTACTTCAGCCATACTCATATAATTAAGCAAGAGAGATTCCCAGAACTCTCTTTGAGAAACAAAAATCAGTATAAGATTTTGATGGGGCTTATTTGTTTGGAAACACTGTACCTGTCCTGCCTTATCATGATCCTGACAAGCTGGAGATGTTTGGGGCTTCATGTCACTGTCATGTTTCAGACAACCTGGAGATGATAAGCTGTAAAAACAATGCAACATTAATTAATGTTTAATACAGTCTGACCTAAGAGCAATAATAATTATAGAAGCCAAGTGTAAGATGAAGAAAAATATCTCAGTGATTTAGTTCAGAACAGCTGTATGTGTAGAGGTTAAGAATATGTACCACAGAATCTGAATTTGTGTCAGACGATAAAGGTGGGTTTGAATCCCAGCTTTCTTGCTTACAAGATGACTGACATCAGACCAGCTGTGTAATCTTACAAAATCTCAGTTACCAATTATGTGAAATGGGGATGAAATTTATTCATTCCACAGAAATGTATTGAGTGCTTACCATGTACACTGTTCTAAGCATAGGAGAAGCAATGAAGAACAAAATACACACATAGAAAAGTCCCTGCCCTCATGGAATTAACATTCTGATGGAGATAGAGAGCCCAGTGACAAGATAAATAAGTGAACTCTATAGTATGTTCCATGATGATAAATGCCTTGCAATGCTGGAGGAATGGAGTGTTAAACTGTAAAGAGAATGGCCAGGGATGTTCTTACCAAGGAAGTGACATGTGAGTAAATACCTGAAGGAAGTAAGGGAACAACAGTGTAGATATCTGATGGAAAAGACATTCCAAGCAAACAAACCAGTGCAGTCCTTCAGTTGGAAGGTGCCTGTGGTCACTGTGGTGGAGGGAGATGAATTAGGGGTGAGTATTAATATTAATATTAGTATTCATTAGAAAATAGGACTGATATTATCACCTAAAAAGCAGCTCGAATAATGAAAATATTTTTTAATTTTATTTATTTTATTTTAATTTTTGAGACAGAGTCTCACTCTGTCACCCAGGCTGAAGTACAATGGTGCGATCTCAGCTCACTGCAAACTCTGCCTCCCAAGTTCAAGCGATTCTCCTGCCTCAGTCTCCCAAGTAGCTGGGATTACAGGTGCACACCACCACACTCAGCTAATTTTTGTATTTTTAGTAGACACGGGGCTTTACCATGTTGATCAGACTGGTCTCGGACTCCTGACCTCATGGTCTGCCCACCTTGGCCTCCCAAAGTGCTGGTATTACAGGCATGAGCCACCTCGCCGGGCCAAGAATGAAACTATTTAAAAGTAGAGAAATAGAGAATAGATTCAGATGCTCAAACATGCATTTAATAGGAGTGCTGAATTTTTAGGATAAAGGAAATGGCAAAGAACAATATTTTAGAAAATAACAGATAAGAATTTTCCAGAAAGTCATGACTCCTAAGAATAGCCATGCAGAACATCAAGAAATAAGAAAAATTCTTAAAAGCTACAAGAAAGAATGACAACCAGATTGACTCAGATGTTGCATCAGGACAACTGTCAGGAGAAAATGGAGCAATATCATTAAAATGCTGAAGGAAAATAACTATGAACCAAGAATCAGCACTCAAGAGCGATAACACAGTAAGAATCATTTTAAGCAATACAAAGAACAAGTGTACTGAAAAGACAGGGAACCATTACAGGATATACTTTAGCAAGAAGAAAAACGAACCCAGGAGGAAGGACAGGGATATAAGAAACAGGCCAGGCGTGGTGGCCCACGCCTGTAATCCCAGCACTTTGGGAGGCCAAGGCAGGGGGATCACTTGAGGTCAGGAGCTCGAGACCAGCCTGGCCAACATGGTGAAACCCTGTCTCTACTAAAAATACAGAAATAACCAGACATGGTGGTGTGCGCCTGTAATCCCAACTACTCAGGAGGCTGAGGCAGGAGAATTGGTTGAGTGTGGGAGGCGGAGGTTGCAGTGAGCCAAGATCACGCCACTGTGCTCCAGTCTGGGGAAAAAAATAAAAAGGAAGAAAAGAAAAGAAAAAGAAAAAAGAGGAAATGATGGTGACCAAAGAAATTGGTAAACATGTTGGCAAATCCAAATTAATCATTGACCATAAAATAATACAAATTTTTTAACATTTAAAACCAATTTGGAACAAAAGTTCTAGAAAACAAAAATACAGGTTTGGAAGGGGATGCAGTTTGAAGGAAATTGAAAGCATACTGAAGAAATGTGGTCAAAGGAAATTCAAAGCATACTAAAGAAATGTGATCAGTCCAACAGAAAAAGGGTAATAATGAAGTTAAATGGACGTAAATAGAAAATACAAAATAAGACAGTAAAGATAGGTTCAAATATACCAATAATTACAACTGAAATTAAAGTCTAGATTGAGTTTTAAAACATCCAAATATAAGCTATTTAGTAGAGACACACATGAAATAATAAAATGCACACAAAAATTCTTAAAATGGCATTAAAAGGCTATTCCAGGTAAAATACTAATCAAATGTTGCATTGTTAATTATGTACTACAGAAATGAAGGCAAAAGATTTTAGTAGAGACAAAGGAAAATATTTCATAATGATAAAAGGAACTATCTACCAAAATATCCCAGACGTGTAGAATTTAATATTGCTTAAGAAGCAAAAATTGACGTAATTACTGAAAAATATACCATCATGGTTAAAGATTTTTAATATCTCTCTCAAAAAAATAGTAAGGATTTTAAAGCTTTTAACAACTTATTTTAACAAGGTTTAGTTAATATCTAAATATCTAGAAATTTACGTCTAAGGAATAGTAGTATACAGTGTCTTCAAGTATACATAAAACAATTACCGTAAAAGTACTCAAGCTAGAAAAGAAGGTTCAGCAAATTACAAAGTACCAAATAACTGACATTAAATGAACCACAGCATAAAATGAGAAAGTGCCCCCACTAAAAACCTCTATTCATTTGGAAAAAGTAATAAAATTTGAGTCTTCCGAATAACCAATGAATTAAATATTGTATAAGTCTACACTCCCTTACTGCAATTCCAAAATGCAAATGCTCAACTCCCACCTCACTGGTCATGTTTTCTAATTTCTTACAACTTGTTCATACTTTCCATTCTTTTAATTTATGTAAAGATTTTAAACATCTTATTCTATATTCTGTATTTTATAATGTTCAGGATCCAAAATCCTTGAGAGCTCAATTCTTCCATCTTTTTTGTTTCTGATGGCTCTCATTGTTTCTGATGGCAGCTTATTTCCACGTGGTCTTTGTAATTTTGGATTCTGACCTCATTTTTAGCCCAGCTCCATCTGTCAGAAGTCAGGAGCCTGAGATGAAAATAAGATCCTTTAGAGCAGGCGTTGGCAAACTTTTTATGAAAAGGGCCAGAGAGTGAATATTTTAGGCTTTGAGGGCCACACAGTCCTTGACGCAAGTAGCAGGTGCAGATAATATGCAAATGGAGGGGCATAGCAGTGTTTCGGTGAAACTATTTATAAAAACATATGGTGGACTAGATTTGGCTCTCAGTAGAGGACCTTTTCAGATTATTTAGACCACCATATTACTAGAAGCAGAACCCTTTATTTTTTAATAACTTCTCTTAGGCCTCAAAATCTGGGGTTGGGCGAATGCTGATTCCCTAAAAGTTTGATTTAAATAACCTGTCAGATGCAACTGACATGAGGAAGCAATAAGAAACATGTCTCAATCTGGATTCTTATGATCCAAGACGATTCACTTGTATTTTTTTTAATCCTCTAACTTGGAGTGAAAATTTTACAGAATCACTAACCACTACATGCCCTTCAGCACCAGCTAAATTTGCACTTCCTATAGTAGTCACTATTTTGAATAACGATGCCATCTTCTCCCAGTTATCTAAGCCAAAATCTGGGGTCATCTTTGACATCTCCTTCTTAACCTCCCTTAACTAATCCCTAACAGTCAAAGCTAAAGCTTTCCGTCTGATCTTTGTTTCATACCCTTATTACCTTTCCCTAGACGAGTTACACTCAACTGTTAAACAATGGAAGTACTATCCTTCTTAGTTTAAACAAATCTTACTCAAACCCCAGTATATAAAACAGAAAAACAGCACACATCCTCCAGTGGAAGTGAGGACATAGAGCCCAGAGTCCCACCCATCTGACCTCACTCTCAGTCTTTGATGTGCTCTTAAGGCCCTCTGAGGCCTTAGGGTCATTTGTTGGAAATAGATTGCCTAGACTACTGCCTTGTTCTGCTAAATTGTGCTACACTTTTCCATTTTATTACACCTCTTCCCCTGCTGCTAATCTTATCCCTCTAGATCATTCTTTACTCTTCTAAAAGAATTTTTTTTTTTCAAAATGAAAATGTAATTATGGACTGACATTCCCAAACATGGTGTTCGGGGACTTGGACAGGTTGGTAAATCAGAAAAGATATATTTTAAACTTCTGTACACTAAATGGTGCAGAAACAAAATTAAAAAGAAAAAAAGAATTAGGAAAATGTTTAAAACATACACATCAATAAACTATTCATATCTGTGATATATGAAGTTCTCTTTATAAGAAATACAACTTGTTTTTAAGAAAAATGAAAGCTCCCAGCTGAAAAAGGACACAGGATTCAAGCAGGAAAAGTGTAAAAGAACTACAGATGGCTAAGAAACAAGATAAAAATAAATGCAGGCCAGGTGTGGTGGCTCACGCCTGTAATCCCAGCACTTTGAGAGACCGAAGTGGGAGAATTGCTTGAGGCCAGGAGTTCTAGACCAGCCTACACAACATACTAAGACCCCATCTCTTAAAAAAAAAAAATCAAAAAAATTAGCTGGTGTGGTGGTGTGCACCTATAGTCCCAGCTACTTGGGGGTCTGAGGCAGTAAAATCACTTGAGCCCAGCAGGCTGAGCTGCAGTGAGCCATGATCATGCCACTGTTCTTTAGCCTTGGTGACAGAGTGAGATGCTGTCTCAAAAACAAAACAAGAAAAAACCCACTAGAAGTCAAACAAACACAGGTTAAAAACAATAATGAATACCATCATTTCACTTTGCTAAAGTATTAGCAAAACTGTAGAAAAGATAGCACTCTGTCATATTACTGTTGCTGAGAGGATAATTTGCTACAATCATGAAGAAGATAGTTGGCAATGTGTATCAAAGGCATGAAAATAGACTCACTTATCTCTGAAATTTAAAGTTTTTATCCTATGGAATATCTAGATGTATGCAAGGAATTATGTTTAATTATATTTTCACAACATTATTTATAGTAATTAAAAACTGGAAGCCATCTAAATATCCAATAGCAGATTGGTTAAACAAAAGGTTTAATCTTTCATTAAGATGATGTGCAATTATTTGTTAAGGTTTTGGAATATTTAATATGGGGAAATCACCACTTATTAAATGTAACAAAAATTCATATAATATGATCTAAATTTTATTTAAAAAGTATGTATATTCCAAGTGTAAGTAGCTGTATATATTATATATGCATTGAAATAAATGACATGCACAGTAAGGTTAATACAAAGTTTCCTCTATGTAGAGGGATTATGGGTGATTTTTTGTAACTCTTGCTTTTTTGGTTTCCTCAAAATTTCTATGATAAACATGTATTGTTTTAGTAATCGCACAAAAAATATTTTTTGGTTAACTTTTTTTTTTTTTTTTGAGACAGAGTCTTGGTCTGTCACCCAGGCTGGAATGCAGTGGTGCAGTCTCAGCTCACTGCAAGCTCTGCCTCCCAGGTTCATGCCATTCTCCTGCCTCAGCCTCCCAAGTAGCTGGGATTACAGGCGCCCGCCACCACACCCAGCTAATTTTTTGTATTTTTAGTAGAGATGGGGTTTCACCGTGTTAGCCAGGATGGTCTCGATCTCCTGACCTCGTGATCCGCCTGTCTCGGCCTCCCGTAGTGCTGGGATTACAGGCATGAGCCACTGCACCTGGCCTATTTTTTGGTTAACTTCTACAGGAAACAAACATTTTTGGGTCAACTTCTATAGGAAACCTTTACCAACAACTTCCAACAATTACTCTCTCCTTTTGCAGCCTCTGTACTTTTGTTATCTTCATCACATGCATTGTTTTTTTAATTTCAGTCTTCCTACAAGACTGTAAGTTTTATAAAAGCAGGTTTATATGTCTGTAACTCTGAATCTTCAGTGCCTAGAATAGTACCTGGCACATGGTAGTGCTCAATGTTTGTTGTATTGAATTAAAGGACTATACATCTAATTCTCAATTATCTTTCATAACAGTGATATTATCCAAAACAAGCATTCCTAGAGTTTTAAACATGACTTTAGTAATCCACAGAGTACATAAATTGCACATATGATAGCTGATAAATTTTGACACATTAATAAATTAAAGGTTGGCACAATGCAAAGTACATAGGTGCTCAGTAAACACTTAATGAATGAGCACGGTTGAATATGGTTGATTTGAGGTCTTAAAAAGTATCCTACTCAAAGAGACAAGAATAAAATATAGAAATCTTTTGACATACCATCACAAGAAGAAAACGACCATGATAAATTGTAATACACCCATTCATTCAAGTAATGTTTATTGAGAACTAATGGAGTGCCGGCTATGTTTGGCAAAACTACTTTCCAATTTGATGTAAATATAACACTGTGTCACATCATAATATCCAAGCACTCAGAAAACAGGAAAGTTTTGTAGATTTGGGAAGCCCAAATCTACAAAATACTCTGTGCTATTTTGTTTCCCCCTGTGTCATAACATATATTCTGCTGAATCATAATTTATCCCTCTGCATATGTCTGGCTTCCCACTAGATGGTGAACCTTGGTCACCTTTATTATTCCCATCATGTTGCATGTAGAAAGCTGTCAAGAACACTGGATAAATGAATTAATGAACAGTTACAGTTCCCTGCATCAAGCAATGACTCAAAAATATATTTAGTAAAGTACAACAGAAAAAAAAAAAAGTCAGTGCATTACCTTTCAGAGGTCATAATCTTCCCACCACTCTCACTTCGGTCAGACTTTTCCAGCAAGCTGACATTTGTCACTTTGGCAGGGAACAAAGCTTGTCTATCTCGAAGTCTCTTGGGTGATGAGATCTCTGTAGAATAAAGAATGAATGAAAACGAGTTTCCTTTCAACTCTCAAACCACTAACTGTGTATTTTTACCAAGGGAAATTTTCATGTAAGATATACTCTCTTATCTTTAAAGAATCACCCCTTGTTCTATTGTGATGTAAAAAAATGTTTTTGCTGTGTATTTGCAAAGAAAGCACTGTGCTAAGTATTTAGAGGACAAAAAGAGGCAACTCACATAAATGCAAGAAGTGGGCTGGATATAACACGACCAGGAGATATGTTAGTTTAGTTAACATTTCTTATGAAACATTTTTCAGTGTCAGTTTTACAACTTTGATATCTGTAGATTTAGACATTTTGCCTGTAAAGATCTTTCAGGAGATATAGTTGAAGAGAAAAATAAGATATAAACAAAAAAGTGAGAGCTTCCATTTGGAGGTCATCTTATGTGCTAACAGTGCTAAGTGCTTTATAATACACATTTACTAAATAACAACTTAGGACAACGATGCAAAATGTATAAGTCAAAAATAAATGTTACAATCTTTTTTTTTTTTTTTTGAGATGGAGTCTTACTCTTGTCACCAGGCTAGAGTGCAGTAACCCAATCTCAGCTAATTGCAACTTCTGCCTCCCAGGTTCAAGCAATTCTCCCACCTCAGCCTCCTGAGTAGCTGGGATAACAGGTGCATGCCACTACTCCCAACTAACTTTTTTTTTTAACTTTTTATTTATTTTTTTTATTTGTAGTAGAGACTGGGTTTCGCCATGTTGGCCAGGCTGACTTCAAACTCCTGATCTCAGGTGATCCACCCACCTCAGCCTTCCAAAGTGCTAGGATTACAGGTGTGAGCCACTGTGCCCAGCCAAATGTAGTCTTTAAGGATCTGGCATGTTCAGAGGAGAGAAGCCACTTCAGAATTCAGTGGTAAGTTTTCCTGGAGGAAGTGAGATGTGAAAAGGGTACTAAAAGGTGAGTAGGATGGAGATAGACTGAAATAAAAGGAAGGACAGTTCAAGCTGCAGGAAAGAAAAATGAACAAAGGATGAAATTGGGGAAGGGCAGGCATGTTAGAAGAGCATGAATAGGCCAAGCACAGTGGCTCATGCCTGTAATCCTAGCACTTTGGGAGGCCAAAGTGGGCAGATCATTTGAGCTCAGGAGTTCAAAACCAGCCTAGGCAACATGGCAAAACCCTGTCTCTACAAAAAGTACAAAAATTAGCCAGGCATGGTGTTGCACACCTGTGGTCCTAGCTACTCAGGAGGCTGAAGTGGGAGGATCACCTGAGCCCAGGAGGTTGAGGCTGCAGTGAGCCAAGATTGTGTCACTGCACTCCTCCCTGGGTGACAGAGCAAGACCCCACCTCAAAGAAAAAAAAAAGAACATGAATAGATAATTTTGCCCAAAGAAGGGGTCTGTGTAGGGCACAGTGGGGGATAAGACTAGAGAAATGAGAAAGCATGTGAATATTAGGCTAGAAGTTGATATGCAATCCTGTAGGCCACACATAGAAAACAGACATCCACAAGCCAGTGTTCACCCATTGGTATGTTTTGTTAGCATTTTTTGTTTCAACAAAAGTCAACATTTAACAACTAATAGAGTTCACACTAAAGTCAGGATCTCTGCTTCTTTTGAAAAATCAGAAGATTGTGCTCACTTTGGTAGCACACATACTAAAATTGGAAAAATGAGAAGATTTGATACCACTTGGGCCACATTTCCACAAAGCAACAATCTGCTAGAGGAACAGTCCTCAAAGTGTGGCCTGATAAGCCATACTTTTTGGGGTCCCTAGGACCCTTTCAAAATGTCTGTGGCTGTGTGTGGTGGCTCCCGCCTCTAATCGTAGCACTCTGGGAGGCCGAGGCAGGCGGATCACCTGAGGTCAAGAGTTTGAGACCAGCCTGGCCAATATGGTGAAACCCCATCTATACTAAAAATACAAAAATTTGCTGGGTGTGGTGGCTCACACCTTTAGTCCCAGCTACTTGGGGGGAGGATGATGCAGGAGAATCGCTTGAACCCAGGAGGCGGAGGTTGCAGTGAGCCCAGATTGTGCCACTGAACTCCAGCCTGGGTGACAGAGCGAGACTCCATCTGAAAAAGAAAATAAGTCTTTGGTTAAAAAAACAAAAAATCTTTGAAGTCCTAGGATTTTCTTCATTTGCTTCCACCAAAACAACTATCACAACAGATTAGATGCAGACATAGGTATGAGAATCCAGCTTTTTTCTACAAACATCAGAGTGATAAAACTGCCACTCTTCGTTTTTCATAAGAAATGTTAAGTAAGCTAACATGTCTCCAACCCACTTATATCCAGATCACTTCCTGCATTTGCGTTACCTGCCTGGACCCTATAGTCATCTGAGTTTTGGCCCCTTTGAGCAATGGGGAGCCAGCAAAGCGATGATGATCTAAGAGCCTGAGAGTCATAGGACCTAAGGCCCATAAAGTAAGTAAGCTCATAATTAAGGTCAGATGCAGGATTCTAGGACTAGAATGTGTTTGTTAGAAATAATATGGTGATTATTTGTGGCTGGGTGCAGTGGTTCACGCCTGTAATCCCAGCACTTTGGATGGCCTAGATGGGCTGATCACTTCAGGTCAGGAGTTCGAGACCGGCCTGGCCAATATGGTGAAACGTCATCTATACAAAAACTAAAAAAATTAGCCAGGCATGGTAGCACATGACAGTAATCCCAGCTACTCGGAAAAAAAAAAAAAGTAATAATATAGTGATTATTTGTAAATTTAACTTTATTTACCTTCGGCTAAGCAATATGACTGGGCTCATAGCAGTAAAGAGTGACAGATTTTATCCAGAAATCATTGGCCTACCTCTGATGCCTTCTTCTTTGTCTGACTGGTCTTTTAACTTGCACTTTCTTTCTCTATTCTCTCCACATTCTTCTACAAGGGTCTCCATAGGCAGTTTGTTTTCCATCTCCTTGAGCTCAATCCTAGGAATGAGCCAATATGTTTTTCCGCTGCACTGAACCTGAACAGGTGACTGTGTGAACTTTCAAGTCTTGGAAGTAACCCAGCCAGCTGGCTGCTTCTGAAATAAGCCCACTTTCTTCAAGGAGTGAGTGCTCTGATGTGCTGAGTACATATCATAGATTAATTTTTTCCAAGGTTTTCTGGGAGCTGACCAAGACCTTCCCCTCTATACCGTAGTCTCAAAAGCAGCTTGCATATAGAGAAATTGCCTTAAAGTCCTTTATTTAGGTTATTGGGTTTTGTTTACATTTGAATTTTTATATCCTAGTTCTATAACTAGATGATCTGGGGTGATACAGTGAGAAAAGGTTGTTGGATAGCTTAAAGGCAAAAGATTCATAGCCTGGTAGAGTATGCCCCAAAATAACCATTTGTCTCCTCCCTCCTTTGCCACTTCACTTCATCATTCTCTCCCCCGGCAAAAGTGAAGGACTTGCACAACTACAATTTGCAGCAGGGAGGAAGGGGGTTGTTCAGTTGGTGTGTGTCGTTGTACGATTTCTTTAGTCTCAGGTATGGAGTACTAGGTTGGAGTAGGGAGTGGGGGTGGGGTACCTTCAGTCAATTCAGGGGCCAAATGTCACATAAATAAAACATCAACAGTTGTTTTGAGTATTTAAGTCCCCTTGTCCATTTCTAGGCCCTTGACTTGATGGAGCCTCCATCTGTGTTCTTTGACCCACTACAATTATTTCCCTCCTGGAGTGCCTAAGCCAAAATATGTCAAAGGGAACAGCCACATTTGCCTTCCAAAACAATCAAAATTATTTTCAAACTGCTGATTTATTTTTAGTGTAAGGCAATATGGTGCAATGGAAAGAACACTGGACCAGGAGCCGTGGTCTTATTTCTATAAGCTTGGCTGCTTATTAGTTGCATGGCCATTTCATGTGCAAGATGAGACGGCTGGAAAACAACCTCTAAGGCTTACTCTTTACTTCACACCGAATCTTCTGAGGTATTTGTCAAACAGCTCTTCCAGGAGGGGGTTGTTCCAAAGCAACAAGCACGAGAGAATGTCACACTCAAAACATCTGAGAAATTCTCATACTTTTATACTGTACTCATACTTCCTAAAGAATGCTTTAGGAAGCTAGTTGTTATTCCCCAAACTTCCTCCACCTGAAATGCACAGTGGTTAATAGCACAGCAATTAAAATTATTAACATAATTAAGGGCACACAATAAATAAGTGATGGCCAAACTGGAAATAAAACTGATGTCTACTGACTCCTACTCCGGTGCTCTCAATAGTGCACCATGTTGCTTCATTCATGTAAAAGAAAAAAAATTAAAATTAATTTTGTATCGTGGTAAAATGGAGAATTATAATACATATGTCACATGATTGTCGTTAAGATTAAACGAAGTAATATGCAACCACCAGTAACAACCACTGTGTTCATGGAGTAAAGCTGTTTCCTTATTCTAACTTACCTGTTTAACCCGTTTAGTGGTAAAAATCTGAGCTCTGACAGGAAATGAGCTGAACTGAAGGAAGAAGCAGCAGCTAGGGTAGAAGAAGTGCTACAAAGTAGAGGAAAGCTCAGCAGGTGAGAAGAGTTTTACTAATACTGCAGGGACTAAGGTTGATGGAAGGTAGTATCAGAATTTCTAGGAGCCAAGGGTAGTTTTATAAATGGGCTGGGCAAGGTGGCTCACGCCTGTAATCCCAGCACTTTGGGAGGTCGAGGCGGATGGATCACTTGAGATCAGGAGTTTGAGACCAGCCTGGCCAATATGGTGAAACCCCATCTCTACTAAAAGTACAAAAATTAGCCAGGCGTGGTGTCATGCGCCTGTAATCTCAGCTACTCGAAAGGCTGAGGCAGAAGAGAATTGCTTAAACCCAGGAGACAGAGGTTACAGTGAACAGAGATTGCGCCACTGCACTCCAGCCTGGGTGACAGAGCAATACTCCGTCTCAGTGAGGGAGGATAAAAAAGAATAAATATCCATTGTTATTTAACTTAACTACAGAAAGGGTATGCGATAAACTCTTCTTTGTTGGTGCATTTAGAGCGGGAGAGACAGAGAATACATTAAAAGGAGCTTGAGCTACAAAACATTGAGAAATACTGCCCAATGAGATCAGCAGATCAGTAAGGAGTGCTAGTGCCTAGAGGAACCCATGAAGCAAAGCACTCACCTTGGAAATGCAAGCACACTGCCGGGCCACTTCCTCAAGGCCTCTCTGCTAGACAACACCGAGTCCACAGTGCCAGGCCTCTAGAGGACAGCGACAGAGCAAGGTTACATCTAGGCTGCCGGCCAGGACTCAGACAAATTAAAAACTGCAGGCTGTCTCATAGGCAAGGCTACCACAATACTTTTCTTGTTGTTTATGTTTAGCGCTTAAAAGTCCAGAGCTTAATCCAATGAGGAATGATCTCATTCATCAGACTAATCACCCCGGGTAGCTGCACAGCAATTATTTTGGTGTTGCCTTTTCTCAAACCATTTCCTTTTTGGGAATTGCCTTCAGAGTTGACAGATTCTTTTAGATATCTTTAAGAAGATAGCAGACTTCGTAAAAATATATGGAAAGTGAGCAAGCTGTCTAATTCCACTCTTGACCCAAATAACTCAAATTAGGCAATTAAGAGAAAAGCTTTCCAGTCAGGTGGGCTCATGTTCAAATCCCCACACTGCTAACAGGTATGTGGCCTTAGGCACTAGGTTTCTGGCGATAATAAAAGGATCTAGTAGCACTTCCATGAGGTCCTCTGTGTAAGTAGCTAGCCCATAGTAAATACTGAACAAATGGCTATTTTAATTCTCATATTACTATAAACATAATAGTCACATTGTCACATTTTTACTGTAGAATAATGTATAAAATTATTATTTTTGCATGAGTGCTACCCCTTACAAAAGCCTTTGAAGGGAATTCTCACAAAGAAGTATAGAAAATATTTCTAATAAAAGCAGCATCACTAAAATAAGCACATAGCTTTCCAAGGGGACTACTCTACAAGATGTTTTAAGTTACGGGTCATTTGGGAATAAACTCTCACTGATACCACTTTACGGCAGTTTTCCAAAATGTGTCCTACAGAGCTAATGAGATATTGGATTAACCTAGAATTCCATGATTAAATACATCCAGGCAGTTAAACTGACTGCTTTCCAGCCAGACTTCTCAGCTCCTTTAACATGCTGATGTGCTCTGTCCCTCTGTCTGTGAGGGCTATTTATTCAACCAGCAGTTTTCTGTCAGCTTTGACCTCCAAACCCTTTTTTCAGAGTATCTCTCAGGACTAGTTCTTTTGGAAAATTTCCATTCTTTAAAAGATGTGCTTTAGAGTTCAGCAGGTCAAGGAAAATGCTATCTTCTCTTTTAAACACATATTGAAGCTACAAAGTTCTGCAGAATCCCTGAGGGTTAGAGATGAGCTAGCCACTTTGGCCTTGCTTATGGACTTGTAAACCTTGCCTTGCGTTTTCATGGAAAAGCAAGGGTTTTTCCTGCATTTATTTCCCACTTCCCACACACAGGGTTGGCAATCCTTTTAGCAATCCTGTATGAAACCAGATTGTGTAAAAAAAAAAACCCAGGAGTTTCATTATGCTCAACTCCATTTCCTAAATCCCTATCCCAAAGCTTCATAAAAGGAGAAATGGGTAGACCGAGATGATACGAATAGCCTTTCATTAAAAAAAGAAGGGTTTGGCTTTATGGGATATAGGATTATATAACATTCCATAATAATTCAATTCATTCATGTCTACTTTGTTAGTTCCCAGAGAAGTACCTGAGGCACACTAAGTATTCAATAAATCCTGTAAATTGACTATGTCATTTATTTAAACTGCTGTATCCAGCTTAACATGAAGGTCACACCAGCTACTTAATGGTTGAAAATAATGATGCCAATTAGGAAATTTCTTCTACAACATGCCATATTAAAAGCTAAAGATTCAAAAACTCCATGACTCAAATTAAATTTTGTTATAGACTTTCATTAAAATAAAATAGGCAAACCAACATTAAAAAAGTAAAATAGTAGAACTAGCAAAAACTGAGTGGTTAGGAAGTCTGGGCTTGAATTCCAGTTCTAGTTCACCTTGGGATTCCCACATAGCCTCTCTGAGCCCCTACTTTTCTCACTTGTAAAATTAGGATGATAATAATGCTGCTTGTATATTTCGAGACTCAAATGAAATAATACATGTAGAAGAAGTTTTTAAACTATAGGCCGGGCATGGAGGCTCATGCCTGTAATCTCAGCACTTTGGGAGGTCAGGGCAGGCAGATCACTTGAGACCAGCAGTTCAAGACCATCCTGGCTAACATGGTGAAACTCCATCTCTACTGAAAATACAAAAATTAGCTGGGTATGGTGGCGCACACCTGTCATTCCAGGTACTGAGAGGCTGAGGCAGGAGAATCACTCAAACCCAGGAGATGGAGGTTGCAGTGAGCCAACATCGTGCCACTGCACTCCAACCTGGGTGATGGAGTGAGACTCTGTCTCAAAAAATGAACAAACAAAAAACCTATAAGATACTATAAAATGTTAAGAATTTGAAGAGTTTCCATTACTATTTATATCCCTCAGTTGACTTTGACTCTTAATGTTCGTTTGCCTTCCTAATCTTTTTGTCAAAGAGTTAAGTATAAACAAGCACTTCCATGTACTTCAGGTAACTGTCGCCCAAATATGTCAATCTTCATTTTTCTTAATTACAATACACCTATAGATAAATCAGAACTACAATTAGGAGGAGACTTAGGAGAAGGAAAGTATTAATTTACATTTGCTAGGGCCTTTGCCAAAGCCCCACTTCCATCCATGGTACAAAGGAAGTCTTTATAAAACCTCATCTTCACTTTGTTGTCTCTGATCACGAGGACCCCAATTCCTTTGAATGTAAACTCCACATTTTGTTTCGTGGAAATGGATCGCGATAAAAAAAGCAACGTCTCCTTCACACATCCTTCCACTACATCTCTGTTAAATGGACCCTCCAGGGATATCATGACAAAATTAAGTGGAACAACTGGGATATCACCTAGAGGAGAAAAGACAGTTGGGATGGGAGAAAGTGGTGATTATGATAAGGACATATACACACTCAAAAATAATTATCTGATTCTCAATACCCTAAAATAGAATCTTCTGGATGAAGCCTTTAGTTGTACCCAATGTAATATTATTACTGCAGACAATTAAGTAGTTACTAACATATTAATCAGTACAATTTTCCTAAAGTATTTCTCTCAAAGTATTCTCTAAAAGTGTAAGTTCAATGCTCAAAATAAGAACAGTTAGCTTTCTAAATAACACTGTAGACAAGCTTTTGATTTTCTCTAGGACACATATAATAACTAACTCTCTTCCTCAGAGGGTTTCCTAAAGTTTTCATCCCCCTTATATTTTAGGACATACTGGAGCAATATTTGCTGATACGGTTTGGATCTGTGTCCCCACCCAAATCTCATGTTGAATTGTATTCCCCAGTGTTGGAGGTGGGGCCTATTGGGAGGTGATTGGATCATGGGGGTGGATCCTTAATGTATGGTTTAACACCATTGCCCTGGGTGCTGTCCTCATGATAGTGAGTGAGCTATCATGAAATCTGGTTGTTTAAAAGTGTGTAGCACCTCCCTCCATTCTCCCTCTTACTCCTGCTCCAGCCTTATAAGACATGACATGCTTCCACCATGATTGTAAGTTTCCTGAGGCCTCCCCAGCCATACTTCTGTACAACCTGTGGAACCATGGGCCAATTAAACCTCTTTTCTTTATAAATTACCCAGTCTCAGGTATTTCTTCATAGCAGTACAAGAATTAACTGATACATTTGCCTATCTCCTCCAGTTATGCCATTTTTACATGATTACAGATACCTACAAGTGTTAAATATTTTGAAAAGAGAGCCATCTTCACTAGAAGTTAGCATTTAAATGAAATAGGGTCTTATACAAGGGTATCAGACTGAATGACTCACAGAAAGCTTTTCCTCTCTAATGAGCCCATATATGACATTTCAGAGGAATACGATTATATCTAGCTTGAAGGAAGCACAGGATCTATTCAACTAGAACAGATGTAGGAGCAATATAAGGTTCACAAGTCAGAAAAAGGATAAATAGCATAGAGAATCAAGATGACAAAGCCAAAGAGAGACAACAACAAGCTCCACTGATAAATAGGACATAGATAAGATAAGAATATTCTAAAGATTCACTCAGTAAGCATGAGTAATATGCTTTCAAATGTCCACCACTGCTGAACGATGAAAATTAACAAGACATGAGCTTCACTGCATCAGCCTGCCGTCTCCTGCACAATTTAACAGTAATTCCAACTACCTCCCTCCATTTTTAAAAAAATACACATTTCTTAAAAAGAAGGCTGTCTTGCCTGCCTCCGGATTTTCCCCTCCCATTTGTCTGCTGCCTCTCTGCAATCTGTCTTTCAGACCACTCGTCTGAGTCATGGCACTGTCATCTCATGATTGCCAAGTCAATGGATACTTTGCAAATATTATTTCTCATGACCTCCCTATAACTTCTGCCAGCCATGCCCTTTCTTTTCCTTGTATACATGATACCACTCTTGGTTCTCCAATTTCATCCTCCTTGGCCCCCTTTGCTGGCTTCCCTCCTCTTCTACTTCTTATAAGATACTGAGATTTACTTGTTTTATAGGATTTTGTACTTGTTTATCTCTTCTGCTGAGTGTATATCCTCTCCTAGGTAAACATCCAAATCTTGATCTCTAGTCTCCACCCCTCTCCTAAGCTCTGGAATCACCTCTACCTAAATATCCCCACGTGTCTCTCAAATTCAGCATGTGCAAAAGCAAATTCACTATTTTATCCGCCACCAAAATCCACCTTTCCCCTTCATTCTCTATAAAGGTAGTTGATAGCATGAGCATCCATCTGTTCTCCAACCAAGAAATCTGAGTCATACTAAATGCCTTCCTTCCTCTTCCTACCCGCCACTCTCAACTTAAGCCATACCAGTTCTACATCTGAAACGTCTCATGAGTAATGTCTCATGAGTAGATACCCTCATTTCCTCTCCTGATGATCACTGTCTTCATTCAGGCTTTTACTGCATTTTACCAAACTACTGTAACTGAAAAGAGTATCTTTCTAAACTAATCCTATCTGTACAGATAATTCCCTGCTCAAAAACTTTCAGTGGCTCCTCAGTGACTACAGGATGAATTATAAAGTCCTATCACACCATATAAGGCCCCTCACAATTGGCCCCTACCTACCATTTTCATCTTATCTTCCTCTGCCGACCTCCACAATCATATGCCTCAGCCATACGGAAGTACCTGTTACTTCCTTAACAGGCTTCATTCTTTCCCATATTCTTGACTTGTTCATATTGTTCCTGAAATATCTTCCAACAGATTCTCTGCTCACAGAGTCCTATCATCCTTTAAGACGTCTTTACATGTCATCTTCCTAAAGCAGTGTTAGGCATGCTCTCCTCTGGGCATCATAGCGTTTGATCCAGTTCTGATCAATTCGGCTTTTATAGCACTTAATCATGTTTCATCATTTCCTTTTTTTTCTTTTTTTTAAGATTCTGTCACCAGGCTGGAGTGCAGTGGCATGATCTCAGCTCACTGCAACCTCCGCCTCCCGGTTCAAGCAATTCTCCTGCCTCAGCTTCCTGAGTAGCTGCGACTACAGGCACATGCCACCACACCCAGCTTGTTTTTTGTATTTTTAGTAGTGATGGAGTTTCACCATGTTGGCCAGGATGGTCTTGATGTCTTGACCTTGTGATCTGCCTGACTCGGCCTCCCAAATTGCTGGGATTACAGGCGTGAGCACTGCACCCAGCCCATTTCTTGTATATTAATTATCTATACTAGATTCAAAAGAACTATGTCTTACTCATATTTAAAAACCCCTATAAAATGTTTGCTTAGTTACTGATACGGTCTGAATTTGTGTCCCTGCCCAAATCTCATGTCTAATTGGGGGAGGGGCCTGGTGGGAGGTGATTGGGTCATGGGGGTGAATTTCCCCCTTGCTGTTCTCATGATAGTGAGTGAGTTCTCATGAGATCTGATGGTTTAAAAGTGTGTGGCACCTCCGCATTTCACGCTTGCTCTCTCCTGCTCCGGCATAGTAAGATGTACTTGCTTCCCCTTTGCCTTCTGCCGTGATTGTAACTTTCCTGAGGCCTCTCAGCCATGCTTCCTGTTAAGCCTGCAGAACTGTGAGTCAATTAAGCCTCTTTTCTTCATAAATTACCCAGTCTTAGATAGTTATTTATAACAGTGTGAGAACAAATACAGTTACCTAGTTAATTAATAATGAAGAATCATAACCACAAAGCTAAACATAGACAGAAATTTTTATTTGGGGGTTTTAAATTTTTATTTCTTTCCTTATTTATCTTATTATTATTATTATTATTATTATTATTATTTTGCAGCCTCCAACTAACTCCTGGGCTAAAGTGATCCTCTTGCCTCAGTCTCCCAAGTAGTTGAGACTGCTGGTGTCAACCATCACGCCTGCCTAAGTTCCTTGAAATAATTTTTTGTAGAGGCAGGATCTTGCTATGTTGCCAAGGCTGGTCTTGAACTTCTGGCCTCAAGTGATTCTCCCGCCTTAGCCTCCAAAATTCTGGGATTACAGGCATGTGCCACCATTGCATGTGCCACCATGCCCGGCCTAGAATTATTCTTTTGAACTAATTCAGTCATATATGTCTAATTCTGACATTGCCTCACCCAGTAAAAAATACAATTTTAGACCTAAACTACTTTTTTGGACTACAGTACAAGATCCAAGATGGAAAATGAGCTTTAATTCTAAGGCACAGATGTTTTTGCAAAAATGTTAGCTTTATTTTCATTTTCTTAGATAGGTTTTTGATGAAATAGGATATATTTCTTCTGACATAAAACTCTAGGTATTTCTTTTTGTTCCCATGAAAGGGGGAAAAAAAGAAAAGAAAAAGAAACTCTAGGTAAAAATAGCTGAAAAGTTCATCAAGCCCACTATACTGAATATATACCTAAGAAATTCTAAGTATGGTTTGTTGGCATTTGTTTTTCTAATATATCATTCTTTTGAAAGTAGAAAGTTAAGTGACTCTGAAAATCAGCTTTTAGGAACATTAACTTAGAGGACAGTTACAGCCTTTTTGCCTGTTGCCATCGGAGATAGACTGTCTCCATTTATCCAGGTGTGAGTCTGATGCAGGGGGCGGGGACAATCAGGAAGGTCAAAAGGAACACAGCCAGGAATCAGAAAGTATGCACCCACAGACTGCTAAGTAAACAAGGGAGGTGTTAGGAAGCCCACACACTAAAGCTGGATGGAAGCAGTCTGTGGCAGGGATTATGCCTATTTTGGTTACCACTATGTCTCAAGCACCTGGAACAAGGTCTGACACATAGTTGGCTCTCAATCAATATTTAAGGAAGGAAGGAAAGGGGGGGGGGGGGGGGGGGAGGGAAGGAGGAAAGGAAGGAGGGAGGTAGGTTGGCTTTAGGGTGTGAGAAAGGTATGTAAGGTATGCATTAAGTCTTTATGGAATTATTCAACTTCTAACTTTCAAATTTTAATGATTTGGATTATACGTATGATAGAAAGACAGGTATCTTTTTGACAGCTGATACTGACTGAAGTTCTCCCAACCAGAGATCCTAATTAACTTTCTCTTCTTTATAACCACTTTTAATCTCTTAGGATCCGAAATAAAGGGCTTACAGCTCTGTGGTGTGACTTTTACATAAATGTTCTGTTATGTTACATCAGGTTTTTTCACTCCTACCTCTTAGGTTACTGGGGTTTAAAATAGCCTTCAGGAAGACTCTATTATTTTTCCACTTTGACCCTTCCCTGTGCCAAAAGCACCTTATGAAAAGTGAGTTCCTCAAATCAGAAGGTAAGACAGCAGCACTGGCTATGCTTTGCCCTTTCATTTTTTTTTTTTTAATCCCCAAGACAGTAACCTTCTGGGAAAATCCTACGTATCAGAATTATTTACCAGGAGTATATACTTTGTTTTGTTTGAGTCCATGGATCTGCACTAGCTTCTCCGCCATAATAAACACGGGCCTCTGGATTAAGATAAATTTGTTGTTGCCCACCTCAAGTTTTTGTCTCATGAAAGTGAAAGTTCCAAATCCTGGAATCTGAACCCCCTGAAAGGAAAAAAAAACAAAAAACAAAAAACAGAATTCACTGAAGGAGTGAAGAAAAAATAATCCTTAATATTATTATCCAAAAAACATGAGGAGAAGTAAGCTTAGGCCTTAAAAATTCAGTGATCTCTAGGACTCTTCAGAGTGATAGCATTTTATAATTCTAAGTTTTCAAATAAGCTTAGTATAAAATATAATATATTGGTCCATGATGATTTACAGACATCAGATCGCTCATCTCTGTATTGTCAAAAGGCTAAGAAAATTTGTGTGAATGTCGTAGCATCTTTTAATCTTTAACCAAGATTACTTCTGTCCTAAATTGTGTGACATTTTAAATTTTAATCATCTGCCATTAGAGGAATCTAAGAGGGCATGAGAATCTCTGCTTTCTCGTTCCTACTTTTAGATTTTATGTCTGCCACTTAGACAACCCAGCATCCAAATTATATGCTGCAATGTAGTGATCCTGGCTGATGGGTAGAAGCAAATGTTTTTAGCTCTCATACTGGGTTTCTGTTTCCCTGGAGATATCATATATCAAGGACTACAAACTCAAATGCCAATAGGAGCCAAAAAAGAAAGCAAAAGAGTGAAAGTAGCCAGCCAGGGAATGTGATGGCTATGGACCGCACACCCCATCTAAAGGGAAGAGCACATCTTGAGCTCCAAATGTGTCACCACGTAGTGATGGAAGACTAGTATTGTTAGATCTGCTGATTTTTCAATGAAAGGGAGGGAAAAAATCCAAAACATTATATAATTTCTCCCAAGTTTAAGTGCTGATAACAAATTCAAATTCTCAAGCCAAACAAAATAAATTTGAGGTATGAATTCTGCCCAAGGGCTCTCACAGTAGGACCTCTGAATGGAGTATAAAAGTTCCACAACTTGCCAGCTTCCCCCAAGCTCATCCCCAAATCTCCATGCAGTTTTATGGCATCTAAAGCCAAGACTTAACAGGAGGGAATGGTCCAGCCCTGGGCAAAGTTTCTCATTTTGGCAAGTCTTCTATTTCAATTAAAATCCATTCCCTGCAAGGCGGCAAGACAAGAAGCGTTATATCCTTCTACAGCTATGCCAGGAACTATCAGATCACAGACAAACAGAACTCATCTAGTTTCCTTACACACTCCCAGGCTGATCAGCACTACACTCTGTAACACTAGAAGAGCAGAACTTACAAATTCATTACCTAAAAATAAAATTTATGTTTGTTAACATCTATTACCCACAAGTCCGAAGCATGAGCATCATAAAATCACAGGACTGGAAGTTAAACGGGATGGCTCTAAAGTCTACTGCCCTGCCCCCAGCAACATTATACAAGACTATGGAGGAAAGTCCTTTAGATGCCTACATTAAAATTAATAAATCAATTTAATTTATTAATAAATTAATAAATCTTACCTTGTGCAAGGTTAACTGCCGTCCCACAAATTCTGATACATTCCCCCAGATAATAGAGACTTCTGAAATTCAAAAGTAATGAGAAATTATTTAATTTATATGACCACCCATGTGGTAATACCTTAGTGCTAATAAATAAAAATGTAAATATGAAATGTGGAAACAAATGACACTAATTCCTGATTAATTTAGAATTAAGAAAAAACAATGCTATTCCCAAAAGTTAATTTTCTTGGTAGCTAAGGCTTACTCCCTTAAGTTTGGAAGATGTGATTTAAAATAATAATAATAATAATAAATTTTTAAAGAAAATCTTTCTACAGCAAAGGGAACTCTGTCACACCTTTTCTTTATTCTATAAAGAGAGTTAATCAAGTATAACCCAGCCTTTTCTTAAAGACCCATTCAGCAACCGTTTATCGAGTGTCTACTCTGTGCCATCTGATTAATAAGAACGTTCATTCTCACACCATTCCATAACACAGGAATAAGGCAAAAGGCCACTAAGGCATGAAAGGCTGTTTTGTGTACATTAACTTTTCCTACACTTCTATTTTTGCTAAATCCTCAAATCTGCTTTTTATTTTCATTTTTCACTGCTAAGCTACCAGCTGTCACTTGTGCTACTAGTACTCTGTGGGCTCCTGGACCAGTCGTAATTCATTGCTTCGTATCTACTGTGTTCTGGAAATAACAAATACTAATACTATGTCTAAAATAATTTTTTTTTTTTTGAGACAGGGTATCACTGATGCCCAGGGTGGAGTGCAGTGGCGCAATCTCGGCTCACTGCAACCTCCGCCTCCCGGGTTCAAACGAGTCTCCTGCCTCAGCCTCTTGAGTAGCTGGGATTACAGGCACCAGCCACCATGCCTTGCTAATTGTATTTTTAGTAGAGATGGGGTTTCGCCACGTTGGCCAGGCTGGTCTGCAACTCTTGACCTCAGGTGATCCACCCGCCTCGGCCTCCCAAAGTGCTGGGATTACAGGCATGAGCCACCATGCCCAGCCTAAAATAATTTTTAAAAACACACTTTTGAGTAGGACAAGGAGCTTTACTTTGAATTAATGCATACATTTTGCACTATCAATTTTGACTGATTGGAGGGAAGCCTTCCAAGTGTATCTTCTTGTTCTGAACTGTGTTTCAAAAAACTGTGGTAGAAAAATAGGTAGTTGCCAGTAACTAAAGTGTTAATGTATGATATGATCCTATACTATAGGTATAACTAATATTTCAAAGCCTAGAAAATTATATCTGTATTAACATCACCCTTCCAAACCTAATCATGTGTTTATCAAAGATACTTTCCAATTCAGAACTCTTTGCAACTCAAGAGTGTTAAGTTTTAAATCTCAAAATAAAAAATCAAGAACAGTGACATTAACCAACTTGTCATTTAGGGACATAGATGCAGTTGGTGACAAAAGCCCAATCCTTTTTCTACTTTGGAAACTGCTTGTTTTATTGGTTTATTTGGTTTATATTTTTTTCTAACAATGTAAACCACTAACTAAAGCACAGAGAGTGCAATCTTTTAATTCTGGTATATCAGAGTTATAAATATTTTTATTAATAGGCCAGGGAAGGGGCAGGTTTAATGGATGAGAAGTAGCAATGACTTTTATGAATATCTGGGAGCAAATTTGGTGATGGAAACTCACCCATTAATAAAATTAGGGCTGCAGGCTACAATGAGCAGGAGGGCCAAGATTCTGCCCCTCATTAATCACTTTCTATAATCAGGCATTTCCCCTACTCTGCCTACCCTACCTTGTTCCCCACTCCTCCCCACCCCCACAGCCCATAGAATTCTACTATAGGCTGCTAAGACTAATAACCAGTCCTAACTGTATACTGAATTAAAATTTTCATCATGACCAAACATTTCATTAATTCACGAATGCAAAATCTCAGTATCCAGATGTACATGGAGAACTTTCAAAGTTATTAAGTCAAAATTGTTAAATGTATGACTCTAAAAGTCTTTCACCTCTAAAAGCTCATATGTTAGGAAAACAACTACTCTGAAGATGAAATGATTTCATTAGAGCCAGAAGAAAGTGTATAGTTTGCAACCAAACCCCAGTGAAAAGACTCAGCTGAGTTTAATTGAAAATTTGAGGATTTTGTTTTTCTTCATTTGGATGATATATTCAAGCCCACTGTATTGTTTTATTCCATAAAGCCTAATAGACAACATTATATAAGAGCAGAACTAATTAAGTCTAAACTAAAATTTGCTATTTCTCACTGAAGAGAAAGGAAACTATGCATATCATTTGCCTTAGGAAGCTTTAGGCCCCTGCAATGCAATCGGAATAGACTTGGAAAACTTACAGACCGTAATTTCTAAATTTGACTTTTTCTGACATCCCAAAGAGTCAGAGAGGATATCATTAAATCTCAAAATGAAAAATATCAAGTCTAAAAAGCAAATTGAAGGATATACTACTTTCATATTTTAAGGGAGGCCAGGGTTCTTACTTATTTCAATCAAACATTGAAATGCCAAGAATCACTCTTATAAAGAACTAATCCCTAGACATATACTCTATATTCAGTTCAACCTTCATTTGGCTTCAGATTCTTACCATTCCATGCACTCAAAACCATATGCTTAAACACAGTGCCAAGTAACAGGAATACTGTATCTTGTATATGATCATTACAAAAAAAAAAAAAAGAACTACATGTCTGTTCTGTAAATTACACAATACTATATGCTTGAATAAGACATTAATGTCAAAAAAACCAGATATGTTTCCTGATGTTATAAAACTTATCTTCTAAAATAAAAATACTGATATATGGAATAGTATAGCAGAATAGTAAAGGATGATTTGAACAAAGAAACATATTACCAGAGCATAATGCAATGGAAAGGACAGTGTGCTGCATGGAAGGCCCACAGCCTTCCTGCCTCCATGGACTCAAGTTTTACCCAGTTCACATCTGTAAAATGATGACAGGGCCTTCTAAGCACTATAATTACATAATATTAAACTTTGCTAAAAGATACAGAAGCAGCAGGAATATGCAATGATGAATATATACACTGATGAAAGTTAATTTCTGTGTTTTGCTGAGTTTTAAGTTTATCTTCATCCTTGTTGCAATAGATCATTTGTGAAAGTTAATAAACAGTAGTTTGACTTTGACTTCTGTTATTCTACCAGTAAAGCCCTTGCTGAAGTCACCAGTGGTCTCTTTGTCAATACATTCAATAAACATGTTTAATTCTGAGCCCTCAGCCATGTCTGACACTATTGATCACTCCCTCCGCCTTTAAGCACTTCTCCTTTTGGCTTTTATACTACTACTCTCATTTGGATGTTCTCCTAACTGTCTGGCCATTCCTTCAGTCTCCCTTGCAGGCTTATGCTCCTCAACCCAACCATTAAATGGTGGGGTTTTTCAAGGTACATTCCTAGGCTGCTTCTCTTTTCACTCTATACTCTCTACTTCAGCAGTCACACCCACACTCAGGATGACTCCCAAATGTTTATTTACAGACCCAGACTCCTTGCCACCCCCTCTTTGAGATTCTGGACCTTTATCCAACTGCCTACTTAGATAACACACAAAGGCCCTTCAACTTGCCCAAAACCACAATCTTTCTTCCCTTAAATCTTGTCTTTTATCCGGGATATCAGTCTCAGTGAATGGCACCACTATCTATTAATTTATATGAGCCAGGAACTCAGAAGTCATCCTTTAGACTTCTTTTATCCCTCACCCCTAACATCCAGTCCATCACCATAATCTGTAGATTTTACCTCCAAGTTGCCCTTCATTCATTGCATTCCTCTCTATTTCTACTGTTACCAGTTTTAGACCAAGCTACCATTTGTTCTCACCAAGACTATTGCTATAGGTATTCTTGACCCTCCTATTCATTCCCTACCTGGCAACCGGAGTGATCTTTTCCAAATATAAACTGATCGCATCATTCAATTTCTCCTTGACCTCCAGCTCAGAACACTTAATGGCTTCCCATCAGGCTTAACATAAAGGTCAACATCCTTAATATGACTTACATGGCCCTGCATTACTTGACCCCTTCCTTTCTCTCTAGCCTACTTTAGAATACACTCCCTCCCCAAATCTACAGAGCAGCCAATCCACTGTCTTTCAGTTGCTCCATTACATCATACTCTCACTGTAAGTTTTTGCCCCTGTCATTCCCTTTGCCAAAATCATTTTCACCTCACTTCCACTCTCTACCTCTCTGATCCATTTCATCTACTGAATTCCAACTCGTTCTTCACAACTCAGCTCAAATTATCCCTTCTTTAGTCATTCTTGGCACACACCTCCATCCTTACTCTCTATTAAAAGTTCTCATTTGATTTCCATTTCTTGGTGCTGAATGTAAGGAAGTCACCACTCCATCCTAAAAACTAAAAAGTTGACCGGACTGAAAAATCAACAGCTCTTCTTGGATCTATAAGATGCAGGAGGACACAGGGCAGACTGCTGCCCCTAAAAATTGGAGAGACAGAAATGCAAATACCAGGAGGCATGGCTTCCTGAAACAGACGCACATGCAGAAACAGCATCAAGAGCCAATGCTGGGTAAGAAAACCCGAAGTGTAATTGACAAATTTCTGGAGGCTTAGTGTGGACAACACCAATAGTTAAAACCTCCAGGGGGACCCAGTCGTGGAGGGAGGGTTCCCACATAGGGGAAGGTTTACTTCCCAGAGCTCAACCAGATTCCCACAGCTAAATATCCAGGTAAATATGAGAGAAAAATCTCCCTGTGCTTCTGGTGGGGGGAAGAAAAAAAATACCATTTTTAAATATGCCAGAGCACTCTGTTGTTCTTAATGACCTGCCCTCAGAAGAAACTAGTTCACCGGAGCCTAACCTGCTGGGATATTATCCGAGCCTAACTGACCTGGGAGAAGGGAAATGACCAACTCCAGTCCACTTTAGCCATTCTGTCCCACCTAAGGAGAAAGGAAAAATCTGAGAAACATTTGTAAAGTTCACAGTCCAGAGGCCCAGGCTCACTGAGACCTGATCATAGGACTATAGACTGCTTTCCCGCCCCCGCACACTCTACCCCTACATTACTAAAGGCCTATTTATAGAAGTTACTTTTACCCAGTACATCACATCCAGCTATCAAGAAAAAATTATAAGGCATACTAAAAGGCAAAACACACAATATGAAGAGACAGAGCAACCATCAGAGCCAGACATGGCAGGGATGTTGGAACGATCACACTGGCAATTTAAAACAACTATGGTTAATATGCTAAGGGCTCTAATGGATATAGTATACGGCATGCAAGAACAGATGGGCAACATAAGCAGAGAGATTGAAATCCTAAGAAAGAACCAAAAATAAATGCTAGCAACTAAAAACACTGTAACAGCAGTGAAAAATGCCTTTGAAAGGCTCACTGGTGGACTGGATATGACTTAGTAAAGAATCTCTGAGCTTGAAAATGTGACAAGGAAATTTCAAAAGGAAAGCGAACAAAGACTGGAAAAAAAAACCCTGAGTATCCAAGGATTGTGAGGCAACTACAGAAGGTGTGTACTCATAATGGGAATACCAGAAGAGGGAGAAATAATAGAGGAAATACTTGAAACAATTACTGAGAATTTCCCTCTAATGTCAGACGTGAAACCACAGATCCAGGAAGCTCAAATAACACCAAGCTGGATAAATGCCCAAAAAAGACACCTAGGAATATCATTTTCAAAGTACAGAAAATCAGAGCTAAAAACAAATCCTGAAAGAAGCTGGGCAGAGAGAGGGGAAGGAACACCTCATCTATAGAGAAACAAAGATAAGAATTATATTGAACTACTTCTCAGAAACCAAGCAAAATCAGAGTACAGTAAGACATTTCAAGTGTTGATAAAAGGAACACACCAACCTAAAATTCTGCATCCTGTAAAATTATTTTTCAAAAGCAAAGGAGAAATTGTTTTTCAGACAAACAAAAATTAATGGAATTAATTGCTAGTAGACCTGCTTTTCAAGAAATGTTGAAAGATGTTCCTTAGAAAAAAGGAAAATGATGTAGGTCAGAAACTTGGATCTACATTTAAAAAGAAAAAAAAAAAAAAGAAAAGACCATCAAAGAAGGAATAAGTAAAGGTAAAATAAAAACTTATTTTTTCTTTGAGACAGGGTCTCACTCTGTCGCCCAGCCTGGAGTGCAATGGTGCAATCTTGGCTCACTGCAACCTCCACCTGCTAGGCTCTCAAGCAATCCTCCTACCTCAACCTCCTGAGTAGCTGGGACTACAGTCGTGTGCCACTATGTCCATCTTATTTTTTTGTTTGTTTTAATTTTTTGTAGACAAGGTCTCGCTATATTACCCAGGCTGATCCTGAACTCCTGGACTCCTGGACTCAAGTGATTCTCCCACCTTGGCCTCCTAAAGTGCTGGGATTACAAGCATAAGCCACTGCACCTGTGTTTATTATTCTTAGCTGACCTAATAGATAGCAGTTTGTCCAATAATAGCAATAATTATTCAATTATGTATGCTTATGCATATATCATATATATTTATGTTTATATATAAGTGAAATGAAATGAGTGACAGCAATGATACAAGGGATGGGAGGAAGGAATTAAGGTTTTGTTATTGTAAAACAATCACACTACCTGTGAAGTGGTACAGTGTTATTTGGAAGTGGACTTGAATTGATTGTAAATATATATTGTAATCTAAGGCAATTTTTTAAAAAAATATAACTGATATGCTAAAAAAGGAGAAAATGGAGTCATAAAATGCTCAGTTGAAAATAAAGATAGATACAAAAAACCAGGGCAAAAAGTAGAAAACAAAAACAGATATGGTAGATATTAATCTAGCTATATCAGTAATCACTTTGAACATAGGCTAAATGTACCAATTAAAAGACAGAGATTTTTGGAGTGGACCAAAAAACAAAACTCAACTATATGTTGTCTAAAAGAAACCCAATCTAAATCTAAAAACATATAGGTTAAAAGTAGATGGATGGAGGAAATATAGCGTGGTAATGCTAATCAAAAGAAAGCAGGAGTGGCTATATTAATTTTAGACAGAACAGACTTCAAATCAAGGAGAGTTGTCAGAAATAAAGAGCATTACATAATAATAGGGGGGTCAATTCTTCAAGAAGACATAAGAATTTTTAATATGTGTACACCTAAAAATAGTTGTCAAATTCATGAGGCAAAAACTAATAGAATTGCAAGAAGAGATAAAGAAATCCATTATCATACTTGAAGATTTCAGTACTGACCTATCAGAAATGAACAGATCCAGCAGGCAGAAAATTAGTAAAGGCATAGTTGAACTCAACAGCACCATCTGTCAAATGGATATAGTTGATATCTACAGACTAATTCATCCAACAGCAGTAGAATGCACATTCTTCTCAAGCTCACGTGGAACATTGACCAAGACAGACCATGTTCTGGGCCATAAAACACACCTTAACAAATAGGATAGAAATCATACAATGCCTGCTCTCAGATTACAACGGGATTAAAGTAGAAATGAATAAGAGAAAGATAAGTGGAAAATCCCAAAATACATGGGAACTAAATAATATGAATCTACATAACACATGGGACAAGTCAGAGGACTGTCACTACCCAACTTCAAGATTTACAATAAAGCCGAGTCATCAAGACAGTGTGTTATTGACAAAACAATAGACAAATAGATTAATAGGACACAAAAGAGAGCCCAGGAATAGACCCATATAAATACAGTCAACTTATCTATGACAAAGAAGCAAAAGCAATACAATGGAGCAGATGTCTTTTAAACAAACATTGCTAGAACAACTGGACATCCACATGCAAAAAATAAAAAAATAAATGAACCTAGACACAGACCTTACATCTTTCACAAAAATTAACTTAAAATGAATCATAGACCTAAATATGAAGTGCAAAACCATAGAACTCCTAGAATATAACATAGGACAAAACTTAGATGATCTTGGGTATAGAAAAGACTTTAGATGAAACACCAAAGGCATAATCCAAGCAAGAAGTAATAAGATGGACTTCATTAAAATTTAAAACTTCTGCTCTGTGAAAAACAATGTCAAGAGAATGAGAAGACAAGTCACAGACTGGAAAAAAATATTTGCAAAAGACACTGTCATGCAAAATATACAAATAACTCTTAAAACTTAACACTAAGAGAAGAAAAACTCAATTTAAAAATGAGCCAAAGCCCTTTATATATATATCATCAAAAAATGACGAGCATATTAAAAGGTGCTCTCCATTATATATCATCAGGATAATGCAAATTAAAACAATGAGATACCAATGCACACATCTATTAGAATGACCAAAATCTAAAATACAACAACGAATGCTGACAATATAACATGGAGCGACAAGAATTCTCACTCATTGCTCTTGGGAATGCAACATGGTATAGCCCCTTTGGAAGACAGTCTGGCAGTTTCTCACAAAACTAAACATCCTCTTACCATACAATCTAAAAGTTATGTCCCTGTGTATTTACGCAAGTGAATTGAAAACTTACATCCAATTTTTTAAAACCTGCACACAGATCTTTAAAGCAGCTTTATTCATCATTGCCAAAACTTGGAAGCAACCAAGACATTTTTCAGTGGGTGAATAGATTCAAAAAAAAAACCTGTGGTACATCTAGATAATGGAATATTATTCAGAACTAAAAAGAAATGAGCTATCAAGCCACAAAAAGTCATGGAGGAACATTAAATGCATATTGCTAAGTGAAGGAAGCCAATCTGAAAAGGCTTACACTGTATGATTCCGACTATATTACATTCTGAAACTGGCAAAACTATGAAGCCAGTGGAAAGATCAGTGGTTTCCAGAGTTTGGGATTGGGGGTAGGGGTGAATAGGCAGAATAAAGGGGAGTGAGAATACTCTATATGACTGCAATGACAAATACATGTCATTTTACATTTGTCCAAACTCATAGAATGTACAACACCAAGAAAGAACTCTAATGTAAACTATGAACCTTGGGTGATTTTGATGTGTCAATGAAAGTTCAATTGTAACTCGAGTACCACTCTGGTGGGGGATGTTGACAATAGGAGAGTCTATCCAAGTGTGAGGTTAGAGAATATGTGGGACATCTCTGTCTGATATGGTTAGGCTTTGTGTCCCCACCTAAATCTCATCTTGAATTGTAATCCCTAGGTGTTGAGGGAGAGGCCTGGTGGGAGGTGATTGGATCCTGAGAGCAGTTTTCCTCATGCTGTTTTCATGATGGTGAGGGATTTCTCACAAGATCTGAGAGTATTATAAATGGCGGTTTCCCCTAGTCCCCTGGGCTTCT
This sequence comes from Piliocolobus tephrosceles, assembly GCF_002776525.5. Lineage (NCBI taxonomy): Eukaryota > Metazoa > Chordata > Mammalia > Primates > Cercopithecidae > Piliocolobus > Piliocolobus tephrosceles. The sequence goes on along the minus strand of NC_045446.1, from coordinate 76,608,768 downwards.
CTCTGTCTCTCTCCTGCCGTCATGTAAGACATGGCTGCTTCCCCTTCTGCCATGGTTTTAAGTTTCCCGAGGGCTCCCAGCCATGCAGAGCTGTTAGTCAATTAAACCTCTTTCCTTTATAATGACCCAGTCTGGGATAGTATCTTCATAGCAGTGTATGAATAAACTAATACATTGTCCTTCCTTCTTAATTTACTGTGAACCTGCAACTGCTCTAAAAAATCATCTTTTAAAAAATTTCTTACTGTACCATTTACCTCCTCCCTGGTAGCATTTACCCAAATGGTAAATTTACATTGATATGTGTGATTATTTGATTAATGTGTATCTTCCCCACTAAACAGTAAATTCCAAGGTTTTTGTTCACCATAAGTTAACTAGTGCTCAGCATATAGCAAGGTTTCAAAATTACTTGAATGACTATATATAAATTTACAAATATAGCAAATGTTTTTAAATTCATTAAACCATTATCTTCAATGCTTCTTTCATGATGATTTTCAGAGGAAAAGATAGGAGTGATGCAGGGGAAGAGAAAGAAGTATCTGTTCGTATTTGTTTCCTGCGGTCATTTGGTTAAAACCTAAGCAACATCTCTATGTTATAGTGGTTTGATAATAATAAGAGTTTGCATTCCTGCAGCGCCTTTCTTCCAAAGTGCTCCTATGGTTTGCAGACAGATCTCAGCCTCACTGTGGGGTGACTCTTCTACAAACGATGCTAAAAACAGATCTTGTCTTGCTACTAACCAAGCCTAATGAGTTTTCTCTGAGAAGGTGCCAGGTCCCCTTCCAAAGTACTTACCCTGTATCTTTTTATGATCATCTCATTTTCTTAATACAACCACATGATGTCAAAGGCAACAAAAGCAACCGTCTTTGCAGGAACTCTCAAAAGGAGCCATTTAGGGTCCCTGCACCTCTTTTCTCTATGTAGGCAAAAGGGTTGTGATCCATCCCCGTGGGTGGGGTGGGAATGCTTGTTTTTACCTAACCTTTATTGAGCACTTACTTTGTGCTAGTCCCTTTATTGATCACTTACTTGGTGCTGTCTATGCATCACCTGGTTTAATCAAAACCAGAAAAGGGTCTCTGGGCGTCCAGTGTGGGTCTGATGTGATTACCAGCTGGTTGTCAAGGCAACTTAGCCACTTGCAGGCCAGGCCTGAGCCAGGGAATAGGGAAGTGGGTCTCCCCGCTTCCCCTGCAAGCAGGTGAAGGTTCAATCTCCAGGGCCACCCCCCACTACCCAACACGCTTACCCTCCTGGCTCAGCGAGGACAGAGTGGGCAGCACCTGCCTGCCCAGGTCCTGCAGGGCACGGGCGATCGTATCCAACATCTCCAATTTCCAGGTGACTCCGTACTGAATCTTCAATGGGTCTCTTCTCTCTTATATGGAGTGTATACAAAAATGATTTTCCCACCCTCCAGCCCCTTCTCCACGGAGCTTTGGATGTGCCTTAAAAATAAGAATGACGAAAATCCTGAATCTGTTGACTCTTTTTTCCTCTTTCTTAAATAAACTTAAACATTCTTTCTCGCCGTCCCTCCCCACTGCCCTGGCTCTCGGGCAGCCCCCACCGCAGGAGCCGCAGGAACTGCTGTCCCGCACTGAGTGAGAGTGTGCAGACCCGCACCCTCCGGACCAGGGAGAGACCCACTGAGGGGTGAGCTGCAGCCTCGAGGAAGGGAGGGGCACCAGGGAGAATAGGCCCGACAGGAAAGGGCGGGGCACGTTGCTGGGACGCGAGAAAGACTTGCTCGGTTGCTAAGGCGTCAAGGCTGGGATTCGACCTCACCCCCTTAGATTAGCAGCTTCCAGGTTGCCTAGGTGATTCGGAAGCTCGAGGCAGCGAGGTTGGAAGTAACTTAAAAATAAATAAATAATTGGTTTTTACTTATCTGACCCCGGGCAGCGAAGAAACATGGTTAGAGTGGTAGTCTTTGTACCTTGGACAAATCTAGGAATGCCTTTTGCCCAGAGAGATGGATATTTGAGTCTCCAGATCTGTTTGAGAGTTTGAGCTCGAATTTGTTTCTTGTTTTGCTTTTCCCTGGGCTCTCTTCCTAGGAAATGGAGAGCTGGAGAAGTGGGGAGGAGGAAATTGACTTTTTTTAAACTACAGCCATTTCCGCCTTTTCTCTACATGTCACCAATCTCATCCTGAAGAATTGTGTGCATACTCTCCCCTCTGCTGATAATTATCACAAGCTGAAGATACCTATGCAAAACCCATCCAAGTCAAAAAATAGAATGCTAGCACATTGCACAGATCAGCACCTCATTACCCCTCCAGTCATTAGCCAAAGCATACTGCAGATTCATTTTTCCTGTTGATTCTTTGGAATCATATATTATGTATTCTTTTGTGTCTGGCTCTATTCAAATTCACATTATGTTCATGAGGTTCATCCATAGTTTCTATGGTAATAATTTCTTCATTTACACTGTTGTGTATTATTCGTTTTTATGAGTATGGTGCAATTTATGCATTCTACTGTTGAAGGGCATTTGTGTTGTTTCCCTTTGAGGCTACTGGGAATAATGCTGCTGCAAACATTCTCACAGAACACTTTTGACAGATACGTGTACTCATTTCTGATTTGTATATAGGGGTAGATTCATGGCTCATGAGAAATGCATGTGATCAATTTTAATAGATAATGCCAGCTAATTTTTAGTGGCAATATCAGCATTATTGTTCCATATTAAGATAATGGAATTATAAAAATAATTGTTTTACAATGCATTAGATTTTGAATTAAATATAGTGATACTTTTAATCTCTAGAAAAGCTATCTTCAGTTCCAGGAGATGGTGGTGGATGCTAATTATCAGTGAATTGCAGATGGCTAAAGGAAGCTCTAAAAGGAATAAGGACAAAGACTTTTCTTCCAAGGTCTTATTTCCTTTTTGTCAAAGGTCTCTTGACAAAAGAGGCGGTGTAGATACGCGTAACCCTGTGTTGACTAGAAACTTTTAGTGAGCTATAAATATTATATATCCTGAAAATACATACTTTTCAGTTGCTAACAAAACTCAGGCAAACCATGTACTTCCACTGCTACAAATTTACTCCTTGGCTATATTGGCATGATAAGTACAAAGATATATGTATATGCAACATTGTTTATAATGTTAATTCTTAGAATCAGCCTAAGATGACCATCATAGGGAACCGGTTAAATTGTGACTACATACATTGGAATACATTTCAAGAGTTTACTTAAAACTGCACGTTTATGTGCTGATGTTGAAAAAGTTTCAAAATATCATAAGTAAAAACCAGTAGCAGCATAGTATTTTTATGTAATGTAATCCTGTTTCCTTCAAATGTAAGCATATAAGTATGCATACATATTCGTATATATTTTTGTAAACATATGGAATATTTGAGGAAAGATACATACCAGAAATATCAACAGTGGAATTTTGAATCACGCAAAATTGTGTATGGTGGAGGAGGCATTTCAAGAACTTTTATATTCACTTTTCTCCTTTATTTACTGTTTAACAAGAGCATGAATTACTTTATAATATTTAAGATAATTTATCAAAGAGAGGAAGAGAGAGAGGTACAGGTAGAGTGTAGGAATTTATGCAAACACTGAAGGAAACAAACAGGGCCAAAATTTTCCCAAGTATTTCAATGTACATTTACTTTTCTGCAAGCTCCAACTTGCCTTGCAAAACCCACACTGAAAAGTGGCTTATGTTAAAGGCAACTTGGAAAACTACTGAAAAAGAAAGCATAATACTCATTTTACAACACCAGAATAGAAATTTGCAATAAATAATTTAACCCACATCTATATGGAGTACTTAATTTGTGCCAAGCACTTTGCTAGTTGCTAAAAGGAATATAGACACTTACCAGAAAATCCCTACAGATAAGAAGTTCACAATTCATTTTTCACCATTTTAACAAATATTTATTGCAGGAGGTTCTAAAATCAGGGTTGGGTTTCAAAGTCAAAGTGTAAATTGAAAATTGGATGTGAGAAAACTACTCTAGAAATCCCTTCTTAGGAGGGGACCATATCAGAGACCCACGTATGCCATCTCTCAGTTTATAGACCCAGTACAAACAATCTTTCTCCCCTCACACTGGTGCAGATCACTTTCTTCAGGAGAGATGTAATGAAACAGTTGGCTAGAGTTTAGGAAAGCAGTCTTATTCTAAAAATTCAACCAAATAGAATTAATTGTATGTACTCAACATTGTACCGTGCTAACACTATGATACTCACTCATGAACTGAGACAGATTGAAAATATAGCAGATATATATCTTCTGTCCCTTGCTTACTCAAGGATTTATGCAGAAACAGACTTGCAGTAGCTTCATAGAGTGTCGACTTAGCTAAGATAGAACTACATTTTCCAGAATTCCCTTTTCTGTATGATTCTAGGTTAGGGTTAGTCAAAAGAGAATGTGCGTGAGATTTGGAAGGCAGAAGTAAAGCAGCAGCCATTTGATCTGAAGTCCTAAAGGCACCGATCTGCTGGCTCACCATGTAGGCATGGGCCAGCAGCCTGGCCTGCAGCTCTGCAACTCCTGCCAGATCTCCTCATTCTGCTTCTCTCAATCTTAGACCAGGTACATGTGCAGCAGTGTTGCCAAAGGCACTGCCTAATCCTGTAAGTCCCTCACATCACTGAGGTTGGACGCAAGGAAATACAGATGTAGGCTGCAATTTGTCCTCACAGGATCTAGTTTGCCTGTGTGTAACCGCCCAATGGGTTCTTCTTGCCTACTGGAATGAAACCAATTTATCAAGATGGGGGAGTTGCAATAGAGAAAGAGTTTAATACAGGTAGAGCTGGCTAAATGGAAGACTAGAGTCTTATTATTACTCAGATCAGCCTCCTTGAAAATTCAGAGGCTAGGGTTTTTTAGTTTGGTAGGAAAGGTGCTAGGGAATGGGGAATGCTGACAGTTTGAGTCAGGGATGAAAACATAGGAAGTTGAAGCTGTCCTTTTGTGCTGAGTCAGTTCCTGGTGGAGGCCACAAGACCAGATGAGCCGGTTTTTCAGTCTGGGATGTGCCAGCTAATCCATCGGAATGCTGGGTCAGAAAAATCGGCTCAAACATCAATCTTAGGTTTTACAATAGTAATGTTATCTATAGGGGCAATTGGGGAGGTTAGCAATCTTGTGGCCTCCGGCTGCATGACTCCTAGGCCATGGTTTCTGAGCTTGTGGCTAATTTGTTGGTTTTATAAAGGCCAATCTGGTCCCCATGAAAGGAGGAAGTTTGTTTCAGGGAGAGACTGTTACCATCTTTGTTTCAAAGTTAAACTATAAATTCCTCCCACGTTAGTTAGTTCAGCCTATGCCCAGGAACGAACAAGGGCAGCTTGGAGGTTAGAAGCAAGATGGAGTTAATTAGGACAGATTTCTTTTACTGCCATAATTTTACTATGTCAGATTTTTCTCACTGTCATAATTTTTGCAAAGGCAATTTCACTTGTGGGTTCCAGATTGTTCTCACCAGTTCCAATCTTTCCTTATTCTTCCCCATTTCATGACCATCTTTTCTTCCTATTAGCCTTGCTGGCTTTAGGCCCTACACCAGACACAGAGGCCAACACCAGACAGAGATGACTTAATCAGCTCCTACAACTATGTAAGGGCTAGTGCTCATAATAAATTTTATATTTTCTATCACTCTTACAGGTCCTGCTTCTCTGATTGAACCTGAATGATACAGGACTGATAGTTAAAACTGAACTATTTCAATTTAAAGTATTCTCTTTAAGTTTTACTTAGACTTGAATCCACATAAATTATGTGCTTGTGCACTGCAACTGTATTGTAAAGCTTTGTTACCTTAGTCTGTTTTGTGTTGCAAAGGACTACCTGAGAGACTGAGTAATTTATAAAGACAGCATATTTATTTGGTTCACAATTAAGAATGGCTGGAAGGTTCAAGACTAGGTATCTGCATCTGGTGAGGGCCTCAGGCTGCTTCCACTCGTGGCAAAAGGCCAAGGCAAAGGGGAGCCAGCTGTGCAGAGATCACTTGGTGATAGAGGAAACAAAAGACAGGGAAGGGAGATGCCAGCCTCTGTTTAACAGCCAGCTCTGAGGAATTAACAGAGTGAGCACTCCCTACCTAGGGAGGTCATATATCTATTCATGGGTTTCGCTCCCATGACCAAAACACCTGCCATTAAGCCTCATCTCCAACATTGGGGATCAAATTTCAACATGAGGTTTGGAAGGGACAAATATCCAAACCATAGCATATGTTTAATGTCATGTTTGAGACATGAAGACAGTGTAATGGGAATTCAAGGGGAGAGAATTTATATCTCTATTAGGCCATTCTTGCATTGCTATAAAGAAATACCTGAGACTGGGTAATTTATTTTAAAAAGAGGTTTAATTGGCTCATGGTTCTGCAGCTGTACAAGCATGGTGCTGGCATCTATCCAGCTTCTGGGGATGCCTCAGGGAGCTTTTACTCATAGTGGAAGGCAAAACAAGAGTAGGCTCATCACATGGTGAAAGTAGGAGCAAGAGAGAGAGTGGGTAGGGGAAGGTGCCACACACTTAAACAGCCAGATCTCACAAGAACTCATTCACTATCATGAAGATAGCACCAAGTTATGAGGGATCCACCCCCATGATCCAAATGCTCTCTGCCAGGCCCCACCTACATGCAACATGGGGATTACAATTCGACATGAGATTTGGTGGGGACAAATATTCAAACTGTATCAAATTCTAACTGGGATGATTAGCCTGAATGCTAAACAAAGAAGCTTGAATTTTATTTGGAAGATGTGGATAGTTCCTGAAGGCCTTGAATAAGAAAATGACCTAATCACCACTATATTCTTCTGTATTATATTAAAAAGAAGTTTGAATTTCATTATATGTTATAAGTAATCCATATGTCAGATAACAACTAATCAGAGAAATTTCTCAGAGGGAGAGGGGAAAGCTACCAAATAACTAAAAGGATAACCACAGAAAGACTGGCTATGGAATGATTAATGTGATTGAGTGACAGCCATCTAGAAGCTTTTGACAGATGAAACTGCAAAGATGCATTCATTTTCTTACAACACAAATGAAAAAAAGTAAATTAGCTAAGGTGATAAGTGAGATTACCTTGAAATTAAGCTGTGGAATGATCTCCCAAAGAAAAAATACAGAAAACTCATCAAGTCAGACTATTTGAAAATAGACCATTTCAAGTAGGAGTTAACACACTATGGTTATTCTACCTGGACTCTTTGCAGAATAAAAGTCATACAGCAGGGTTTTCTCATGTTTAATAGATGTTGTCTCAATGAATAATAAATATGATAATGATACTCATGCATATAACATTGTCTATTTATGAATAGAAGAGAAAGTTAATATTTAAACTGTACTCATCTGACCTACACCTTTTAGAAACACTTTGCACCTTTTTTCCATTTCACTTAAACTAAAGTGAGGAATTCGGCATTTGGAAATCTGAGCTCAAGTCTAGTATTAACATAAATAGGTTTGTGTTTATAACTGAATAAAATCTTAATATTTCTGAGCCTGCTTGTTGTTAAAGTAGTAATAATGATTGTAAATGTTAACAAGTATATCCCAGTAAACTTAAAGAAATAATGATAAAAGTAAAAATAGGAAAAAAGGCACTTTGGCTCCCCAAAATTCTAAGCCTGCAGATACTTGCCCCATTTTACCATAAGATTATACCACTTTACATAGGCAAAACCAAATGTATATTCTATAAATAAAAGAATGCCTCTTGACTTAAAATGGAGACTACTGATAAATAAATATATTTTGAAAAATTGTAAAATAAGTGATTTTAGGCAATGTATGGTAAGTCGGTCAGCCAATTCACTTCACACAATATACAAAAATTAAGATAGGTCATAGACCTAAATCTAAAAGATATAAAAGTTCTAGAATAAAACATAAGAGAAAAATTTTGTGATCTTGAGGTTAAGCAAATATTTAAGACACAAAGCATGAATGATAAAGTTGGATTTTATCAAAATTCAAAACTTTTGCTCTTTAAAGGCATCATTAAAAAATGAAAAGTCACAGAATCGTAGAAAATATTCACACTACAAATACCTGACAACTGATAATACAAAATGTATTTTTAAAATCTCCCAAAGCTCAATAATAAGAAAATAATTCAGTTTCTTTAATGGACAAAATATTTGAACATACATTTTACAAAAGCAGATATGTAAATGGCCAGTAAGGAGATGGAAAGGTTTTCAACATGGTTAGTCATTAGGAAAACACGTATTAAAACCACAATGAGACAGCACTACATTAGGATGGCTACAATTAAAAAGACTGATAATACCAAATGTTAGTGAAGATGTGGAACAATTGGAGCTTATACTCAAGGTGTGAATGTAAAGTAGTTCAAAAAACTGGCAGTGTCTTATAAAGTTAAACATACACCTACCATATGACCAGCCATTCTAGTTCTAAGCATTCAACCTATAGAAATAAAAAATATGTGTTCACACAAAGTGTTAAATGCAAATATTCATAGCAGCCTTATTCACAGCAGCCAAAAATGTAAAACACCCCATGTGTCTATCAAATGGAAAATGGATAAACAAGTAATAGTATATCCATACAAAGTAACAGTTTGTATGAACTACTGACATAGGTAATAAAAAGAAATGAACTACTGACATAGGTAATAACATGGATGAACCTCAGAATCATCATGCTGGCTGATAGAAACAAGACAGAAAGAATACATACTGTGTGGTTTCATTTATATAAATTCTAGAAAATGCAAACTAATTTATAGTGAGTCTAGCAAATCAGTGATTGGCTGAGGCCAGGATCAGAATGAGAAATGAACTGCCAAGGGGACATGGGAAATATTTTGGGGTAATGGATATATTCTGTATCTTGAATGTGGTAGTGATTTCACAGGAGCCTACAGCTGTAAAAATTTGTCAAAGTGTGCACTCTAAATGGGTACAGCTTATTGTATGTATCTTGATGAGGATTTTTGTTAAAAGAAGCAACCCAGAATTCTAGGAAAGCAGACTTAAAAGCTTAATAAAGGCAAACTTAAATAAAATTTAGTTAATTCATAAGTTGACTAAAAAGTAAAGAACTTACTTGAGGTTTTTAACAGTAGACAGAAAACAACATATGTCAAGACAAATGAACTTAATGAAATTATCCAAATTGAACCTCAAAAAGGAAAAAGGTAAAAAGAATCTCACACAGTAAGAAATGTGAAATATATGAAATTCCAGGAAGAGAAGAAAGACAGAATAAGAAAGAAGTAATCATTTGGGAAAAATGTATGATAATTTTCCAAATTGATGAAAAGTATTAACAAAATCTTCAAGAAGCTTAGCAAGTCCCAAATAGGATAAATACAATGGAAATGACACGTAGGTACATAAAAGTCAAACTTATTAAACCAAATATTAAAAAGAAACCTTTAAAGCTGCTAGAGAAAAAAAGACAATCACAAGAAATGCCACTGACATCATAATTAAAACATCAAAGTGCAAGACTGTATGTAATGATAACTTTAAAGTGCTGAAAGAAAAAACTGCCAAACTTGTACTTTATACCCAGGAAAAATATTTTTCAAAGTCAAGAACAAAATTTTAAAACCTTATCAGGCAAATAAAATATAAGAAAAAACCAGAGGATGTTTTTGGATTGAAGGAAAATGATCCCAGATAGAATATGAAAGTGGAAAAAAGAATGAACAGCTCTAAGGAGGTTAAATTAATAGATAAAAATAAAACAAAATTGGCTATTGAAAGCAATAATAATAACTATATCATCCAAAGCTTTAACATGTAAAAATAAAATATATAACAAGAAAATCAGAATAAGGCATCAGGCAACAAAGGAATCGCTGAGAGATGGGAAGCACATGAGGTAAATCCTACAATTGCCCCAGCTTACTGCTTGGAGAAAATTTTCAGGCTGCAATGCAGGGATGGGAGAAAACCACAAACCCACAGAGAGAGAGAGAAAGAGAGAGAGAGAAAGTTCCAGAGATCTTCAGAGGGTCCCCTAAAGTATTCAATTGAGGATTGATTTGTACATGCATATGAGAAAGCTACCCATGGCCAGAGAAAAAAACTATCCAGAAGAATCAAATGAAACAGTGTCCATAGATCACAGAGATCCAGGAAAACACCTTTTCCCAACAGCCAAAGTAGAAAACCTCATAATTCATGGGGCGTTGGGGAGGAGTACAAAGAATGGTCTTGGCTCAGTAGGGGGGAAAGTTAACCCTTAGACTAAACACTGCTTCATTTCTTCCCAATAAAGCTAGAAGGAAGACCTAAAACTTCATTTTAGCCAACCTGTTTTAAAGTAACTTAACTGCATCCTGAAAGCAAGTTCAGTAATATTTACAGGAATACAAAAGTATCAAGAACCAAACAAGGTAAAGTTCATAATGTATGACATCCCCAAAAAGATTACCAGGCATGCAAGGAAGCAAGAAAGTATGATCCATAACAACGAAAGAGAAAATCATTCAATTTAAACAGACCAAGAAATGACACAAATAATAGAATTAGTAGACAAGAACACTAAAACAGTTATCATATTAGTAGTTAAATTGTTCAAGAAGCAAAAATAAAATATTAAACATGTTAATTGGCAACACTGGAGATATTAAAAACAAAGAGCTTCCAGACATTAAAACCACAATGCCTGAGATGAAAAGAATACATTGGATGGGATTAGTGTCAGAAGAAAGGTTGGTGAACTTGAAGACATAGTAAAAAAAAAAAAATCCGTAATGAACTACAGAGAGAAAAACTACTGAAAAAAAAAAAAGAACAGAATGTCAGTTAGCTGTGGAACAGCTTATAAGGAGACAAACATAGGCCGGGCGCAGTGACTCACACCTGTAATCCCAACACTTTGGGAGGCCAGGGTGGGCGGATCACAAGGTCAGGAGTTTGAGACTAGCCTTGCCAACATGGTGAAACCCCATCTCTACTAAAAATACAAAAATTAGCCGAGTGTTGTGGTGCGTGTCTGTAATCCCAGCTACTTGGGAGACTGAGGCAGGAGAATCACTTGAACCTGGGAGGTGGAGGTTGCAGTGAGCCAAGATCACGCCATTGCACTCCAGCCTGGGCAACAGAGTGAGACTGCATCTCAAAAAAAAAAAAGAAGACAAATATACATACAATTCAAGTCCCTGCATAAGGAGAGAAACTTGCAGACAGAAAAATAATTTAAAGAGATAATTACCAAAATTTTTCCAAAATAGATGGTGATAAATATGTATATTATGAACCCTGTAGTTAACAAAGTAATACAACAAAGACTTATAGCAAATAAGCCAACAAAGAAGATAAAATGAAGTCATAAAAATATACTCAGTTTAAAACAAGACAGAAAAAGAGAACAAAGAGAACAAAAACCAGATAAGACAAATAAAAAACAAATAGCAAGATGGTAGATTTAAACCTAATCATATCAATGTTAATGATATATAAATTGCCTAAATGTAATATAAATTGTCTCATAAATGGTTTAAATACCCCAACTAAAAGTCAGAAGTTGTTGAATTGGTTAAAATGTGTAACATAACTATATACTGCCTACAAGAAATATATTTTAAGGCTGGGCGCGGTGGCTCATGCCTGTAATCCCAGCACTTTGGGAGGCCGAGACGGGCAGATCATGAGGTCAGGAGATCAAGACCATCCTGGCTAACACAGGGAAACCCCGTCTCTACTAAAAATACAAAAATTAGCCAGGCATGATGGCGGGCGCCTGTAGTCCCAGCTACACGGGAGGCCGAGGCAGGAGAATGCATGAACCCGGGAGGCGGAGCTTGCAGTGAGTGGAGATCACGCCACCACATTCCAGCCTGGGTGACAGAGCGAGACTCCGTCTCAAAAAAAAAATATATATATATATATATATATATATATATATATATATAAAATATAAATAAATGGATGAAAACTCAAGGGGTGATAACAAATATACCATGCTGACCTTGACCAACAGAAAACTGGAGTGGCTATATTAATATCAGACACATTAGACTTAAGAGCAAACAGTGTTACCAGAGATAAAGAGTGTCATTTCATAATAAAAAAAGGTTTCAATTCATCAAGAAAACATAAAAATTATAAACATTTATTCTCCTAATAACTGAGCCTCAAAATACATAAAGTAAAATCTGATAAGGATAAGTTTGAGGATTAACAATTTTTTTTTTTTTTGAGATGGAATCTTGCTCTGTCGCCCAGGCTGGAGTTCAGTGGCGTGATCTCGGCTTGCTGCAACCTCCACCTCCCGGGTTCAAGCAATTCTCCTGCCTCAGCCTGCCAAGTAGCTAGGACTACAGGCGCCTACCATCACGCCCAGCTAATTTTTTGTATTTTTAGTAGAGACGGGGTTTCACCATGTTAGCCAGGATGGTCTTGATCTTGCCTGCCTCAGCCTCCCAAAGTGCTGGGATTACAGGTGTGAGCCACCGCGCCCAGTCAAACAATTTTTAACTTTCTTTTCTTTTTTTGAGACAGAGTCTTGCTTTTTCTCCCAGGATGGAGTGCCGTGGCATAATTTCAGCTCACTTCAACCTCTTCCTCCTGGGTTACAGTAATTCTCCTGCCTCAGCTTCCTGAGTAGCTGGGAATACAGGCATGCACCACCACGTTCAGCAAATTTTTATATTTTTAGTAGAGATGGGGTTTCGCCATATTGTCCAGGCTGGTCTCAAACTCCCGACTTCAAGTGATCTGCCTGCTTCTATCTCCCAAAGTGTTGGGATTACAGGTGTGAGCCACTGCACCTGACCGTTTTTAACTTTCTTAATGCAAAGACATATCTATAGCTTATTTTATATAAACTTTACATTTATTACTTAAGATATAATAATAACTTTTATCTTGACCAAGGAAATGAGCCATAGAAAATGACTAAATTGACCAGGCATGGTGACTCACACCTGTAATCCCAGCACTTTGGGAGGTCGAAAAAGGTGGATCACTGGAGGTCAGGAGTTGGAGACCAGCCCGGCCAACATAGTGAAACCCCATCTCTACTAAAAATACAAAAATTAGCCAGTCATGGTGGCTCACACCTGTAATCCCAGCTACTTGGGAAGCTGAGGCAGGAGAATCGCTGGAACCCAGGAGGCAGAGGTTGCAGTGAGCCGAGATCGTGCCACCGCATTCCAGCCTGGGTGACAGAACAAGACTCCGTCTCAAAAAACAAGAAAAGGACTAAGTTTTTTTTGTTTGTTTGTTTGTTTGTTTTTGATGGGGGGATGAGTTCCTTTTTTGTTTTTATATTTTATTTTATTATACTTTAAGTTCTAGGGTACATGTGCACAACGTGGAGGTTTCTTAGATATGTATACATGTGCCATGTTGGTGTGCTGCACCCATTAACTCTTCATTTACATTAGGTATTTCTCCTAATGTTATCCCTCCCCGTCCTCCCACCCCACAACAGGCCCCGGTGTGTGATGTTCCCCACCCTGTGTCCAAGTGTTCTCATTGTTCAGTTCCCACCTATGAGTGAGAACATTCAGTGTTTGGTTTTCTGTTCTTGCAATAGTTTGCTCAGAATGATGGTTTCCAGCTTCATCCATGTCCCTGCAAAGGACATGAACTCACCCATTTTTATGACTGCATAGTATTCCATGGTGTATATGTGCCACATTTTCTTAATCCAGTCTGTCATTGATGGACATTTGGGTTGGTTCAAAGTCTTTGCTATTGTGAATTGTGCTGCAATAAACATACACGTGCATGTGTCTTTATAGTAGCATGATTTATAATCCTTTAGGTATCTACCCAGTAATGGGATCACTGGGTGGTCAAATGGTATTTCTAGTTCTAGATCCTTGAGGAGTCGCCATACTGTTTTCCACAATGGTTGAACTACTTTACAGTCCCACCAACAGTGTAAAAGTGTTCCTATTTCTCCACATCCTCTCCAGCACCTGTTGTTTCCTGACTTTTTCATGATCGCCATTCTAACTGGTGTGAGATGGTATCTCATTGTGGTTTTGATTTGCATTTCTCTGATGACCAGTGATGATGAGCATTTTTTCATGTGTCTATTGGCTGCATAAATGTCTTCTTTTGAGAAGTGTCTGTCCATATCCTTTGCCCAAGTTTTGATGGCGTTGTTTGATTTTTTTCTTGTAAATTTGTTTAAGTTCTTTGTAGATTCTGGATATTAGCCCTTTGTCAGATGGGTAGATTGCAAAAATCTTCTCCCATTCTGTAGGTTGGCTGTTCACTCTGATGGTAGTGTGGTAGTTTCTTTTGTTGTGCAGAAGCTCTTTAGTTTAATTAGATCCCATCTGTAAATTCTGGCTTTTGTTGCCATTGCTTTTGGTGTTTTAGACATGAATTCCTTGCCCATGCCTATGTCCTGAATGGTATTGCCTAGGTTTTCTTCTAGGGTTTTTATGGTTTGAGGTCTAGCATTTAAGTCTTTAATCCATCTTGAATTTATTTTTGTATGAGGTGTAAGGAAGGGATCCAGTATCAGCTTTCTACATATAACTAGCCAGTTTTCCCAGCACCATTTATTAAATAGGGAATCCTTTTCCCATTTCTTTTTTTTGTAAGGTTTGTCAAAAATAGTTGTAGATGTGTGGTATTATTTCTGAGGGCTCTGTGCTGTTCCACTGGTCTATATCTCTGTTTTGGTACCAGTACCATGCTGTTTTCCCTTGTAGTATAGTTTGAAGTCAGGTAGCGTGATGCCTCCAGCTTTGTTCTTTTTGCTTAGGATTGTCTTGGCAATGCGGGCTCTTTTTTGGTTCCATATGAACTTTAAAGTAGTTTTTTCCAGTTTTGTGAAGAAAGTCATTGGTAGCTTGATGGGGATGGCATTGAATCTCTAAATTACCTTGGGAAATATGGCCATTTTCATGATATTAATTCTTCCTATCCATGAGCATGGAATGTTCTTCCATTTGTTTGTGTCCTCTTTTATTTCGTTGAGCAGTGGTTTGTAGTTCTTCTTGAAGAAGTCCTTCACATCTCTTGTAAGTTGGATTCCTAGGTATTTCATTCTCTTTGAAGCAATTGTGAATGGGAGTTCACTCATGATTTGGCTCTTTGTTTGTCTGTTACTGGTGTATAGGAATGCTTGTGATTTTTGCACATTGATTTTGTATCCTGAGAGTTTGCTGAAGCTGCTTATCAGCTTAAGGAGATTTGGGGCTAAGCCGATGGGGTTTTCTAAATATACAATCATGTCATCTGCAAACAGGGACAATTTGACTTCCTCTTTTCCTAAATGAATACCCTTTATTTCTTTCTCCTGCCTGATTGCCCTAGCCAGAACTTCCAACACTATGTTGAATAGGAGTGGTGAGAGAGGGCATCCCTGTCTTGTGCCAGTTTTCAAAGGGAATGCTTCTAGATTTTGCCCATTCAGTATGATATTGGTTGTGGGTTTGTCATAAATAGCTCTTATTATTTTGAGATACATCCCATCACTACCTAGTTTATTCAGAGTTTTTAGCACGAAGGGCTGTTGAATTTTGTCAAAGGCCTTTTCTGCATCTATTGAGATAATCATGTGGTTTTTGTCTTGGTTCTGTTTATATGATGGATTACGTTTATTGATTTGTGTACGTTGAACCAGCCTTGCATCCCAGGGATGAAGCCAACTTGATCATGGTGGATAAAGCTTTTTGATGTGCTGTTGGATTCGGTTTGCCAATATTTTATTGAGGATTTTTGCATCGATGTTCATCAGGGATATTGGTCTAAAATTCTCTTTTTTTGTTGTGTCTCTGCCAGGCTTTGGTATCAGGATGATGCTGGCCTCATAAAATGAGTTAGGGAGGATTCCCTCTTTTTCTATTGATTGGAATAGTTTCAGAAGGAATGGTACCAGCTCCTCTTTGTACCTCTGGTAGAATTTGGCTGTGAATCTGTCTGGTCCTGGACTTTTTTTGGTTGGTAGGCTATTGATTTTTATTGCCTCAATTTCAGAGTCTGTTATTGGTCTGTTCAGGATTCACCTTCTTCCTGAAGTTTAGTTTAGTCTTGGGAGGGTGTATGTGGAAAACGACTAAGTTTGTGCTGACATAAAGCAAATTACTTCCATATGTTTATTTACAAAAAAAAAAAAAACCTTCCTGCAAATAAATGCCAGGTTTATATGGCTTTAATGCAGAGTTCTTACAAATAGTTCAAGAACAAATAATACCCGGATTTACACAAACTATTCCAGAGAATTAAAAAAGAAAGGACACGTCTGCACTCACTTTTTAAGACTGGCAAAACATTGATACCAAAATATGACATTACAAGTAAGGAAATTTATAGTCTAGAATCTCTTGAACATAGATGTAAAAATCCTAACAAAATATTGATAAATTGGCAGAGTGTAGTGGCTCATGCCTGTAATCCCAGTACTTTGGAAAGTCAAAAGTGAGAGGATTGCTTGAGCCCATGAGTTTGAGACCAGCGTGAGCAACATAGTGAGATCCTGTCTCTAAAAATGTGTTTACATTAGCTGTGTGTGGTGGCATGCCTCTGTAGGCCTAGCTTCTCAGGAGGCTGACGTGGGAGGATCAGTTGAGCCCAGGAATATGAGGTTATAGTGAGCTATGATCATACCACTGCACTCCAGTCTGGGTGACAGAGCAAGACCCTGTCTCTAAAAACAAAACCAAAAAAAATCAATAAATGGGATTCCAGGAATGTAAAAAATACATAATATACCATAACAAAGAAAGATGTACTCCAGGAATAAAAGGTTGATTTAACATTTAAAAATTCTGTCATTAGAATTCACCACATTAACAGCATAATATTGAAAGAAGGGGCACAATAAGATCATCTTAATAGGTGAAGAAAACATATTTGATAAAGCTGAACATGCACTGATGATTTTAGAAAAAAAATCCGCAAAGGAGAAATTGAATAAAACATCCTTAATCGCAAAGAGTTATCTAGTAATAAAACCCTGTAGCTGTGTCATTATCAGTGGTTAAAGTTTTCTCCCCAAAGTCAAGAAAAGATGCGGATCTCTACTACCACTGCTGTTATTCATCATTATGCTGTAGTCCCAAGGCAGTTCTATAAGGCAAGAAAGAGAAATAAAAGGTATAAAGATTGAAAACAAAAAGTAAAACTATTTTCATTTATGTATTACATGATTGTGAAGACAGAATATCTGAAACTATACAGACTATTAGAATTAATTTAGCAAGCTCTCTGGATACAAAGTCAACACATGAAAACCAAGCATATTTCTATGTACTATCAAGAAATGATCCGAAAATGAAATATTTTAAAATGTAATTTATAGTAACATTAAAAATCAAATATTTAGGAACAAATTTAAGAAGAGTTCAACAAGGCTAATAGTGAAAACTACAAAATACTGCTGAGAGAAATTAAAAGTGACCTAAATAAATAAAGAACTATATCATGTGCATGAATCAAATGACTAAAAATTGATAAGATGGCAATTTCCCCCAATTCGATAAGTAGATTCAATGCAAACCCAATCTATAAAAACCCATGTAAAATATTTGGTCAACATCAACAGGATAAATCTTAAATTTATATGGAAATGTAAAGAACCTAAAATAGCCAAGAATAATCTTTAAGAAGAATACAGTTGAAAACTTTACTATCAGAGTTCGAGACCAAGTATAAAGCGGCAGCAATTAAGACAATGTGGTATTGGTGCAAAGATAGGCAAATAGGCCAATGTAACAAAACGGAGTCCAGAAATACCCTCTACATATATATTCATTTAGTTTATAACAAAGGTGTTACTACAATTCAATGGGGAAGTGATAGTGTTTTTATTAAATGGTGCTTCAACAACTGTATATCCATATGGGGAAGAAAATGAACTCTTAACTCACAACAAACCCAAAACTTAATTCAAGGTGGGTCATATACTGAAATGTGAAATATGAAACAATAAAGCTTTAGAAGAAAACAGAATAATTTCACAACTTTGGGGTAGACAATGATTTCTTAAACATGACAGAAAACGCTAACCTTAAGAGACAAAATTGATAAATTTGACTTCATTAAAATTGAGAACCTCTGTTATCAAAATACATTAGCAGGAAACTGAAAGGCAATTACAAAGTAGGAGAATATATTTGCAATACTTACATCTGATAAAGGATTATATACATAAATAACTCTACAGATCAATAAGAAAGCTTTTTAAATGGGCAAAACACTTGAACAGGCACTTTTCAGAAAAGAAAGCTAAACAAACATCTACCTTATGATGCAGCAATTCTATTCCTCAGTATATACCCCCTAAAATAACATACCAAGTACAATTTATAAGAATATTTAAAGCAGCTTTATACTTAATAACCCAAACTTGGCAACAACCTAAACATCCACTAGCCAGTGAATGTATAAACAAATTGTTATTTATTTATACAATGGAATATAACACAACAATAAAAAAGAATAAACTACCACTGATATACAGAACATAGATAAATCTCCAAAATATTATGGTGAGCAAAAGAAGGGAGACATAAGAGTACAAACTATATGATTGCATTTATGTGAAGCTCAGGACCCAGCACCTAACCTGTGTGATAGAAGTAGAGTAGTTATCTCTGGGAAGTAGGGTATTGACTGGAAGTTATTACAAGAGAGCTTCCTTGGGGGCTAAAAAATGTTCTATATCTTGATACGATTGGTGGTAACAAAAGAGTATGCATTTGTAAAAATATATACATACTTAAGATTTATTTATTTTGGCTGGGCACGGTGGCTAACGCCTGTAATCCCAGCACTTTGGGAGGCCTGGGCAGGCGAATCACCAAGTCAGGAGATAAAGACCATCCTGGCTAACACAGTGAAACCCCGTCTCTACTGAAAAAAAAAAACGAAAAATCAGCCCAGCATGGCCGCGTGCGCCTGTAGTCCCAGCTACTGGGAAGGTTGAGGCAGGAGAATGGCGTGAACCCAGGAGGCGGAGCTTGCAGTGAGCTAAGATAGCACCACTGCACTCTAGCCTGGGCAACAGAGCAAGACTCTGTCTCCAAAAAAAAATTATTTATTTTACTGTATGTGAATTAAACTCGAATTTTAAGAGTATAGACTGGCAGTTTACATACTTTTTTTTTTTTTTTCCCCCGAGAGAGGGTGTCACTCTGTCGCCCAGGCTGGAGTACAGTGGCACGATCTCGGCTCACTGCAAGCTCCGCCTCCCGGGTTCATGCCATTCTCCTGCCTCAACCTTCCCAGTAGCTGGGACTATAGGCACACGCCACCACGCTCTGCTAATTTTTTTTTTTTTTTTTTTTTTTTTTAGTAGAGACGGGGTTTCACCGAGTTAGCGAGCACGGTCTTAATCTCCTGATCTGGTGATACACCCACCTCGGCCTCCCAAAGTGCTGGGATTACAGGTGTGAGTCACTGCGCCCAGCCTAGTTTACACACTATTTGGCACGTTCCATGCACAGACTTTGTGCAGCATGCTCTTTGGTATCAGAATATTCAAAATGTAAACCTTCTTAATCCTGTCTGGGGACAAAATATAGCATAGTGGCTAAGAGTTTGGATCTAAGAGTCAGTTGTTCCTAACAAAAATTTGTTGAGCTCCTTATTATGTCAGGCTCTGTTCTGGGTAGTGTGGTAATAAGCAGCTAACACAACCAAGAGCCTGCCCTAACAGAGACCATAGTCTAGTAGGAGATACAGACAATACAAATATAAATAATACAATAACGTTACAAAGAAAAATAAGGCAGGACAATTGGATGCACAGTGAGGTGTCTATTTCAGATAGATTAATGTAGTTTCTCTAAGATTACATTTGAGCAGAGACCTAAATGATGTGAACAAGCCAGTCATGAGAATCTTTAGTGGAAAACTAAACCCCAGGCCTTTAATTTTGCTATTCTGGAAACCCTGAGCAGGCTATTCAATTTCTCTGCATTTCTGTTTCACCATCCATAAAATGTTTATTATTTTATTTCCACATTGTATTAAGGATTAAGTGAAATATATGTAAAGTGCTAACAGTATCTGACATATCATAAGGACACAATACATAATGTTTGCTTAAATCATGGAATAAGGTGCAAACAGAATGCATCAGTGTTATAGGGTGGGGGCTTTTGTTTATTCTTTCTTTCCTTCCTTCCTTCTTTCTTTCTTTCTTCCTTCTTTCTTTCTTTCTTTCTTCCTTTCCTTTCCTTTCCTTTTCTTTCATTTTGAGATGGAGTCTTGCCATGTTGCCCAGGCTGCAGTGCAGTAGCACAAACTTGGCTCACTGCAACCTCCACCTCCTGGGTTCAAGCCATTCCCCTGCCTCAGCCTTCGAGTAGCTGAGATTACAGGCACCTGCCACCACAGCCTGCTAATTTTTGTATTTTTAGTAGAGACAGGGTTTCATCATGTTGGCCAGAATGTTTTAGAACTCCTGACCTCACATGATCCTTGGCCTCCCAAAATGCTGAGATTACAGGCATGAGCCACCGTGCCCAGACACTTTTGCTTATTCTTCTGTATAAATAGTGTAAATGTTCCATAAGCATTTGGGGTTCAGTGTATTTAATGTAATACCAGTTTTGCAATGCATCAGTTTCAATACACCTATAGCACAGAAAAGGACAAGAAAATGGGGAAGCTAAAGAGCAAGGACTGGCTAAGGAAAACTGAGTATTCTGAGGGATACAATCAGATTGTTACCCTAAACAGATGGCCCACTTTTCCAAGGTCAGGTCATATGATGCAGAATTGAGACAATCCCAATAACAAGCTAAACAATTGAATAGCCATAGTTTAATCTAAATCTGTTTGTACATTTTTCACACCTTTGTTCATTCTGTTTCCTCCACCTGAAATACTGTCCATTCCCAGCCCACCACCTGTGATTCCTAGAAGGCAATGTGCTTTCTCAAGCCTCTCTACTTCTGGTGGTTCTTTCTTAAATTGGAATTCACCTCCCAATCTCTATCCTGTCCTTGGGTGCAAGCCTCAGCTGTTGTAAGGAAACCCTCCCCTCCCTATCTGTACAGCTAGGTTAGGTGTCCCTCATCTGGGCTTGCATTTCCCCAGTATTTCTTGAATCATTGTTAAGTAAAAGAGCTTCATAAACAGGCAAGTGTTTGGGAACATCCTCAGGATCCTTGTCCTCCATTCTATACGTAAAGCACCATCTGGTGGTGAAAGAAGATGACTATACTTCTAGGTCACCAACATGTGTTTTCTGTTCTCTGAGCTTTCAGAGAACTTTTAAAATCACGTTAGAGGAAAAAAGCCACGCTGACTTGCATAGAGATGTACCTATTGCCAAAGAACAATTTTTCTTGACTGAATGTTTCCTGCTTTCTTGCTCACTTCCATTTTCTTCCATCCTCCTCCGTTTCCTTCCATCCTTATTTCTCAATTCCTTTCTCCTACATTTCAGTCGGCCCATTGAAAACACAGTTCTGGCCAGGCGCAGTGGCTCACACCTGTAATCCCAGGACTTTGGGAGGCTGAGGCGGGTGGATCACTTGAGGTCAGAAGTTCGAGACCAGCCCAGCCAGCATGATGAAACCCTGTCTCTACTAAAAATACAAAAATTAGCCTGGCATGGTGGCGTGTGCCTGTAGTCCCAGCTACTTGGGAGGCTGAGGCAGGAGAAAGGCTTGAACCCAGGAGGCGGAGGTTGCGGTGAACCGAGATCGTGCCATTGCACTCCAGCCTGGGTGACAGAGCTAGACTCTGTCTCAAAAGAAAAAAGCAGTTCTGGTTGGCATTTGTTCTGTTTTGGCTGCCCTAAGAGCCTCCATATTTCCTTTTGGAATTCACAGATCTACACTGTGTGTAATCTTAGTGGGGCTGCCATTCCTGGTGACTACATTCCATTACCAAAGCCAAAGGAAACAGATCCTTGCCCTCCTTGACTCTGCAGGACCGGGGGCCAGGTATGTGACCCAGTATCAGTCATCAGATGCTCTTTCTGGGGCTCAGACTGTTGAGCTGTTGACAGGCAGACAGCAGGAAAATGTGGAAGTTATTCCCACAGGGATGGTATACACTTTTCACTATCTTGCTTTAAGAAAATTGCCTGGGTTCCTAATGGCCAATCCCCCAGATTACCTCTTGATTCCTGCCCATTTCCAGGTCTGATTGTCCTAGCTCCCATCACTCTGAGTGTCTCAACAGTCTTCCAATAATTCCCTTCTGCTTAATATCTGTGGACTTGTCTCCTTACAAGTTTATAAAACAACTAAATATCCAACTAGTGTGGTGGCATAAAAGGAGACTATCCACCCTTCCACCCCATTATCAGAGGATTGAACTTGAGGATTAAAGAGAAACATTTAAATCCTAGCTTTAGTTAACCAGGTTGCTTAAGTAGAGCCATGTGCTGTTAATGTGAGAGTCCTTTGAAATGAAAACCAGAAAAAGAAAGGGACAAAAGTCGATAGGAAAATTAGATGCTTCTAATGTAGATTAGATTGCATAGTGATGGAATGAAAATTAATCCTCAATTAATCCTCGTAATGGCACATTGATTTGTGGTACTTTAGGGGGAAACCAGCTGCAGCTGGAAAGCACTCAGTGCACTCCCCCTCTTCTTCTCTCTCTACAGAATCTCTCTCCCTGCAGAGATAAATGGAGACAAAAAAGCAGAAAGAACACATGTGTACATCCAGTATATTAAGCAAGAAAATCTATGAAAGGCAAAAGAAACTAGGGGCTAAAACTTTATTCTGAGGGCTAAAGGGTGGCTTGTCTAAAAGAAACGGAGAATTGCTCCTGAGATAGCCTGTCATCTGATGGCTTATGAGGTGAAGTCCTGCCCTCCTCTTGCTTAGAGGTGGGAGAGACCAGACCAAAAGCTGAATGCCTGATCTCCGCCTATGGACTCCAAGTGACTCAGGAATGTTCACTTGACTCTTTAGTGAAGAACAGCTTGAAGCTCTATAAAGGTCTAGTTTGTACACAGAGACAATAACCTCTTTGGATCAGGGAAGCAGAACCCCATTCCATGTGGCTGCTGACTGCCCTCCCCCTCACTGTGGCTCACTATAGAGAAGAAGTATCAGTAGCTGGAGAGATTGTAAGGCTGATTCCCTTTCTGACTCCCTGGGCTATCCCTTTCTCAGAAACATAGATACACTGTCAACGAAAGAGTTGACACTAGAAAATAAGTAGCGCATACCCAAGGACATACTCAGTCACTGTGTCAGAGGTGTTTGAACCAGAGCGACTCCATTTTGAGTGAGGGCTAGGAAAATAAGACTGGGACTTGCTGGGCTGCATTCTCAGAAAATTAGGCATTCCTAGCCTCGAAACGTTTATGGTTAAAGGAACAAATTAATAATGTTTCCTAAATAGACCCAGACTTGGGAATGTCCAGCTACCCAGATATCTGGAGAACAAAGGCATTCCTGATTTTGCTTTAAAGATAATAATATCAATTCTTGCAAAATATAGTAATTAAGCAAATTAATCCTTTATCACAGACCCTTGTAGTGGAGCACATCTCCCCATATATACAAGCATTGTACCTAGAGCGGACACATTCGTCCTCTTACTTTCATGAACGTCCTACTCTGTCAATGGAGTAGCTGCTCTTTCACCACTTTATTTTTTTAATAAACTTGCTTTCACTTTGTACTGTGAATTCGCCCTGAATTCTTTCTTGCATGATATCCAAGAACCCTCTCTTGGGGTCTGGATTGGGACCCCTTTCCTGTAACAACTGGTCCTCACTTCAGTGCTTTATTGGACTGCTTTTGTTATTTGAGGCTTGAAGGTGTTGACCAAAAAAAAAGCCAAACTCTGTAAATTATTTGAAGTGGTTTATTCTAAGCCAAATATGAGTGTCATGGCCTGTGACACAGCCTCAGGAGGTCCTGAAAACATGTGCCCAAGGTAGTTGGATTATAGCTTGGTTTTATACATTTTAGAGAGACAGAAGTTATAGGCAAAGACAATAATCAATACATGTAAAGTATAAAAGGCAGGATATCTCGAAGCAGGGAGTGGGGAATGTAGGCGTGTTACCGGGGGTCCTTGCTCACAGAGCTCCCAAGATGGTGGCGAGCCGCTTCCAAGATGGTAGCAAGCCTCATGTTCTCTGACCTGGGGTTCTTGGTCTCAGGGATTCAAGGAATGGAATCTTGGGCCATGTGGTGAGTGTTATAGCTCTATTAGAAGCCGTCACGGAAGAGAACCGTGGAACCCAGTGACTAGTGTTCAGCTGGATTAGGAAGAACCTGGGCACTTAGCCATGCAGGAACAATGGCAAGTCTTTAGCCTGATCAGGAGCAGCAATGGGCGCCTCGCTGGATCAGGAGCACAGCGGACACCCTGCCGGATCCGGAGGGATGGAAGTCAGCAGCGGGTCTGTGATGATGGCAGACAGCAGTGGTGGACAGCGAGCGAAAGCTCAGCTCGAGCCGTAACAAACACGGACCAGAAGAGTGCAGTTGCAAGATTTAATAGAGTGAAATAGACTGGAAACAGAGTTCCCATACAAAGGGAGGGGACCCAAAGAGGGTAGCCCTTGCTGGCTCGAATGCCTGGGTTTATATCCCGATTCTTGTCCCTCCCGCTATGCTCTCTCAGGCAATAGATGATTGGCTATTTCTTTGCCTCCTGTTTTTGCCTAACTAGCATTTTAGTGAGCTCTCTTTACTATCTGACTGGTCGGGTGTAAGCTAACTTGCAAACTCTTAAGTGTTTAAAGGTAGAAGCAGTCACCTTCCCAGCTAGGCTTAGGGATTCTTAGTCGGCCTAAGAAATCCAGCTAGTCCTGTCTCTCAGGTGGAGGGGTGCTTCCAGATCACAGATGCGTTCAAAGATTTTCTGATTGACAGTTGGTTAAAAGGATTAAGCTTTGCTTGAGAAATGGAAGTCGACATGAAGAAATGCTTAAGATAAGGGGGGTTGTGGAAGCCACGGTTCTTTTTATTTATTTATTATGGTTTTTTTGAGACAAGTCTTACTCTGTTGCCCAAGCTGGAGTGCAGTGGTGCGATCTTGGCTCCCTGCAACCTCCACCTCCCAGGTTCAAGCAATTCTTCTGCCTCAACCTCCCAAGTAGCAAGGACTATAGGCACGCACCACCATGCCTGGCTAATTTTTGTAATTTTTAGTAGAGACAGGGTTTCACTATGTTGGCCAGGCTGGTCTTGAGAACCTGACCTCGTGATCCACCTGCTTTGGCCTCCCAAAGTGCTGGGATTATAAGCATGAGCTACCTCACCACGTGGAAGCCAAGGTTCTTGTTATGTAGAAGAAGCCTCTAAGTAACAGGCTTCTGGGAGAATAGATAATAAATGTCTATCAGACCTTAAAAGGTATTTAATCTCTCCTGGATTAGGAAAAGACTTGTAAAGAGAAGGGGATTCTCTAAAGAATGCAAATTTCCCCCACAGGAGACAGCTTTGCAGGGCCATTCCAAAATATGTCAAAGAAATATAGTTTGGAATAAAATACTTTGATTTCCTTTAGGGCCACTGTCATGTGATATTATACCAGAGAGTCAGGCTGGAGTTGGGTATCTTACTATTAACAACAGTCTGTTTTATCAGTCTTATGATTTCTATTTTAATGTTAATGCTTGTCAGTTGTGCCTAAACTCCAAAGGGAAGAGGGCATAACAAAGCATGTCTGACCTAAACCTCTACTTCCCATCATGGCCTTAACAAGTTTTTTACTTGGGATCCCCTTGGCCAAAAGGAGTCCATTCAGTAAGCTGAGTGGCTTAGAATTTTATTCTTGGTTTACAAGGGTATTGTTACAGGAAAGCGGTCTGGATCCAGACCCCAAGGAGGGTTCTTGGATCTCCCACAAGAAATAATTCAAGGCAAGCCCCATAAAGTGAAAGCAAGTTTATGAGGAAAGTAAAGAAATAAAAGAATGGCTGCTCCACAGACAGAGCAGCACTGAGGACTGCTGGTTGCCCATTTTTATGGTTATTTCTTGATGATATGCTAAACAAGGGGTGGATTATTCCTGCCTCCCATTTTTAGACCATATACGGTAACTTCCTGATGTTGCCATGGCATGACATTGTCATGGTACTGGTGGGAGCATAGCAGTGAGGACAACCAGAGGTAACTCTCATTGCCGTCTTGGTTTTGGTGGGTTTTAGCCAGCTTCTTTAATACAACCTATTTTATCAGCAAGGTCTTTATGACCTGTATCTTGTGCCAACCTCCTATCTCATCCTGGGACTAAGAATGCCTTAACCATCTGGGAATGCAGCCCCATTTTTGCCTAGTTCCTATTTAAGATGGAGTTGCTCTGGTTCACATGCCTCTGACAGCATCAAACATTTGTTGGGACTGAACGTCAGTGCTCAATTAGGTATTTGATGAAATTCATGAAAACAGGAGATTAAAGAAAAAAACCTACAGAACTAAAACTGGTAATGGATTCTCTAGGTCAGGCTCTAACAAAATAATCAGTTGTGGCCAGGCACAGTGGCTCATGCCTATAATCCCAGCACTTTGGGAGGCTGAGGCAAGCGGATCACTTGAGGTCAGGAGTTTGAGACCAGCCTGGCCAACATGTTGAAACCCCATCTCTACTAAAACTACAAAAATTAGTTGGGTGTGGTAGCACACACCTGTAATCCCAGCTACTTGGGAGGCTGAGGCAGGAGAATCCCTTGAACCTGGGAGGCAGAAGCTGCAGTGAGCTGAGACTGCACCACTGCACTCCAGCCTGGGCATCAGAGCAAGACCCTATCTCAAAAACAAACAAATAATCAGTTGTGACAAAATGATCGGTTGTAATTTGGGCTTGTCATTATTGAGCATCATCATCATCACATAAGCAAACCATTTTGTTACAGGTGACGAATCCATACAGGTCTGCAGCAACCTCAGCTCTTGCCTCCTCAGAAGAAAGAATTTGACTGTGGAGCATGAAGTAGAAGGAGAAACTAAGGCAAGTTTTAGAGCAGGAGTGAAAATTTATTAAAAAGCTTTAGAGCAAGAACAAAAGGAAGGAAAGTACACTTGGCAGAGGGCTAAGTGGGCAACTTGAAGGACAAGTGCGCACTTTGACCTTTTGACTTGGGGTTTCATATGCTGGCATACTTTTAGGGTCTTGCATCCCTTCTCCCCTGATTCTTCCCTTGGGGTGGCCTGCCAGCACTTGGGAGGTGAGCATGTGCAGCGTGCATATTGCAGTTGTACACATGCTCACCTGAGGCGTTCTTCCCTTTACTGGTGGAATGCCCCCAGAAGGTCACATACCAGGTAAACCCCGCCATTTCACCTGTCAATGCACAAACTTGAGCCCATTTGCCCAGCTCCTGAGACCCTATTGGGAAGGTACCAATCACCAGTTTCAGTTTTTTTCTATCTATAGGGAGACTGACTTTCCCTCGTGCTGGCTGTGACTAATTATTATTTCAGAGAGACAGTTAGTAACGCCTTGACCATCACCTCGTGGTTGCCTGACATACTTGGTCAGGCGAAGCCCTCTGCTGCCCTGCTCATGCCTGACTAGCCACCTACTGTAACAGTTTGACTGAGAAACTGACAAAAGCACAGGCATAAAACAGTAATGGCATTTAAAAATTATAAAATGCTATTTTACTTTTAAATGTACACGTAATTGTACTTCACAATTCAGATACTAAAAAGGTTTTTGAATTTTTGTGAAATAAATGTAAAAGCCAATAAAAATAATCAAAGGCCTTCCAAGTTCTCTAGGAAAAACATCCATTAAAAAATAGCATAATTATTTTGTAAAGTCATTTTAATTTCATTTGTGTATCTTACATGTAGCATGTGTCAGAAATTCCTTCCTTTTTAAGGTCGAGTGATAATTTCATTGTATGTATATACTACATTTTGTTTATTCATTCATCTGTCAGTGGATGCAAACCTACTTTTACATGGCTGAAAAAACCTGATAAAAGCCCAATGGTTCAGTCGTTTCACCACAAAGGGCCTTTTCTTTTTTTCTTTTTTTAACAGACTATTTTTAAGAGCAGTTTTAGGTTCACAGAAAAACTGAGCAGAAAGAAGGTAGGGATGGTTAACAAGTATAAAAAAGATGGAAAGAATTAATAAGATCTGTATGTGATAGCAAAAACAGGGTAACTACTTTGTCAACAATAATTTATTGTATATTTTAAAATATCTGAAAGTGAAATTGGAATGTTCCTAACACAAGGAAATGATAAATGCTTGAGGAGATGGTAAAAAAAATTTTGGAGGCTTATTTAATATAAAATGGTAGTTCAGGGTTGGTTTTTTCTTAGGTTTTTGCTCTAGCACTCAGGCTGGAGCGCAGTGTTGCAAATACAGCTCACTGCAGCCTCAACCTCCTGGGCTCAGGCAATCCTCCTACCTCAGCCTCCCAGGTAGCGGGGACCAGAGGCACATGCCACCATGCCTGGCTATTTTATTTTTTGTAGCGACAGGGTCTCACCATGTTGGTCTCAAACTCCTGGGCTCAAATGATCCTCTTGCCTATACCTCCCAAAGTGTTGGGATTATAGATATGAGCCACTGTGACCAGCCAGGGTTGTATTTTTATTTTTGACCATATTCTTTCATTTAAAAATAATTTTTCACTTTTAAAGTAAAATTCTTCTACTCATAATTTGACTATTTTAGGTCCTAGTTTTTCAAAGAATGAGTTAGGAAGGAAGGACTCCTTCTCTTTCTATCTTCTGAAAGATATTGTAGAGCATTGGAAAATTTTTTTACTTAAATGTTTGGTAGAATTCACCAGCAAACCTAGCTGGGCCTAGTGTTTTCTGTTTGGGAAGGTTAACTATTGATGCCATTTCTTTAATAGATATAGTCCTATTCAGAGTGTCTATTCTTCCTTTTAAGTTTCTCACTAGTGATCCTCGGCTTTTGAAGGATTTTTGTCTCCACTGTCTTTTTCATTTTTTCCCAAACTCCAAGTACCCAAGCCACAACAAAATAAAATTCCAAACAAGATGAGGCCGAGGCAGCCAGATCAGGAGTTGAGACCAGCCTGGCCAACATGGTGAAACCCCGTTTTACTAAAAATACAAAAATTAGCTAGGTGTGGTGACTCATGCCTATAATCTCAGCTACTCAGGAGGCTGAGGCACGAGAATTGCTTGAACCCAGGAAGTGGAGGTTGCAGTGAGCCAAGATCGTGCCACTGCACTCCAGCCTGGGCAACAGAGTGAGACTCCATCTCAAAAAATAAAATTCCAAACAAGAAACAAATGCTTTGTTATACTATGCAACCCTATTGTTTATGCAGTTCTCTTTAGGCTTTTAGAAGTATAATACATACCTAGTGTACAAATAGTTATCAGACATTTTATCATTCAAAAGAAGCCCCAAAGGAATATGACAATTTTAATTGATCTTTGATGCTGGTATGTGGTAAGTTACTTGGCCAGTGAGTGATCCTGGCTGATATCAAATATGATATACTTCAACAATCTGATTTCCAATACTTAGCACTAAGAATGTATCAGGCATTATTCTAGAAGTTTTGTGTAAATTTATTCCTTATAACAAGTTTCAAAGATATATACTGTGGTCACTTCATTTTACAGATGAAGAAACTATGACACAGAGAGGCGAAGTAACTTGATAAGGACAAAACAGTAAGTAAATGGTACAGCCAAATTTTGAACACAAGCTACCTGACTCTAGAGGCCATAACCTTAACTACTACACTGTAATACAATTTTGTGGTTCTCTATGCATCACTGAAGAAAAAAAAAGATGCTCACATACTTTTTTCTTATTTTGTTTCTTTGGGAAAATAAAGCCAATTGGCTAATATTATTGAGATCTAAGAAAACTTCTGTTCTTGCTTAGAAATGTTAGTTTTTGATCAATTTAAACACACAAAAAAAGCTGACTTTAGTGATGTCTCATATATCTCATACATATCTGTCCACCACAGGCTCTAAATGGAAAAGGAGAAATAGCAGGTCGTGAAACTGTTTTAATGAATGTTTAAGCCAGAAAATGTATATAAATGACTTTTATTCCATATTTAAACTTAAATTTTTATATAGGTTTTAAGAGTTATCTCTTTTCCACAAATTATTTATTATTACAAAAAGCTCAAGTTGTGTTTAACAAAATGGAATTATAACAAATGTCTTTTAAATGATTCTAAATTTGTTTAATTCTTACGCTACAACCATAAGAACTTCCTGTGTCTGCTTCATTTGTGATTTCCAGATCCTTAGTTAACTTTAAGGATATGAATATTATTTTCTTTCATAAATAACCTTGGAAAATTGGACAATTTTATGACATATGTGCTTTAATAACTGGTGTAGCCATTAGCTACCAGGTTAAAAAGGATGTATAGATGGCTTTATGTTGATATGAGTATTTGTTTTGAAAAGATATTTTTAAAATGTGGGTAGGTAAGGGGATGTGTATGCAAGGTAATGAATGGTTTTATTTATTTAGGTAAAAAAGAATTACTTTACCTAAAGGAGAGTCTGGTTTTGCTAGCATAGAAGAGTATTTTTAAACTTAAGAATATTAAGGCCAGGCGCGGTAGTTCACATCTGTAATCCCAGCACTTTGGGAGGCCGAGGAGGGTGGATCACTTGAGGTCAGGAGTTCGAGACCAGCCTGGCCAACATGGTGAAATCCCATCTCTACCAAAAATACAAAATACCAAAAAAAAGGCATGAT
Source organism: Piliocolobus tephrosceles (assembly GCF_002776525.5). Lineage (NCBI taxonomy): Eukaryota > Metazoa > Chordata > Mammalia > Primates > Cercopithecidae > Piliocolobus > Piliocolobus tephrosceles. Next base: position 76,578,162 of record NC_045446.1, on the reverse strand, counting down.
GGCAGATGCTTGTAATCCTAGCTACTCAGGAGGCTGAGGCAGGAGAATCACTTGAACTCAGGAGGGCTGAGATCACGCCACTGTACTCCAGTCTAGGCAACAGAGCGAGACTTCGTCTCAGAAAAAAAGTATTCAGAAAGTGTAGAAGTTCTGAGGAGTAAACTACATTTGACAAGTTAGGGGTTGGAAAGGATCAATAAGTGTGTCAAAATTTTTGATGAAGTCGGTTAAATGTGATGGATGTATTCACAGGAAGAAAGGCTTATGAAGCCATTACTACATATTGTTAAATAGAAGATAAGTAACAGAAGTAAAACTATAATCTGGATTTTCTTTCTGATAAAACAGCAAAGCTGTCTCTGGTGAGATAACAAAGATTTCTTCTATCACTATAACGTTCTATTACTAAGCATTTTGACATATTAAGTCACTTTTTTAAAAAGCTAAAATACTAATTTGGAAGGACTAAAATACCTAATAATCCTAGTCACATATTCTTTTATCTTTTATGTTTGTGCACCAAAATTAACTTGATATGGTTCAAATGTAGACTAATAGTTCAACAAATGATTTTGGGACAACTGGATATTCACACACAAAAGAATGTGCATATTCAGGCCGGGGTGCGGTGGCTCAAACCTGTAATCCCAGCACTTTGGGAGGCCGAGACGGGCGGATTACGAGGTCAGGAGATCCAGACCATCCTGGCTAACACTGTGAAACCCCGTCTCTACTAAAAAATACAAAAAGCTAGCTGGGCGAGGTGGCGGGCGCCTGTAGTCCCAGCTACTCAAGAGGCTGAGGCAGGAGAATGGCCTAAACCCGGGAGGCGGAGCTTGCAGTGAGCTGAGATCCAGCCACTGCACTCCAGCCCCAGCGACAGAGCGAGACTTCATCTCAAAAAAAAAAAAAAAAAAAAAAAAGAATGTGCATATTCTTTTACCATTCACAAAAATTAACTCAAGATGAATCAAAGACCTAAATGAAAGAGGTAAAACTATAAAACTCTTAGAAGAAAACACAGGAGTCAATCTTCACAACCTTGAATTAGGCAATGGTTTCTTAGATGTAACACCAAGAACAGAAACAAGAAAAGAAAAACAAAGATAAATTGAATTACATCAAAATTAAAAACTTTTGTACTGCAAATGATATCAATAAGAAAGTGAAAAGATAACTCACAGAACAGAATATCTGCAAATCCTATTTTTAAGAGACTTGTATCTATAATAAACTCCTAGCCAGGTACAGTGACTCATGCCTATAATCCCAGCACTTCAGGGGGCTGAGGTGTGTGGATCCCTTGAGCACAGGAGTTCAAGACCAGCCTGGACAACAGAGTGAGACTAAATCTCTACCAAAAATACCCCCCAAAAAAGTTAGCTGGGCATGGTGGTGTGCACCTCTAGTCCCAGCTACTCAGGAAGCTGAAGCCAGAGTATCACTTGAGGCTGGGAGGTCTAGGCTGCAATGAACCGTGAACGCACCACTGCACTCCAGTCTAGGCAACAGAGGGAGACCCTGTCTCAAAAAATTGAAAAGCCGGGCGCAGTGGCTCAAGCCTGTAATCCCAGCACTTTGGGAGGCTGAGACGGGCGGATCACGAGGTCAGGAGATCGAGACGATCCTGGCTAACACGGTGAAACCCCGTCTCTACTAAAAAATACAAAAAACTAGCCGGGCGATGTGGCGGGCGCCTGTAGTCCCAGCTACTCGGGAGGCTGAGGCAGGAGAATGGCGTAAACCCGGGAGGCGGAGCTTGCAGCGAGCTGAGATCCGGCCACTGCACTCCAGCCTGGGCGGCAGAGTGAGACTCCGTCTCAAAAAAAAAAAAAAAATTGAAAAAAAAGATAAAAAGAAATGAAGTAAAGGTACATCTATGACATGGAAGAATCTTGAAAACATGCTAAGTGAAGGAAGCCAGTCACAAAAGACTACTCTGTATGATTCCATTTGTATAAAATATCCAGCAAAGGCAAATCCAGAGACAAAAAGTAGATTAGTGGTGGCTTAGGGATATTAGAAGTTGGGAGATGGGGATTAACTACTAATGGGTAAGAGGCTCCTTTTGGAGGAACAAAAATTAGATTGTGATGACAGTTGCACAACCCTGAGACTAAACTAAAAAGCATTCATTCATTCAATTGAGACAAGGTCTCCGCTATGTTGCCCAGGCTGGTCTTGAATTCCTGGGCTCAAGCAATCCTCTCACTTCAGGCTCCAGAGTAGCTGAGATTACAGCTGTGCACCACTGCACCTGGCTCTTTAAATGGGTTAACTGTACGGAATGTGAATTATATGTCAATAACTCTTTTAAAAATTAAATTATTTAATTTTTTTTTTTTTTTTTTTTTTTTTTTTGAGACAGAGTCTCATTCTATCACTGACGCTGGAGTGCAGTAGCCTTGGCTCACTGCAGCCTCCGCCTCCTGGGTTCAAGCAATTCTCCTACCTCAGCTTCCCAAGTAGCTGGAATTACAGGCATGCGCCACCATGCCCAGCTAATTTTTTTGCATTTTTAGTAGAGATGGGGTTTCAACATGTTGACCGGGCTGGTTTCGAACTCCTGACCTGAAGTGATCCAGCTTCCTTGGCCTCCCAAAGTGCTGGGATTATAGGTATGAGCCACCACACCCAGCAAAAAAGCAGACAAATTCTGAAAATAGATGTGTATATAAAAGTGATGAAAAAATATAGAATATACAGAAATAAAATCTTTGAACATTTCATTGCTGGCTATAAATCTAAAATAAAAAGGTTTTACAACTATGGAGCTAAGAAGACAGCTGTCCTCCATTCTACAAAATTATGAGTTGTCAATTTTCAACTAATTCTTCAAGTATTACATGTTGATGTTGCAAGTATAAGAAGGACTAGAAAGTCATAAGATAGAAGATATTAGAGATGTATTTGAAACCTAGAATGAGCATGTACAAGATTAATATGTTCCAGGTTCATGTATGACAGCTGATGAGTAGTTACATTAAGATATTGCTCATCTCAGGTCCATATATTATCAAAACTATGAAAATAACATGATGTATGCTTCTCATTATTTAAAATTACTAATAAGATTATATCTCCTTATTCTTCAGTAAATTATTCAAAAAGTAGCTTAAAAGCATTTTTAAAAATGGATCCACTGGACACAAATGGTAAATAGTACTATTTTCACTAGTATGCTGAATATATATATCAACCGAGACCATTTCTTGTCTTTGGAGATCTCTGTCTCTCTCTCTGTCTGTCTGTCTGTCTCTCTCTCTCTCTCTCTCTCTCTCTATATATATATATATATATATATTTTTTTTTTTTTTTTTGAGACAGAGCCTCACTCTGTTGCCGAGGCCAGAGTGCAGTGGCGTGATCTTGGCTTACTACAGTCTTCGCCCCCCAGATTCAAGCAATTCTGATTCTCCTGCCTCAGCCTCCTGAGTAGCTGGGATTACAAGCATGCGCCACCATGCCCGGCTAATTTTTATATTTTTAGTAAAGATGGGGTTTTGCCATATTGGCTGAGCTGCTCTTGAACTCCCGGCCTCAAGTTATCCGCCCACCTCGGCCTCCCAAAGTCCTGGGATTACAGGTGTGAGCCACTGTGTCCAGCCGCCTTTATATATTTTTGACTAATATTCGTATCTTGTCTCCTCTGAAAACTCTGTAATTTTTGCCTTTCCCAAATTCAGGCATAGTAAGACTATGAAGATGTCTTTTATGCCTGAACTCAGGTTTCCTTCACATTATGGAAGAAAAGACAATAGGAAAAATTAGGTAGGTTTGGCACTCTACAAATTTTAATTAATCCCAAACCATTTTAAGAGGTTTTTTTTTTAAAAAAAAAAAAATCAAACTTAAAAGAAAAAATGAAAACTTAACAAATCAAGAGATTAGCTTTCTCACATTAATTATGCACAGGTAAAATTTGTTGATAAAAATGTTTCAGTGTTTCATTTCAGGTAAAAAGAAATACACTCATGCTCGTGTAAAGACTAACACAATAACTGTCTACAAAAAGATACACTTTCTGAGATTACAGACCAAGAGAATTGTCACTGTATGATATCCATAATATGTTGTACTCTCATAATCATTTTTTATAAATTGTATTGTTCCTCAATAGTGGATTCCACTCTTCTCTAATCTAGAAAAACATCATTTTCTGCAACATCCTCAACTATCAGCAAACTTAGTATTCTGGAAGAGACATCAGGGAAAAACTGGCCTCAGTGAAAAGTTAGCTTAGCAGATACTGTAACAACTAACATGACAGTAAACTCCAAGATGATGATCACTGGGTTTATGTTTCCCAACAAAATGACAAGTACCTTCTCCAGACAGCTAGACAACCACTCCATCAGGAGACCTTAAACCAGGGATTCTTAGGAATCCTCCAGAAGCCAACATCTTTGGTGGAAGACTACTAATCAAGTCCCTCAAATCAAACCAATGACAATACAAAGGAGACAGCATGGCAACAAGGAAGGCTACAAGGCAACAAGAAAGGCTACAAGGCAACAAGGAAGATTAATTTTCTGATACCTTTGCTACTTTCCCTCTTCTGCTTATACAATTTGGTACTCCCTAGAGATTGCCTAAAGGTTTCTCAATATTCTCTCACATTTATCATTTTATACTTAATTCTTTATGGTGTCTTTTTGGCCACCTTAAGAAATGCAAGACTTTTGAGCAGTTTTCTCAAACCATAGCTACTCCCTGAATCTTTCAAATTCCACCATAATTTATATATATATATAATATAAATTATATTATATATATATATATAATGTTTTTACTTTAAATTCTTGAGGAGGCCCATTAATTCCTACAGGTCCCTTTCGATATTTCAATTTTCTTCTTATCATTAACCTCAGTCTTCCATTCTTGTAAAAACTGGATCTTTATCTTAATTAAACAAACATACTTCTGCTACAATCATTACAGCACTGTCAGCAGACAGAATCAAGCTCACCAAGGCAGAGGACAAGTGCTGGAGCTATCCTCACTGTACTAGTCAATTTTCTCCAGATTTTCCAGACTTCTCTGTAGGAACCATTTAACTCCTCTGAGAATATGTCCACTTCAAGGAAATAATTCTTGGCTCACCCCTGTTGTGATAAATATTTATATTCCTAGTATCTTCTGTAACCCATTAGTCATTACTTATGTCAATACCAGGTTTTTACCTGCCTCCTGTACACAAACCTACCTTACATATATAGAATAATTGTTAGACGTTCAGATATTTAAAGCCCTTTTCTTTCCAGCATATCACGTGTCTCCGAGAATAACCAGAAACTTCCAAAATGAGGCAGGTATAGGCTACTCAGGAAAGCTCTCAGAAGTGATGACTCCTTATGCATACTGTGCAAGATACTATTCTAAAAGTCATACTACTAGAAAATGTGGCCCAAAATTTCACTCCCATCATCTGCTGTGGAAGCCCAAGAAACTAGTTTAAATTCACTACCCAAGATTATCATGAATAATAATATATTCTTTTTATTTCTTAGCAAACCAAGGAATAGTTTGTGTTTACGTAATACTTCCTGTTGTATCACTACAAAAATCACTGGGAAGAGGCTACCTGACTCTGTAAAATAGGCACAGTTGAACTTCAGGACGTTTTTTCAGCTTGGGTTTGGCAATCTAGGTCCTAGATACAAGTTGTGGTACATGAACAATCATTTTGCTTCTGGAAATTATATTGCAATTAGCTGATGTTTTCTGTGCAGAGTATTAAACACTTGTGTAGCCATTGCCAAGTCTCATAATTCAACAAATTGCTATGGTTTGAATATTTGTCACTCCCAAAACTTACGTTGAAATTTTAACCCCAATGTGGCAGTACCGAGAGGTGGGGCCTTTAAGAGGTGATTAGATCATGAGGGCTCTGCCCATAGGTTAATAAGTTATCATCACAGGAGGGGAACTGGTGGCTTTATAAGAAGAGGAAGAATGACCTGAGCTGGCACAAAAGCATGCTCAGCCCCCTCACGGTGTGATACGTAGCACTGCCAAATGACTCTTCAGAGTCTCTTCCCCACCAGCAAGAAGGCTCTCACCAGCTGCAGCTCCTTGGCCTTGGAATTCTCAGTCTCTATCATTGTAGGAAAAAAAAAAATCCTTTTCTTTATCAATTACCAACCCAGCACTTTGGGAGGCTGAAGTGGGAGGATTGCTTGAGCCCAGGAGTTCGAGCCTAGTCTGGGCAACACAGTAAGACCGTGTCTCTACAAAAAACATCAAAAAAATTAGCTGGGTGTGGGGGTGCATGTCTGCGGTCCCAGCTACATGGAAAGCTGAAGCAGGATGAGCACTTGAGCCCAGGAGGTCATGGCTGGAATAAGCTGTGATCACGCCACTGCACTCCAGTTGGGACAAGAGAGCAAAACCTCGTCTAAAAAAAAAAAAACATTAAGTCAATAAATTACCCAGTTTTGGGTATTGTTGTAATCAACAAAAAATGAACTACTAACCGTCCATTAACAAGAAGAATCCTATATTCTACACATAAATGCCTACCAACCAGTATTAAATAAAAGCTCACCAGTATGGCAATTTTATTAAACACATACGAATCTGCAGATATAAAAAGTGACAGCCAACCTGTATTAATTGGAAAAACTGACAATCTTAGGAAATAATCTCTGAAAATAATTTTTCCATATTTAAAAATGTATATTTCATATGTTTTTCAAGTCTCCCAAATTTTGAGATAGGTAATTGAAAAGTTTACTACTCCAGCAAACCACTGTTTTTCAATAAATGAATTACACATGCAATAGTACTTGGCACACTACTGTTGGATATAGGCTTTATTTTTAAGTAAAAAAATGAATCATAGCCAAAACAAAATGTTTTGCCCCTGAATAGTATTTTAAGCTTAAGGGGAAAAAAGTCTTTAATGATGAACATATTTTCATTTTTCAATGTTTTTAATTTTTAATAAAGGTTTTTAATTAAGCTTCAGTCACTAAGCAGTTTTTACACTTAGGTTTCATGATCCTTTGACTTCATACTTTCAGATAGAGTCAGTTATCTTCAAAACATGACAAATTTCAGAATCCATTAAAAATTATTTTATTCAAATTATGTTTTCCAAAAGAGAGGGTTCTGTGCTAGTCGTCTTTGAAAGTTTTCATACCTAGAAAATAAAACACATATATTTACATTCACAAGAAAATTAAAATAAGATCTTTCATTAACTGTCAAATGACTTATCCAAAACAGTTTTACATGTCATTTCTAAAACGCTATAAAAAAACTAAATAGGTAATCTGGAAATGTAATTATTCTTATAAAAAGATGGCAAGCGTAAGAATTTAAATATCAGAGCAGTTTTGATTAGCTTTTATCAGAGAGCACAAATCATAAGAAATTTTAGTAATTATTTATCTTCTGCAAATTTAAGAGCTAGAAGGGACCTAAGGAAAAAAATCAAATTGAACTCCTATTTCCTCATTCCATACATGAGCAGATGAGAGAAATTTGCTCAGGGTCACATAGCTACATTATGCCAAAATTCAAACCTAGTGCATTCCAATGCTGTCCATACTACACCATGGTACCACTTCTCAACAAACTCTTCCTAGGCATCCTCCCATCACTAGGATACTCAAAGTGAAAAGAAATATCTATAAAACACAGGAAAGTTGGAAAATACATGCATTAGCCATTCATGTTCAGGGTGCAGTATAAACTACTCTTGTACCCTAAAGGTACATGTTTACTACAGATCAAGATCTTCAAAACAGCAGAAAAAATGTTTTGATTGATATTTCAAGTCTCATAGATGGTACTTCTAAGTGAAAATATGCAAATATTTATAAGCTTTAATAGTGGTCCCTAAAACATAGGCAATTATATTTTCCTGTCTTTATAAATTCATAACAAAATATTTAGGGTAGGAACTGTTTCTCATCAGATCTCTATAGTACATACTTCAATGGCATGCAGAGCTGATGTTCACAATAAAAGAGTATGTTTAAATGTCAAAAAAGGAATATATTCACAGGCAAAATAGATATTCAGTTACAAAAAGCCTTAATATTAGAGACAGAAAATACCTCATACCATTTCAGAACCACATTTGCTGGAATGAACATTTCAGATGGGCTTGGTGTCATCTGGGCCTGAGAGACAGCAAATGATGAAGCAAAATTGTAGAAATTGTCCAACATCTTTTGTGTGAACTGAAAAGTTAATAATAGATTAATGGATTGCACTAAATACTTCATTTAGAACTCAATATTTTTAAATTAAAAATGTTCTCACATTAACTTGTTTATAAGGAGTGTCAGTTCTAAGACAGTCTAATGCTGAAAGCTCGCTGGGTGCAGTGGCTCATGCCTGTAATCCCAAAATTTTGGGAGGCTGAGGCAGGAGAATCACTTGAGGCCAGGCGTTTGAGACCAGCCTGTGCAACATAGCAAGGCCCTGTCTCAAAAAAATAAAATTAAATAAATGAATAAAAAAGAATGTTAAGAGTAATCATACATACAATGACATTGTGACAATGCTACTCACTTTGGGGGGAAAAAATTTTTTTCTTCAAAATATTTTCTTTCATCTCCATGTCTGCATCCACTATGTCCCTCCTCAACTGTCACTCTCCTCAAATCAACCTATTTTCTCATATAAAATAGTAACCATCTCTAAGAAGTCTTTTACCTGCCAGAAAGATAAAAGTTTTCATATTATAAAGTAGCAACTGGTTATTTCCATTGCTGGAAAGAGGATGAAGGCAGCACTATTCTGTTTCCTCTGTTTCCTAATCTGTTTCTTTTCCTTGACTATAAAATGATCAAATTCACTAACATACTCCAAGTCTCCTTGGTAGAAGCTAGAAGCAAATGGATTCATATTTCCTGAGAATCAAATGGGCTTAAGCACTAATCCTAAAAGTAACTGAACTTCTGAAGGCAATACTACCTTTTACTCACTCAAAAATAATCTTTCCAGCATCACTTTCTCAAAAATACAAAATCAGCCATGCTATCCCTTCTCTACACAAGAGAAGTAGTCTTATTAGGTTTTTTTTATTTGGTTGTTTAATCATATGAAGGCAGTATAATCCAAGAGACTCTACTGTGAAAGCACCTGATTTTTTGAGAGAAGATCCAGAGTGTCACCAGGCTGGAATGCAGTGGCACAATCATGGCTCACTGCAGCCTTGACCTCCCAGGCTCAAGTGATCCTTCTGCCTCAGCCTCCCAAGTAGCTGAGACTATAAGCATGCACCACCATGCCTGAGTAATTTTTTATCTTTTTATAAAGACAGGGTCTCACTGTGTTACCCAGGCTGGTCTCAAAATTCTAGGCTCAAGCAATCCTCTCAACTCAGCCTCCCAAAGAGCTGGAGTTACAGGCATGTGCCACTGTGCCCAGACTCAAGTCACAACTAAAAGATCAATATTAGGACAAAAAAAAAAAAAAAATCAGGAGCAGTCCTTCCACACCAGTGACAATAATTTTTAAGTGTAACTTTAAAAAGATTCCATTCAGAATATAAACAAAGCATTTTCTCCAATACTTAGAAAAAAATGCTAAGACAAACTAATAAGATTTTTGTGGAAAATACAAAGACTACTGACAGAAAAGAAAACAAAAGGACCTATATATACCATATTCAATGGAAAGATATACCATGTCCAATGGAAAGATATAACATGTCACAAATGGGAAGACAATGTGGTAAAAGTGGCTGGCCAATTCTCCCAAAATTAAACTTATATATCCAATGTTATTACTAACAAAATTCCAACAAGGTTCGTCATGAAACTTGACAAGCTAATACTATTTCATGAAACTCAACAAGCTGATACAATTATTTTGAAGAATACCTATACATATTTTGATGACTATGAGGAGGAACTTGCCCTACTGGCAAAGAGACAGGCAAATAAACTAATTGGAATAAAAGACAGAGCCCAGAAATAAACCTAAGCATATATGACAAAGATGCTATTACTCATGGTAAAAAAAAAAAAAAAAAATGGGATTAATTACTCAATTAATGGGGCTAGGACTAACTTTCCATAAGGGGAAAAATTAACTTAATTCCCTTACCATACTGCACACAAACATATTCAAAAAGTAAACCTTAAGGCTTTAAGAACTATAAGAGAACATCTTAGGCTCTGCTTGAGGCTAGGAGTTCAAAACCAGCCTGGGCAACATAGCAAGACCCCCATCTCTACACACACACACACACACACACACATCCACACACACATACACACAGACATACACAAAAGGGGGGGGAGAGAGACAGAGAAGAGAACATCTTTCTATCTTTACATATCAGGGTAGAAAAGGATTTCTCAAACATTAAAAAACTCACAAATCCACAAATCATAAAAGAAACAATACATTTATCTATATACAAATATAGTATATCTGTATGTAAAAGTCACTATAAGCAATATTAAAAGACACGCACCATGCTAGAAGGAGAAAAATGCAACGTATTTACAAAGGATTATTGTCCAGAACACATAAAGGCATCTTAAGTTCTTTTCCCAAAAGACTAAATTTAAAAAGTGCCAAAAGCAATACAACAGAAAATTGGACAAAATATATAAAGTCAATTCCTATAAAAGGAAGCACAAACACAGTCCAAAAGTGTGCAAAGATGCTCAATATCACCAGTAATCAAGAAATACAAAGTAAATATGATATTCTAATTTTCACTCATCAGTTTGGCAAAATTTTTAAAGGTCTGATAAATGTTAGTGAGAATATATGGAAAAGGAAATGAAAAAACCTGTGGCTCATTTATACAATGGCACACTACGAAGCAATCAAAACAAAGTCTGTTCCATATATCAACATAGATAAATCTTTAAAATAATGTTGAGTGAACAACAGCAAGTTGTACAGAATAATACTATTTATATTCATTTTTAAAACAAACAGAACAAATCAACAAGAAGGAAAAAACAGAGGAACCAGAAGACAAAGGATTCAACACAAAAGAGAAACAAAAAGAATTTCTGTAGTAATGGTGAAAGGAAATAATACCTTGTCTATGGCTATTCGACAAGTCCAGAGAATAGTCAGTCAACAGTAGAACAAAAAAGAAAGGACAAGCCTGGGCAACATAATGAGGCCCCATCTCTACAAAAAATTAACTGTGGGTTTGGTGATGCTTGCCTGTAGTCCCAGCTACTCGTGGGAAGATTGTTTGAAACCAGGAGTTTGAGGCTGCATTGAGTGAGCTGTGATCGCACCACTGCACTCCAGCCTAGTCGACAGAGTGAGACCTTGTCTCAAAAAAAAAAAAAGAATTCCAAGTGGAATATTTCCAAGACCAATCTGAAACTGCTATGTTTAAATAAATCGAATGTGAATTTACACTTAGTAGAGTTTGAGCATAAATTAGAAGTGGAAACATAGAAATCTATGCAAAGGAAAAAAAAGAGGAAAATGAAAAATGAGGAAAAATGAAAAGTTATACAAGAAATTTAATCGTTGTACCACACAGTTCTGAAAAATATTTACCTTCTCATAATATTGTAAACTTTTAATACTGATTTAACAAAAATGTATACTGATAAGGTGGGGAGAAAAGAAGTGTGTACATGTTGGGAAGCAGGGAAGTGACAGTTTCATCATGTCTTGTATTAGTAAATAAATAGAAACATCTATAACAGAAAAACTGATAGATTAAGCAAGGTTTTTTCTGATACATGGAAATAACAAGACACTAGAAAAAATAGGTTAAAAAAGGGAGGGCAGTTGAAGATCATAGCTTCTAAGAAGCAGAATAGAAGCACAATGTAAGAGTCATAACAGAGGACAGCTATTTCACATATAAAACTATTTGAGGCCGGGTGCAGTGGCTCACGCCTGTAACCCCAACACTTTGGGAGGCCAAGGTGGGTGGATCAAGAGGTCAGGAGTTTGAGACCAGCCTGACCAACATGGTGAAATCCCATCTCTACTAAAAATGCAAAAATTAGCCAGGCCTGGTGGCACACGCCTGTAATCCCAGCTGCTCGGGAGGCTGAGACAGGAGAATCGCTTGAACCCGGGAGGCAGAGGTTGCAGGAGCTGAGATCGCACCATTGAACTACAGCCTAGGCAACAGAGTGAAACTCCGTCTCAAAAAAACCATTTGACTAATATCCAGAATCTACACAGAACTTAAACAAATTTACAAGAAAAAAATCGAACAACCCCATAAAAAAGTGGGCAAAGGATATGAACAGACAATTCTCAAAAGAAGACATTTATGCAGCCAACAGACGCAGGAAAAAATGCTCATCATCACTGGCCATCAGAGAAATGCAAATCAAAACCACAATGAGATACCATCTCACACCAGTTAGAATGGTGATCATTAAAAAGTCAGGAAACAAGATGCTGGAGAGGATGTGGAGAAATAGGAATGTTTTTACACTGTTGGTGGGCGTATAAACTAGTCCAACCATTGTGGAGGACAGTGTGGTGATTCCTCAAGGATCTAGAACTAGAAATACCATTTGACCCAGCCATCCCATTACTGGGTATATACCCAAAGGAGTATAAATCGTGCTACTATAAAGACATGTGCACACGCATGTTTAATGCGGCACTATTCACAATAGCAAAGACTTGGAACAAACCCAAATGTCCATCAATGATAGACTGGATTAAGAAAATGTGGCACATACACACCATGGAATACTATGCAGCCGTAAAAAAGGATGAGTTCATGTCCTTTGCAGGGACTTGGATGAAGCTGAAAACCATCATTCTGAGCAAACTATCAAAAGGACAGAAAACCAAACTCCACATGTTCTCACTGATAGGAGGGAATTGAACAATAAGAACACTTGAACACAGGGCGGGGAACATCACACATGCAGTGGGGGGCCTGTCGTGGGGTAGGGGGCAAGGGGAGGGATATAGCGTTAGGAGAAATGCCCAATGTAAATGACGAGTTAACGGGTGCAGCAAACCAACGTGGGACATGTATACCTATGTAACAAACCTGCATGTTGTGCACATGTACCCTAGAACTTAAATTAAAAAAAAAAAAAACAAAAACTACTTAACTATTTAAACCAAATACATGTAATACTCCTAAAAATTTGGAGTAACTAAGTAATTAAATTAGAAACATGTTTTAACACATACAGATAGTACTACATATATTTTGTGGATACACAGGAATGTTTTAAGTACTAAAATATGAATAGGAAAGATATAAAATGTTAGGTAAAAGCAAGAGAAGCAGGCAGCAGTGGGCTATACCTATAATGTCTTCATTTCTTTTTTAAAAATTAGTGGCAAATAAGACAAAAATATAACAGTTAAATCCAGGGTGCAGACAATGGAAGTCTTAATGTATACCCCACTATAAAGAGAGCTCTGTAAAGACAGGTATTACTCTATTTTGTGGACCTATTTGTATCTATGTGTGCTTAGAAATGCCTGGTACAGACCGGGCACGGTGGCTCATGCCTGTAATCCCAGCACTTTAGGAGGCCAAAGCGGGTGGATCACAAGGTCAGGAGATCGAGACCATCCTGACTAACACAGTGAAACCCCATCTCTACTAAAAAAAAACAAAAAAAAAGAGTCTCCATCTCCCAGCGCGAGTGACACAGAAGACCAGTGATTTCTGCATTTTCAACTGAGGTACTGGGGTCATCTCACTCGGGAGTGCCGGACAATCCATGCGGGTCAGCTGCTGCAGCCTGACCAGCGAGAGCTGAAGCAGGACAAGGCATCGCCTCACCTGGGAAGCGCGAGGGGGAAGGGAGTCCCTTTTCCTAGCCAGGGGAACTGAGACACACAACACCTGGAAAATCGGGTAACTCCCACCCCAATACTGCACTATAACACCGGCACACCGGAGAATATATCCCACACCTGGCCGGGAGGGTCCCACGCCCACGGAGCCTCCCTCCTTGCTAACACAGCAGTCTGTGGCAATCTAACCGCAAGGCAGCAGGGAGGCTGGGGGAGGGGCGCCCGCCATCCCTGAGGCTTAAGTAGGTAAATAAAGCCGCTGGGAAGCTCGAACTGGG